>NC_031989.1:84538665-84552279 GCF_001879085.1 Nicotiana attenuata
ACATGAAGTTCTTTAAGATATATATATATATATATATATATATATATATATAAAACTTATGTGTATTCAATGAATTTCTTAAGACAAATATAAAATTTGGACCAAAGTTATTGGGTTCGGCCGATCCATAGCCAAAGGGCTGGCTCTACCCTCCACGGTAAGCAGTACAATCCGGCCAGGAGAGTATATGGGTAAAGTTTTGATCTCCTTAACAAGGAAAAGGAGAATATATATGGGTTAAAAGGGTAAGACAATATAGCAATTATAATTACAAAACTAGAGCTTAGAGGAAAAGAGTGAGTGAGTGTGTGTTAAAGCAATGGTCAAATGGCTTCAATAATGTTGTTCACCTCTTCCAGCAGTGTTATCTCATGTCAAAACTCCTTTTCCAATACCAAATCTTCTGATTCGACAGAAAGGGAGTAAATACTTCTTCCTTACCCTTTTGTCGAGGGATACGTCGCACTCATCATTCCCACTTTTCACTATAAAACACACAGTTTCTCTTTCTTTTTAAATGGTATATATTCTTTCTTTGAAAATGTTTGATATTCACTATTTTTGTTCATATTACTAATAAAAGCAGTCTAACATGCAAATTCAACATTGATTTAAAACTTGGTCGTTATGACCAATTTGGAGCAGGTACACCGCCATTCCTATTTGCCTTATTTATTTCGCGGAAACTGCAGTGAACCAATATACACCATCGATCTCTTTGCACTATTCATTTCAATACATGAAAACAGAAAGAGAGAATCAGAAGCCCATCACTCTTAATATCAAGTGTTATGGAATAGATATGATCTCTTCGCTTAATTTGAGTTTTCGGGTTCGAGCTCTGGAAAGTTTAAACTCCTTGTAAGGATCGCTTCTTTCTTTAATAGGTTTTATACAACGTGAATTCGAATTAGTTGGAGCTAAGCTTGTACCATATATCTGTTTACCCTTAAAACGGATAACAATTAAATTTGTATACGGTTTAAAGAATATGTGATTTAATTTAACACAAATGAATAAAGGACAGTAAATAATTGAACTGAAATTAGAATAAACGATCAAACCAATATATCGAAGTAATTAAGCCCCGTGTTAGGCTTAAATACTAACAATCGACCACAACCGAGTCCTCGAGATGGAGTTCAGATGCAGCTAAGTCAATGAACAACTGAAGAATACATAATTGATTGCTAAAGCCAGAACAAATTTTATTACTTTGATATGCGTGCCAACAGTGACCAAAAAATGAAATGGTTCCCCTCTTTATATAGTAGAGGAGTTGTAACCCTAATACAAGTCTAAATAAGATAAAATCATTTCCTTCCTTTTCTCCCACGAAAACACAATCTAAAACCATTACCGAGCGTGATCCGCACCGCATTATCTGGCTGATAGCGGATATTTCGGCTGTTCGTTTGTCTTCTTTAACTGTTTCTTCTTTACCCTCGATTCTTCGTATTGCTCGAGCTAGGGTCTCTCCGGGTTCAGCCATGCTTGATTTTGTTCGCTCCTAGTCTCGATCTGCGGGCGCCCTGTATCACTCGAGTTAGTAATGAGTAACGTTGTTCCTCGTTTCTCAACAAAAAATCGGGGGGTAACTTTATCCCCGATTATACCAGTACACAGATAATCCCCTCACTTCTCAGAGAGTAGATTATATGAGCGATGGGAAGTGGTTAATTGAACCTGATTCCTTCTCTCGCACACCATGAGCAAGTTGACGAACCGGAACGTCCCATCAGTCACGTTGCTCTGATTTTTGACACGCGTCAGCCGTCGATAGATTACCCCCGATAGTTACCGAATTAGAAATGTCATCATTCATTACTCTCTCCTTATAAAATTCTGGTTTCCTATTTTCACTTTTTTACTTTCTGATTTAAAACTTCCTAAAGTTACCCTCGAGCCTTCTATATCCTCATCCATTCACCAATCCTTCAAATCTTCATAACTTGTTCTTCATATCTTCATATTCTCACAGTTCATCTTCAAACCTTTGTATCCTACCTTCAAACCTTCTATCAAATCTTCATATCTAGTCTTCAAATCTTCATATACTTAGATAGAAATGGCGAATACCTCAAAATTGGTACCCTAAAGCACTGCACTGACAACTTCTTTCTCGGCTACCGGCACCGAGGCAGTGCCTCCGGTGGTAGCCCTACGACCTCCCCGTAGAAATTTCATACCCGGCGGTTGTTCCATATAATGATTTTAAAGTCGAGAAAGCCTCCGCACAAGGGGATTGGGGTGAGGAGGCGTGGAGATACGTTTGCTCCACTATCGAGGAGACACTCGAGGCTGTCCGAGAGGACTGTAAATTGGAAGGCAAGGACATAGTCGTTCCCAGTCCTGACGAGGACATCACGACGCACGTGGAAGGATACTTAAGTGTTTACACGTATCCTTTCACGTTTGGTCTTATTGATACAGTGGCCCTCGAGTTTTGCAAGAGGTACAAAATTTGCCTCGGGCTAGTTAACCCATCCTTTTGGATCGTGACACTTCTCTATCATTTTCTTGAACAATATGGAGAAGCCTCGATTCACGATCGATCACTTGCTCTGAATTTAGAGCCCCCGAATCTTCCAAGGGGGGTTAATAAAACTTGCCTATCGGGCAAATATGGATCCCTTCTCCTATATAGACAAAGACAGGGACCGAGGTTAGTAGGGTAGGTTTGTTCGAATAAAGATCGAGGACCTCATTCCTTCCGAGTTCATGTAGTTCCCTGAGAAGTGGAACCCGAATCGTAATTTACTTCCTCTTTAGTTGTCAAAGTCCTTTCTTGTATCTACCTTTAATTCTCATGACATGCTTCATTTGATATACAGTTGTCCCCCGAGTCCCCAATGCAGTCCCGCATTTTAGGGAGTAGGTCGAGGGTATATACAAGCAGCTCTCCTATTCCGAGCGTGAGTAGTGCAAGCTCTCGTTTTTTATTTTGTTATTGTCATGGCTAAGTCCTTCTTTCACAGGCTTGCCCAAGACCACCAAACTTCGGGAAATCACCGATGTAGTGACCTCGACCCCGTCTATAAAACCCTTCGCTTCTCTACAACCCATTGCCGAAGCTACTGCGAAGAAGGAGGAGAAAATGAAGAAAAAGAAGAAAAGATCGCCTGACTCCTTAGACACTCTTGCTGAAGCCAAGGAGAGGAAAGGGATTGTGCTAAGGGGCAAAAACAGCACCAAAATGACTTCGGGTGCCCGGGTCCTGGATTCCAAAGCTCTTCATTGGCTCAAGGATTTTCTTGAGGATGACGAGGACCTGGTGTTCATCACCCACAAGCCGATCGATAACGACCAAGAGTTGGTGTTCCCGAAGAGGGATCCTCGCAAGGCCGAATCCTCCTCAGCTCGAGGGTTCGAAGAAGAACATATGGCTACTGCTTCACAAGCAGCCCCTTCGATCTCGAGGAGGGCCGCCTCTGAAGGCGACGCCGTCATTGACATTCAAGATTCACCGCCTCGTATGGAGACCATTTTAGATGAAGCTCGGGTTGCTGAAGAGAAACCAACCGAAATGACCCGGGCAATGAACGATGACCTTAACTCATTTTTCGAGGGTATGGACGTCGGTATGCTAAAGGATTACTCTGGCTTTGGCCACCTAGAGATCCCGAAAGGGTCTTGTAACCGGGATCAAATGGACCGAGTTTGAGCTCAAAGTTCGAGAAGAAGTTTTCGGAATCGAGTGTGGACCTTGCACCAAAGAAGACGATCATGTTCACGGTGCCAGCGGATACTAGCATGTTGTTCAGGCCAGTCAGAGTGGCAGCTACCTCTGTTCCTTAGTAACCGATGAAGACGATGAACGAGGTAGATGGGCCAAGTCTTTTCAATGAAGCCCAGATGGCATAAATCGGGTATATCTTTTTCCCTATTTGTTTTAACGACTTCCCGTCAACTTAACTGTTTTTAACAATTTTATTTCTCTATGTCTCAGGCTTCGATTCTTCATCACGAAAGCTTTCAACAATCCAGGATGGAGGTGAGTGACCTCGAATTCGAGCTCAAGGAGCAGGTCCGACAAACAAAGATGTACAAAGCATCTATGAGCAGAAGGATGAAGTCCTTAGGGACATGGCCGAGATCCCTACGCTTCAGAATGAACTAGAGAAGGCCAGAAGGAGGCCTCGAAAGAGAAACAGGACCATGCTCTTCTAGTTGAGAAGATAAGAGTGCTCGAGATTGTTAATGAGAGGCTAAACGCCAATGCTAACACCGCAACCTCGCAGGTCCAGGAGAAGATAACCTTGATCGACCAGCTCAGGATCGAGATGGACAGGGTCAAGGCTTTAACTGTGAGCTGAGAGGCAAAATGGACCACCTAGCATCGAAGCGAGATGCCACCAAAGAGGACTTGGCGTCGACCATAGTACAACTCCGAGTGGCGAAAGAGAAGGCGGGCAAATGGGCTCGGCTGAACGAGGAACTTCAGGAACAACTCGCCTCGGTTGTCGAAGAGCATGACGCTCTTGACCAAGAGTACATTGCGCTAAAGTTCAGATTGGAAGTGGCTTAGAACGAGGTCTCAGAAGCCCAAGATATGTTGGCCTAGTATAAAACCGAGGTCGAGCTAGCCGAAGCCCGGATCATGATGAAGGTTGAGTATGTGAAGTGGTATCTCAGAGGGAGAGTCTCGAGGAGATTCTAGCCGGGGGGTCAACTTAGCCGCCAAGATCGAAGAGGGCAAGAGGTTCGAAGCGGAGGCCAAAGCGATGTACTAGCCCCAGGGTTCGAATAACGAGTTGGGCCTTGATGAAGACTAGGCAGGAAATGCCTTAGCTTATATTGTTTTTGTTTTTTCTTGTATTTGTACGCTTTGTACTTTGGGGCCATTTTCTCGTGCCTCTGTAAATACCTTTTGGTGAATATATATATATATATGTGTGTGTGTGTGTGTGTGTGTGTGTGTGTATATATATGAAATTACTCTTCGGCTATATATTGTGTCCTTTAACTCTTCTGCATTTACTTATGTTTCGGACTAAGGATATATAACTTGTGTCTTAGACTTTATACATCATCAACGCCTTTGCATATATTTTGACATTGCTCAAATTGGTCAACTTCCAAAGCCCGATAAGGTCCGAGTCAAATAGCGGCTCCGAGTTGCTTTGACTTCGGAGGGTCTAACAAAAATGAAGCAAAATCTTAATTAATCCATTCGAATAATTTATCCTGAATAATTAATATTTGTCGAAGGTGACCCTTTCTTTGGACATGATTCGAGACCGATTGATTTAATCAGATCAGACATAGTCTTTATAGGCTTAAAATGTGTAAGGACCTTATTTTTTATATTTACGAAATCAGACATTTGTGAGTCGTCTATACATCGAGATCAAAGCTCCAATGGCTTCGTACCTTAAGTTGGTTGTGGACTATCATATTTAAACCCTAACTTGTAGGCTTAGTGCTCCCGGGGTTTAGTAGCCCAATTTTCCCGATCTTACTATCGTACAGCAGTCCCCGGTTCAGGACAACCCGTAGGCTTAGGGGTCTTTAAATGATTGGGCATGGTCTCATGGACTCTTACTGCCTTTGGTTTCATGCCTTCGGTTAATGATGGAATGAAGGCTTAGGAGGTTTTGAACCCAATATTTATTCTAGTGACATAAAGGTAACATTGCTCATGTAAGTGTAAACCGATGACGTATAGAAGGTGAATTTTTTCACTTTATTATTTCAAATGTAGTGTAAATAATTGAATGATACAAAAATTATTCGCCATGGCGAGAATGAACTATCCGGGCACGATTGATGTGATCGATGACCCTTCTAATGAATCCTATTATTCAAGCCTTGGCTTTTGATGTCGAGTAAAATTTTCTTCGAAGTTTCCGAACTCAGATCTTCGAATCTCGATTCAGGGAGTGACAATCCCCTAGTACTTGAGGCCGAATATTGAGGGCTCGAGTACTAATGATCTGATGCGGTCAGTCCTTAATCCCGGTGCTTGACCAGTCTTAAAAACTAGAGTAGCACGCTTACTGTTGACTCGTTAAAAACCTTGCTGTAAAACCCACTTCAAGAAAAAGCCGGTCGAAGGGAAAAAGAGTGCAACACGTGTTTTCAGATCTATTTTTTGGAATTGACTTCGATTGAGTACCTGCACGGGTTAGTTCAAGGATAATAAACCTCAAAGAAATTTAGGTATTCATACCTCCGCAGTAGTACCGCTTCAAGTTTGCCACATTACAGTTGTTTTGCAATTATATGCCATTTTCGGACTCGAGCTGGTACGAGCCTTTTTTGGTTATACCAGTGACTCTGTATGGTCCTTCCAAGTTCAGACCTAGTTTCCCGTCATTCGGGTTCTTGGTATGTAGTCTGACTTTCCTCAATACTAAATCCCCGACTTGGAAGCGTTAAAGGTTTTCCCTTCGGTTGTAATATCTTTCCATTTGCTGCTAACCGGACTAGGGCGGCTTCTTGCCTTGCGTCTGCTAAATGTAAACTTGTGTCCATGGCCTCGTCATTCGATGTTTCTGTAGCATATCAGAACCTTAAGCTCGGTTCTCTCATTTCTACCGGAATCAAAGCTTCTGCGCCATATACTAGAGAAAATGGTGTCTCACCGGTACTCTACCTCGAAGTTGTTCGATACGCCCATAGGACCTCGGGTAGAATTTCTTTCCAGCTTCATTTTGAGTCGGTCAGTCTTTTCTTCAGGTTCTGCAGTATGGTCTTGTTTTTTGACTCCGCTTGACCGTTCACGCTCAGGCGATAAGGGATTGATAAAAACATTTTGATCTTGTGATATTCAAAAAATTTATTGACCTTGCTGCCAATGAATTGTCTTCCGTTATCACACATGCTTTCGATTGGTATCCCCAACTTGCATATTATGATCCCAGATGAAGTCCATAACTTCCTTTTCCCTAACTTTCTCAAACTCCTGTGCTTCAACCCACTTGGAGAAATAATCAGTTATAAGCAATGTGTAGTGAGCCTTACCGGGTGCCCATGGTAAATGACCTACGATATCCACTCCTCATTTCATGAATGGAAAAGGGAAAAGGACCGGGTAAAGCAAATATCTCGGCTCATAGATCATCGGAGCATGTCTTTGACATTCGTCACACTTTTGAACGAAGACTTTTGCATCTTTCTCCATTTTGTTCCAGTGATACCCCAGCCCTAATTAATTTTCGGACCAACAATTCCGATCCCGAGTGGTTTTCGCAAGTCCCCTCGTGGACTTCTATTATCACGTAATCGGTCTCCCTGGGACCCAAGCACCTTGCTAACAGTCTGAAAACCGACCTTCGATACAATTGGCCTTCAACCAAGAAAAACTTGGTAGCTTTAGTTTGAAGGGCCCTCGATTCTTTAGGATCCGATGGAAATTTCCCCTTCAAAAGGTAATCCACGTATTTGTTTCGCCGATACCAAGTCAAACTTGTTGGGTTTATCTCGGCATGACCGACCTCTATTACTGAGCTCATCAATTGCACCACCGTTCCAGAGTTAAATTCTTTGGAGTCCACTGACGACCCTAAATTAGCCAATGGATCGGCCTCACTATTTTGATCTCGAGGTACATATTGTAGGGTCCACTCTTCGAACCGATGCAACACTATTTGTAATTTATCCAAGTACCTCTACAACTAGCCTTCTTTGACTTCGAATGTTCCATTGAACTGGTTAACAACGATGAGGGAATCACACTTGGCTTCAATAACCTCAGCCCCCAAGCTTTTAGCCAATTCCAGATTTGCATTCATGGCTTCATACTCGGCTTCATTGTTAGTCAATTTCACAATTCTAATTGATTGCCTTATTATGTTACATGTGCGGGGTTTTAGCACGATATCCAACTCGGACCCTTTCGCATTAGAGGCACCATCGTGAATAGGGTCCAGACCCCCCGAGCTAGTCCTTGAGGCAAGTAATAATTCATTAACGACCTCGAGAATTAGGGCCGATGTGAAATCGACCATGATATCTGGCAATATCTGGGACTTTATAATTGTTTGGGGTATGTATTCAATATCGCACCCGCTAATCTCTATGGCCCACCTTGCTAGCCGGCCTGAGAGTTCGGGTTTATACATGACATTCCTTAACGGGTACGAAGTCACGACACATATATGGTGACATTGAAAATATGGTTTTACTTTCCTAGATGCGCTTAGTAAGGCAAGTGCCAATTTTTCTAGGTGTGGATACCTCGCTTCGGCACCACCTAGGGTTCTACTAACATAATATATAGAAAATTGTGTACCTTGTTCTTACCGAACTAGGACACTAATTACCGCTACTTCGAACACTATTAAGTAAAGGTATAGCTGCTCGTTTGCCTTTGGGGTGTATAGCAAAGGAGGGCTCGATAAGTAGTGTTTGAGTTCCTCCAAAGCCTTTTGGCACTCCGGGGTCCAAGTGAAGTCACTCTTTTTCTTTAGTAACAAGAATAATCTATGGCTTTTGTCTAATGACCTGTAAATAAATTGGCCCAATGCGGTTATTCGCACTGCCTTGACATTGTTGACCACGGTGATATCGTGATATCGTTTATGGTACATTTGCTTTCTCCCGGATGCCATTCGGGTTGTGCAATGCTCCGGCGACCTTCCAACATTGCATGATGACTATTTTTACCAACATGGTGGAAGACATATTGGAGGTCTTTATGGATGATTTTAGTGTGGTTGGTGATTCCTTTGAAGAGTCTTGGTTGAAGAAGGTATAGTGTTGGGTCACAAGATTGGGATAGAGTCTTGGCCCGATGTAAAGAAACTAATCTCGTTCTCAATTGGGAAAAATGCCATTTTATGGTTGAAGAAGGTATAGTGTTGGGTCACAAGATTTCTAAGCATGGGATTGAGGTAGACAAGTCTAAGATTGAGGTGATTTCGAGGCTTCCTCCCCCTACTTCTGTCAAAGGGGTGAGGAGTTTCCTTGGGCATGCCGGGTTCTACCGGCGGTTTATCAAAGATTTCTCGAAGGTTGTGAATCCCCTTTGCAAGTTGCTAGAGAAAGATGCTAAGTTTGTGTTTGATGAGAAATGTATGGAGGCATTTGAACTTCTAAGGCATAAGTTGACAACTACCCCGATCATTACCGCACCCAATTGGAGCTTGCCTTTCGAGCTCATGTGCGATGCGAGTGATGTTGCGGTTGGGGCAGTTTTGGGCCAAAGAGTGAACAAAATGTTTCATCCCGTGTACTATGCAAGCAAGACTATGAATGAAGCTCAACGGAACTACACGGTGATGGAGAAGGAATTGTTGGCCATTGTGTTCGCCATGGAAAAATTTCGGCCATATCTTATGGGGGCCAAAGTCATAGTGCACACCGACCATGTCGCCCTTAGGTATTTGATGACCAAGAAAGATTCCAAGGCAAGGTTGATGAGATGGGTATTACTTCTTCAAGAGTTTGATTTGGAAATAGTGGACCGAAAAGGTAGTGAGAACCAAGTTGCGGATCATTTGTCCCACTTGGAGGAGGAAGGAAGGCCGTGCGATGGCTTGGAAATCAATGATACATTACCCGATGAGCAACTACTTTCTGTGTCAATGTGTGATATGCCATGGTTTGCGGATATTGCTAATTTCATTGTGACTGGCATCATCCCATGTGAGCTCTCTTCTAACCAAAGGAAGAAGCTCAAACGGGATAGTCTGGACTTCTATTTGTACGAGCCATACTTGATCAAGATTTGCACGGATGGTGTGATTCAAAGGTGTGTCCCGGAGGGTGAGTAATTGAGTATTTTGGAGGCTTGTCATTCCTCCCCCTATGGTGGCCATCATGGAGGGGTGAGGATGGCTTCGAAAGTTTTGAGTTGTGGTTTCTATTGGCCGACTTTGTTTAAAGATACGAGTGATTTAGTAAAGAGATGTGATCAATGCCAACGCGCGGGCGGAATTTCCAAGAAAGGCATACAATTTTGGAAGTTGATATCTTTGATGTATGTGGTATCTATTTTATGGGCCCTTTTGTTAGCTCGTGTGGGAACATTTACATTCTTGTAGCGGTTTATTATGTGTCAAAATGGGTTGAGGCCATGGCCTTGCCCAACAATGAAGCTAGGAGTGTGGTGTCATTTCTAAAGAAGAGCATTTTCACAAGGTTTGGTACACCCCGGGAAATCATTAGTGATGGAGGATCGCATTTTTGTAATAGAGCCTTTGATACCTTGCTATCCAAGTATGGTGTCAACCACAAAGTCTCTACACCTTATCAGCCTCAAGCAAGTGGCCAGGTTGAAGTGTCTAACAGGGAGATCAAGAGTATTTTGTCCAAGACCGTAAATGCCAATAGGACCGATTGGTCTAAAAAGTTGGATGATGCTCTATGGGCTTACCGGACCGCTTACAAGACCCCAATTAGTATGTCACCATATCGGTTGGTGTTTGGGAAAGCATTCCACCTACCAGTGGTATTGGAGCATAAGGCCATGTGGGCCTTGAGGAAGCTTAATCTTGAGTGGGATGTTGCGGCCAATCTTCGTGTTGAACAACTCAATGAACTTGATGAATTTCGATTCCATGCATACTCTAGTTCGTCCTTGTATAAGGACAAGATGAAGTACCTTCATGACAAATATGCTCGAGGAAAGGAGTTCAAAGTTGGTGATTTGGTCCTCTTGTTCAACTCTCGTCTAAGGTTATTTCCGGGGAAGCTGAAATCTAAGTGGAGTGGCCCATTTGAAGTTGTGTGTGTGACCCCATTTGGTGCTCTAGATTTGAAGAACAAAAGTGGTGAAGTTTTTAGAGTGAATGGTCACCGTATCAAGCATTATCTTGGGAAGTTTGATGATAGCCATGTGATGGCTGCGGTTCATTTCAAATGATGTGATGGTAACTCGCATCGTGCCGCGACGTTAAATCAGACGCTTCTTGGGAGGCAACCCATGTCTTTTTCTTCTTGTTTTCTTTGATTTTCTTTGTAGTTTAGGTTTGATTTTTGGACTAATTGTTTGTGAGATGTTGCAAGGGTTGTGTTGATGCAGTGCAAAACATTTTAGAAAAATTGAACAGTCTCTGAAGTTGCCAGTGTGGCCACATTGCACTTTGTGCGGTCCGCACTGGTAAAAGTTAATTGAGGTGCTCTCTGAAGTTTGCCACTGTAGCCGCATCCCATTTAGTGCTGTCCGCGGTGGACCTCCGCGGTCGCGGTCTATTTTGTGCGGACCGCGGAGGTTGCCTTCTCAAACTTCTCCTGAACAAACCCAGCGCGGTCCGCGGTCCGTTTTGTGCGGTCGCGCTGGTAGGTAAGGCTGGGTCCCATACCTTTTTCTATAAATAGACCTCAAGGGTCTCCTTTTACCCTTTTCGAACCCTAATCACTCAGAGCGCTAAAAGTTACTGTTCATCTTCTCTCTTGCACGAAAATCCTTGCATGGATTGAATACTTGCATTCCATCTTCACATCTGGTAACATTTCATCCCTTTAATTTTATCATTTCATTTTATTTTCATGCCTAGTAGCCCATAGATTCTTCTTCTTCCCATTTGTCTTTAATTATTAGCTTAGGTTAGTGTAAATGTTGGTTTTGTGTGTTTGGTGAACTTGTTGAACTGGGTAATTGAGTAGGGACAAACTCTAGGTAAACACTTAAACAATATTGCAAAAATTAGAAACCCTAACTCAAAGCCTTGTATTAGCAACCTCCGCGGACCGCGATCACTTTAGTGTGGTCCGCGGTGCCTTGACGCCGTCCGCAGTACAACTTTGTGCGGACCGCGGTGCTTATGTTCTAAAATTTTGAACTATGCCCAACGCGGCCGTATTGAACTTTGTGCGATCCGCGCTGACCCACCGCGGCCGCTATACCACTTTGTGCGGTCCGCGGTGGGGAGATTCAGAGAGGTAGTTTTCTAGGCCCTACCCCAATGCGGACCATAGTGGCTTTTATGCTGTCTGCGGTGCCTCCAGTGCGACCGCACTCCTTTTTGTGCGGGCCGCGGTGCACCATTTCTGCAACCTTTTTCTGCAACTGTTGGCTTCTATTTTGCGATTCATTTTCCACAACTGATTCACTGCCTGTGCTGATACTAACAAAGCTAGATATGTGTGATTGCAGATAATGGTTAGACAACAAGGTGGCAAAGGAACAAAATAACCCGGGAGAGGTGATTCCTCCCGAGGGGGCAAAGGAAAGAGAGTAGTCAAACTCACTCCCCAAGCTCGGAAAAACATAAAACAACCCGCAAGCTGGTAAAAGCCGCAGATAGAGCTGCTTCGCATTCCTCGGGGAGTGAGTATGTGCCCTCTCAAGACATCTCCTCAGACTCAATCCCAACTCATATAGTTACCAACCTCCAACTGACTAATGATACTCCTCCGCCATCACCTACTGTCCGACAGCCAATCAATGTTGTGCATGAGTCATCTGAGGGCTCGACATCCGGTAGTGGGGACTAGTCCACCTCCCCTACAGCTTCATTATCTGGGGAGAGTGCAGAAGGAGGCGAGGAGGAGGTTCAAGGTGCTAGAGAGGTGCAGGGGGGTGGTGAACCTCAGGTTGGGGGTGTTGACCGAACTAGAAATCCTCCGGGACCTTCCACCATTGCTGGTCCTTCTACTTCAACTGGTCCGGGGATTCTGTCTTCCCGGGCCCATCCTATCACTGCCCACCAGCTGAGCCAGGCACTTCATAGCTTGAACAACTGGATGTCAGTTGCGTCATCCAAGTTGTCTACACTGTCTTCTACCATTGCGGCTCGGTCAGCACCACAACCAGCACAGAATCCACAGTCCATTGAGGAGACATTGAAGAAGATCCTGGAGAACCAGGAAAAGATCATCAGTACTCAGGATGCCTTGTCTAAGGCAGTGGATTCACACGGCAAGGCTCTGAAGGAGCTTGCCATGGAGCACAAGAAATTGCAAAAAACACAAGCTTCCAAGGAGTCTGTGAAGGAGCTTAGAGCAGATGTGGACAAGCTGAAGGCTGACTCACTGCCTTTAGACTTGCTATTTGGGGATCCAGCTCCAGCAGCAGTACCAGCAACAGAGCCACAGCAGGAGCAGACACAGAGGCTTCCTAGGAAGAAGAGGAAGCTCCCTAGTGCAGATGAGGCGATCATCCAGTTGGCAGACCCACCGGAGGCCTCCTCCAGTCAGCCACAGGATGCCCCTGATATTCAGCCTGTCCAGGTCCAGGCCCCAGTCCCAGCAGCTGAGCAGCAGGAGACCGGGAACCAGTCTGAGGTTCCCCCGCATACAGAGGACCCGGGGACCACAGATGATCCCATGCAGACGGACATGGCTTAGGGAGTCTTCATATCCTTTCCCTATACTTTTTGATGCTTATTTTTGCTTTAGTTGGCATTAGGGACAATGCCAGCTTTTATTTGAGGGGGTGCGCCCTTCATTTTTGGATGAATGTAAATATTGATGCTATTTTATGCTTTCTTGATTTTTCATTTGGTCTATATAACAACTTTACATTTAGTTACTTTCATCGTACTTTTTATCTTCCTTTTGGTCTGTATATAAAGTTACATTATTGTATATATTCATCCCCCGTTGTATATTCATTCCCCGTTTGTACATATTCATTCTATTTTCTATTTTTCGTAAAAAAATTTTGTTTTTAGCTTCTTATATAGGCTCGTAGCTTTTTGTCTTGTTTTGACGCTTTTAATAAGC
>NC_031989.1:84553210-84595710 GCF_001879085.1 Nicotiana attenuata
CTATATGATCTTGAGTTGAATGAAGCTTACATTAGTGGATACTTACATAAGGGGCAAGCATATGGTACCTAGAGCCGGACTTGTGACTTTTTCTTGAGAGAGATGAGTGAATTCCCATTAACCTCGGTTTGTGTGTCAATACTCTAAAAGGTGAGGTTTGCTTAGGGAAAGTTGAGGATGTGTGAGTTTGGGTTCCACAGCGACCAAAGTAATTGAGAGAGTTCCTTGATGTAATGAGTCAACTCTTGAGGCTCTTGTGTCACACTTGATCCATGGTCTTTCAAAGTTTAAATGTTGTTGATGATTCATTCGTATTGAGGGCAATTGTTAGTCCCAATTGATGCTTGTTGAGGTTACTTTAGGATAGCTGGAAATTATTGGATTTTACCTTAAGGGATGGGTCTTATTTTGTTTGCTTGAGGACAAGCAAAGGCTTAAGTTTGGGGGAGTTGATAAGTAGGGATTTTAACATGTTTTATGCTCCTACTTGCCTACACTTTGAATATAAATTGTTACAAAATAGTCCCAAAAGGCTCATATGTTGTGCTTGATTGCAGGTTTGATCGACAAAGTGATGAAATGTCAAGGATCTGCTCAAAAGGAGTGAAACCTGCTCAAGTATCAAAGACCAAGTAAACTAAGGGCAAACAAGCCTAGCGCGGACCGCGCAAAGTCGAATGCGGCCGCACTAGATGGTTCAGAGAGTTGACAAAAGTGGTCTTTAGGCAACGCCGCCGCAGTACACATAGCGCGGTCCGCACTGGCCCACCGCGGTCGTACTACCTTTTTGTGCGGTCCGCGGACAAGAGATTCAGAGAGATGGAATTATGCCAAGTCCAAGCCATGCGGTCCGCGGTCGTGATTGTGCGGACCGCGCCAGCTTCCTCCGCGGCCACGGTCCATTCTTCGCGGCCCGCGGAGGACAAGTTCAGAGAGCTCAGAATTGAAGTCAAAGAGACTAGCGCGGCCGCGGTCCATTTCATGGGGCCCGCGCTGACCCCGCAGAGGTATTTTTGTTCAGTTTTTCCAGCCTAGTATAAATAGAACATTTTACCATTTTTAGGTCATCAGTTAATTCCAGACTTTGAGCTGCGCTCGTGAGACCTATTTTGTAGCCATTTTTGGCATCTTAGCTTCAACTTAACGATATATTCTTGTACTTTAATTTAGTATTTAATTAATATGTCTTGTTCTTCATCTATTTCTTCATTTTCTCCTTCAAGCATGAGTAGCTAAACCCATTAGCTAGGGTTGTGGCTCAACCCTAGTGTGGGTAATTGATGGGTGTTGTCTCTAGGGTTAGATTGACTATGGGTGTTTGCTACTTGGGTTGATTTTATGTTTTAATCTATAAATTGGTGGTTGCAAACACTGATTTGTGCTTTGTAGATTTGACTCTTCTTGAGAAAGAGAGTCTAAGTCTCCAAAATTGACCCAACAAGGAATTTTTTTTTTAAGCAAATCCACTAGGCAGGAGCCTAGGGCTAGTTTTATTAATAACTAAAAAGGAAAAAACAACCACATAGGACAAGTACAAATAAGGGGGACAATAGCACTAGTAGTGTTGCCTTTATGCCTTGGCCATATAATCACTCCTCTGCGCCTCACAATGCCCATATGGCAGCCTCATGTAGAGGAACCATGGTGTAGCTGCCGCCAAAGTCTCACGAGGGCATATAATCTCATGGCCATTTGGATATCTTTCCAAAGGCATAGGACCATCGCAACAAAAACTAAGCTAAACCTTACCTTACTAATCCTAATGAGGCAAATAAAAAGCCTCACCTACTAACAAGCATGTAGAAAAAATTAACAAGGAATTGGGATGGACTCATGAGAAATGATAGTCCCAATTAACGGGCTAAACCTCGAGAGAGTAATCACCCTACTTGAACCCTAGTTGCTTGATCTAATTTGCCTACCCATTTGGTCTCCAGAGAGTCAAGTGGGCAAAATCACTCTCTCTACCGAGGTGTGAGAGTGGGTAAAATTGTGCAACGGTTATAGCATAAGCCCCAATTATGTCAATCGAACCTTAGTAGCATCTACCCGTCAATTAGCCACCTAGGTGATGTCACGACCCTAGTGCCCTTCTTCCCCTTAGATACAACCTTAGCAATCATTTTGTAGCATAATCTAGTTTCAATTAGTAGTTTGATAATAGTAGTTTATAATTGAAAAACCCAAAAATGTTGGAAGTGACATTTAGAATAATTACACGACTCTAGTCTAGATAGATACTCAGCTCCAATTTCTAGCTCTCTGAGCAATTCGATCCCGACCCTCATATCGGGTAAAAGCTATTGCGACCCTCTCTTCTTACTTTATAGTAGTGTGGAGTTGGCTGCGATCAGTTGCCTGGGTCTATCCGTATTTGGTTGAACCCGGAATAGGTGTTGAGAAAGCTCAGCGTCTCGTACCATGCAATTGCATCGATCATTCGGTCGATTTTAGGCAAAGAAAAGAAGTCCTTTGGACATGCCTTATTCAAATCCTTATAATCTACACACATTCTAAGTTTGTTTCCCTTTTTGGTTACGACGACTATGTTAGCTAGCCAATACAGGTATTTAAGTTCCTAATGGAACCTATTTTTAAAGTTTAGATACCTCGTCTTTGATGAATGCGTGTTTGACCTTTGACTGCGGCCTCCTCCTCTGTTTAATTGGATGAAAGTTCAGATCCAAACTCAATTTGTGAGTTTTTATCTCCGATGGGATTCCTATCATATCTAAGTGCGACCAGGCAAAACAATCGGCATTAGCTTAAAGAAAATCAATGAGTTTTTTCCTGAGCTTGGGGGTTAACCTCGTGCCCAGGTATACTTTTCTATCCAGCAAATACTCGAACAATATGACTTGTTCCAGTTCCTCAATTTTTGACTTGGTGGCATTAGTGTCATCAGGTACTACGAAGGATCTCGGGACCCCGAAGTCTTCTTCCTTGTCTGTTGGGCGGTCCTCTAGTTTTCTTGGCTCAGTTGAGGATGAGACCTGTGATTTCTATTTGGTTCCTTTCACTCCGATCAGTCCCTTATAGTTTGAGGTCGTGATCGCGGGTACAAGGATCACTTCTACGACTGTGAGCATCTCTTTTGTGGCCGGTTGCACCCCGTAGACCATTTTTATTCCTCTTAGGGTTGAAAATTTCAATACTTGGTGCAAGGTCGATGGTACAACCCTCATGCAGTGAACCCACGATCTCCCAAACAAGGCGTTGTACCTCATGTCCCCCTCGATCACATAGAACTTTGCGTATTGAGTGGTTCCGGCCATGTTGGCCAGTAAGGTTATTTCTCCCATCGTTGTCTCGCATGCCACATTGAACCTGTTCAGTACTCGAACTACTGGTATGATCTGATCCGAGAGCCCCAGTTGTCCACGACTCTCCATGGATGACGTTGGCCGAGCTACCCGGATCAATTAACACACGCTTAACTCGAGATTTACTAATGAGTACAGATATTAACAGTGCATCGTTGTGAGGTTTAATGATGCCCTCAACATCCTTGTCACAAAACGAGATGGACCCCTCCGGAACGTAACTAGAGTTTGCATTTTTCTTGTGATAGAAACTTTGGGGTGTTTCATCATCGGACCTTGGGGAACGTCTACTCCTCTCATAATCATATTAATCACATGTTGGGTTCTTCCTATTCGACCTGCATATTGGCGTCCTTCTTCTTGAAATGGTTTTTGGCCCGCTCACTTAGGAATTCTCGAAGATGCCCATTGTTGAGCAAACGAGCCACTTCTTACCTTAACTGCCGTCAATCCTCGGTTCTATACCTGTGGGTCTGTGATATTTGCATATCAAATTATGATCCCTCTGTGCTGGATCGGACTGGAGCGGCCTCAGCTATTTGGTCTCCTTGATGCGACCGATGGCCGATGCTATTCTTGCCGCATTTATGTTAAAGTTATATTCTGATAGCCTCGGGGCATCTCTGACCCCGGGTGATCTGTCGAACCCGTTTCTATTCACCAACCCTCGATTGCTTTGACCTTGATCATTTCTTCTGTCGTTCCAGGTCGAATAGCAACTGGGTCTTTTTCCCCTTCTATCTGCGTTGTAAGGCTGATATCAGTCTCGTGGTGGTCTCGACTTCTGGTCTACTAGTCTTTTAGACTTGTCTCTTGCTCTATTGGGACAAACCGACCTCGAAAGGGTCCCTAATTGTTCGTCCTCTACTCTGATCTTTGACTAATACATGTTATGGATATCGGCCCAGGTACCCGTTAGATACTCTATCAAATTTTGCTTCAGCTGTTAAGATGCAATCGAACTTCGGGGATTGAGCCCCTGAGTAAATTCCTGAACGGCCCAATCGTCTGCAACCAGTGGCAGGTCCATCCGTTCCATTTGGAATCTCGACACGAATTCCCTAAGCATCTCGTTATCCTTCCGCTTGACTTTGAACAGGCCCGATTTCCTCATTTTAACTTTAATGGCCCCGACGTGAGCTTTAACGAAGGCATCTGCAAGCATAGCAAATAAATCAATATAGTTTTGAGGTAAATTGTGATACCATATCATCGCTCCCTTGGACAGGGTTTCCCCAAATTTCTTCAGCAATACCGACTTGATCTCGTCATCCTCGAGATCGTTGACTTTTATTGCACATGCATAAGAGGTCACATGCTAGTTTGGATCCGTGGTCCCATTGTATTTGGGAATATCGGGCATTCGAAACCTTTCCGGAATAGGCTTTGTTGCCGCACTCGGGAGGAAATGCTTTTGAATGAAGTTTTTGGAATCTAGTCCCTTCACTATCGGAGGTGCCCCCGGGATCTGATCCACCCTTGAGTTATAAGTTTCCACTTTTTTATCGTCTGGCTCTATATTCTTTTCTTCGAATTCTACCAATTTTTTCAGTTCCTCCAACATTTTTCACCTTGGAAGTTTTCTCGGGCCCGTTGGGTTCTGTGACAATCCGTTCTTCCCTCCGAGCATCTTTTCCAACTCGTTTGGGTTCAGTTGCGTTGTGATTTTGACTCTGCAGTTGTGATATGGAAATTGCTGGGCTTGTAATATCTGAAAAATCAAATGCAGGCTAACTCCTTCACCTCCTCCTTCGGGTGCCTCGCGAACCGACGGCCGAGGTACCCAGTGAACGCTGTTATTGGAGTCGCTTGGTAGGTTACCGTTTACAGCAATCTATGAATTGGCATCGACTGGTCAGCGATTAGAACGTCCTTAGGGTCGACCGGGGGGGGGGGGGGGTACGCCGTTACTTAGCACCCCGTCGTTATTTTCACTGTGGTGGCCTGATTCGACGTCAACATTTAAGTGATCAGATTAAGAATCTGACATATTGAACAATCTCGAAATCAAACTTCAAAGAATAAGTGTAAAATAGTGTGTGTTATCAAGATTCGTATTAAATTACTACTATTATTCTTAGGCCCACGGTGGGCGCCAAACTGTTTACCTTTAAAAAGAATAACAATTAAATTTGTACGTGGTTAAAAGGATATGTGGTTTAATTTAACACAAATAATTAAAAATCAGTAAGTAATTGAATTGAAATGAGAATAAACGATCAAACCAATATATCAAAGTAATTAAGCTCTGTGTTAGGCTTAAATGCTAACAATCGACCACAACGGAGTCCTCGAGATGGAGTTCGGATGCGGCTAAGTCAATGAACAACTGAAGATATGCGTGCCAACAGTGACCAAAAATAAAAGGGTTCACATTTTTATATAGTAGAGGAGTTTTAACCCTAATACAAGTCTAAATAAGGTAAAATCCTTTCCTTCCTTTTCTCCCACGAAAACACGATCTAAAACCAATACCGAACGTGATCCACGCTGCATTATCCGGCCGATGGTGGTATTTCGGCTCTCTGTTTGTCTTCTTTAACCATTTTTTCATTTACCCTCGATTCTTCATATTGCTCGAGCTAGGGTCTCTCTGGATTCAGCCGTGCTCGATTCCGTCCCTCCTAGTTCCGATCTGTGGGCGCCCTCGGTTTTACTGGAGCTAGTAACGAGTAACATTGTTCCTTGCTTCTCACGAAAAATTGAGGGTAACTTTATCCCTGATTCTACCCGTACACAATATCGAAAAAGAAAAAAACCCATGACTCGGTCTCCTAATAATTAGAAATTATACAGTAGTGTAATAAATATAGGTTTATTATGTGCTCACATTTTTAGAAGATTAAAAAGTTATTCGAATAATTACATTTTTATTTATTTAATTGTCTTTAAATTGGCTCTTTACAAGCAGACCTTTTTCTTCAGGCTGAAACTTCTACATCAGATTCCATATTGAAGTTCATGACCATTTTATATAAAAGTTTGTACAATCACATAAATATTTTGATTTACTTTACTATATGTCTTCAACATTATAAATAACTTCTATAATTTTTAAAATCAAAAAGTATTTAGCAAACTAGAATAAAAAAATATTAACTCTCCAAATGGTTATATTACCTTACATAATAATGAGATAGAGAAAACAATAAGGGACCGTTTGGTAGGATATATTAGGGAGAATAATATATGTATTAGCTTTGACATTTTTAATCTCTTGTTTGATAGTGTTTTTCAACCTATGTATAATTAATATTTGCCTTTGTTATATGTCCTATTCAGTACAATTCCTATACATAGCAAATCATGATATCAGTAATACCATGATTTTTGATACATGAATAAGCATGTATAAAGACAAAACTAACCTTTTAAAATCTTTTACAAATATTTTTCCAGACCGTCAAAGGGTATTTTTGCAAAAAAGATAATTTTAACAAAAAATGCAATGCATATTTTAATACAGTAAAATATGCCCTACTAATAACCCCTAAGTTGTACTTTATAAAACATATGTGTTTGACAATATGACAGTTTACCCTTAAAATGGATAATAATCAAATTTGTGCGTGGTTTAATTTAACACGAATGACCAAAGAACAACAAGTAAATTGAATTAAAGATAAACAAAAAGATCAAACCAAATGAGACAAAGTAATTAGGTTGTCAACAGTGACCCAAAATATAAAAAGGTTGTCCTCTTTATATAGTAGAAGAGTTTTAACCCTAATATATCTATACTAATTTAAATGTGGGAAACTCTAAACTAGAAAGTTGAAAGACTAAAATACCCTTTTACGAATATACTTTTATATTTAATAATAAAAATAACAAAATAAACACTAAATAATATTGGTGAAATGTGTCTTCCTTTTCTAAGGGATGCACCTTTCATAGAAAGGTGTGTTAGTTATTTTTTTCTGTAACGACTCGACCGGTCGTTTTGAGAATTAATGCCCCGATCCCCTGTTAACTGCATTCCCCGTGTCTTTTTCTGCTATTGTGATTTGCCGGGATGGTTCATGCTAAGTTTCGGAGTGTTTTTGGACACTTAGTCCCCAAATGAGAGTTCAAGTCTTAGAATTTGGACCGTAGTCGGAACAGTGTGAAGATGGCTCCGGAATGGAATTCCGTCGATTCCGTTGGGTGATTTTGGGCTTAGAGGCGTGTCCGAATTGTGTTTTTGAGGTCCGTAGCTTATTTAGGCTTGAAATGGCGAAAGTTGAGTTTTTGGAGTCTCGGGCCGATAGTGGAATTTTTGATATCGGGGTCAGAATCCGATTCCGAAAGTTGACTAGCTCCGTAGTGTTGAATATGACTTGTGTGCTAAATTTGGGATCAATCGGACATGTTTTGGTTGGTTTCGGGATCGGTTGTAGAATTTTGAAATTTCAAGTTCATTAAGTTTGGATTGGAGGGTGATTCGTGGTTTTAGCGTTGTTTCATGTGATTTGAGGGCTCAGCTAAGTTCGTATGATGTTTTAGGATTGGTTGGTATGTTTGGTTGAGGTCCCGGGAGCCTCGGGTGAGTTTCGGATACTTAACGGATTGGTTAGGACTTAGGCATGTTGCTGAAGCTTTGTTGCACCAGTTATTTTCGCATCTGCGAATTTTGGACGGCAGGTGTGGTGCCGCAGAAGCGGCTTGGGAGTCGCAAAAGCAGAGAGGGACCTTTGTAGCTGAGACTGCAGGTGCGGCTAGGGGACCGCAGAAGCGGTTTCGCAGATGCGGCCCCAGCCCGGATAAGTGGCCTTCGCACCGGCGATGATTTTTCCGCAGGTGCGGGACCGCACATACGACCCCATGGCCGCAGATGCGGAAATCGCTGGGCAGAAAAGAGGATTTCGAAGGTTTGGAATTTCATAACACAAAATTTGATTTAGAGCTCGGTGGGAGGCGATTTCTCGAGGGATTTGAGGGAGAACTATTGGGTAACTAATTTTAACTCTATTTTGATCATATTACATTAATCTGTTGTTGTTTTCCTCATCTAATTAAGGAATTTGAGGGTGGAAGTTTGGAAATGGGGGAATAAGTTCCCCAATTGAAAATCTGAGTTTTGAATGGGAATTAGACGTCGGATTTGGATGATTTTTGTACGAGCGAACTCGTGAGTGAATGGCTGTTCATAATTTGTGACTTTTCCCCGATTCCGTGATGTGGGCCCAAGCAGGATTTTTGGGTATTTTTCTATTTTCTTACCCTAGCTTTGATTTCATTAAATTAGTGGCTTGTAGCTTTATTTACGTTATGTAACTGGATTGATTAGATTTGGGCCACTCGGAGTTGGATACTCGTGGCAAGAGCGTGATTTCGGATTGATTTTGAGCTTGGTTCGAGGTAAGTGGCTTGCCTAACCTTGTGTGGGGGAACTCCCCTTAGGATTTGGTACTGTTGTTATATGAATGTCGTGTACGTGAGGTGACAAGTGCGTACACGTGCTAATTTTTGAAAAAGAAACCCGTTTTCATTCGGTAAATATCTATGTTTTCCTTTAATTGAGCAATACTAGTATATGTAGCCATGTTGTTTAGCTTAGGGAAGCATGCTTACGTGCCTTAACTGTCTTAACTGCCTTAACTACTTACGTGGACTCTGTGCAGCATGTTTAGAGTAAGGATTGCCTGTCATCTTTGATATGAATTGAATCTAAACAGTAGCATTTCTTGCTGAACTGTTATTTATGTTGATTGATCGGTGTGTTTACTTTGGGACTACGGAACGGTATTCCGGGAGATCCCCCTACACATTTATATTTGTGTAGGGCTGTTTATTGGGCGGATTGGGCGGTTATTTACTCTTAATGGTTTGGCTTATCAGTTATCGGCTTTTAAATATATTAATCCGCTAGCCAACCGATAAGATATCGGGCGGATAGGTATCAGTTTAGCTCTTATCGGGCGGTTATCGGGCAGTTTATCGGCCTAATTCAATCTATATTGCACATGACGCTATTTGAGTTCAGAACTTTAACTTCAACCTGTAAAGAATTTGTTGTTCATGTTTGAAAATCCAGAGGAGAATACAATGGAACAAACAAAAAATAATTTCCATGGGAACTTGCTGTGCATGTTTCAAAAAACCAGAAGAAAATGCAAAGGAACAAACGAATTACCATTTTTTACTATTTGTCCATTTTCATGCTCCTGAGTAGCGAAAGAACTAAAATATCGCAACAGAAATCCAAAAAAGAAGCGATAAAAGAAGAGAGACTAAATCAGAGGAGTGGGAAAATGGGAAAACTAAAAGTTGAGCAGAAGTAAAAGAGCAAAGAGAAGGATGAAACTCACCAGAAAGCAGATGCAATAGATGAATAAAACAATTGAGAGATGAAAATTGAGAAATGTAGTTCTCAAAATTACGAAAAGAAAACCTGAAGCCTAAAGTCAGTCATGTGGGTCTCTGTGCAATGAACACGTACTGATCCTTTGGCAAGTCATTTACAATATGCCAACATTTTAGATTATTTTGACGATTATACCCTTCGTCGTTCAAGAAAGTTTCACTTATTATATAGGTAAAATATATTGATAAAAATAAATTTATATGTATATATATATATATATATATATATATATATTCTTAACGGGTTAACGGATTATCCGTTAAGAAAATTGAATAATCCGCCCCCAAACCGATAAGCCGTTAATAAAAAATTTCAATCTGTTCTCCGTCTGTTAAACCGTTAACCCGATACCAATAAGCCATTAAGCTTCGGTTTCGATTCGATTTTCGATTTCGGCTCAGTTTTGAACACCCCTATATTTGGGACTACGGGACTGTATCCCGGGAGATACCCTTGTACTGGATATATATACTTTGGGACTACGGAACGGTATTCCGGCAGATCCCCCTGCACATTTATGTTTGGGACTACGGGACGGTATCCCAGAAGATGCCTTGTTGCTATCTTTGTGTAGTGAATAATGGTGTTTTTCTGTGATTTCATTTTGTTGACTGTTAGTATTTAATCTTACTGCAATATTCCTTACTGTTTTACTTTATTACATATATAAACCAGTAGGGCCCTGACCTGATCTCGTCACTACTCGACCGAGGTTAGGCTTGGCACTTACTGGGTACTGCTGTGGTGTACTCATGCCCATTGCTGCACATATTTTTCGTGTGCAGATCCAGGTTTGTCGTACCAGCCTCATCACTAGTTGAAGTCGTTGCTGCCTGTTGGAGACTTCAAGGTACATCTGCCCTAGCCCGCAGATCCTCGGAGTCCCCCTCTATCCCCTTATGTTTATTTCTCTTTCTTTCTGTAAAGATGATGTATAGAACAGTTAGAACATCTTAGTAGCTTGTAACTTGCGAGTTTTCGGGTTTTGGGTGTTGTTTGGTACTTTTCTGAAGTGTTAACCGCATATGCCGAGTGGCATTTAGTTGCTTAAATTATAGTTGTATTGCCAACAGTTAATATTTATGCTTTTGTTTTATTTCTGCAATGTGTTAGGCTTACCTAGTCGTAGAGACTAGGTGCCGTCACGACAGTTCACGGAGGGAGGAATTGGGTCGTAACAAGTTGGTATTAGAGCTCTAGGTTCATAGGAGTTGTGAGTCACAAGCTGGTTTAGTTGAGTCTCGCGGATCGGTACGGAGACGTCTGTACTTATCTTCGAGAGGCTATAGAACTGTTAGGAAAATTCCACTTCATTTGATTCCTTGTCGTGCGTGATTATTGACTTTGAAAATTCTAAACTTCTGTCTTCTATTCTCTCGCAGATGGTGAGGATACGTGCTACCAGAGATGACCAAGCACCCGCGCCCCTTACTAAAGCCGCCAGAGGCCGGGGCCGGGGTAGAGGCCGACGATGCGCACGTGGTGCAGCCAGAGCACCCATGCGAGCTACTACAGATGAGCCACCAGCAGCTCCAGGCGGAGCCCAGGCGCCTGATGCGCCTACTACTAGTACTCCAGCTCTCCAGGAGACCCTTGCACAGTTCATAAGCATGTACAACACTTTATCTCTGGCAGGGTTGATTCCCCTTGCTACAGCCACATCTCAGGCCGGGGGAGGAGTACAGACATCCGCCGCCCGCACCCCAGAGCAGCGAGTTCAGGTTGATCAGATCCCAGAGGTTATACCGGTACCGCCGGTAGCCCCAGTCCAGCCCAAGGGTAGGGTAGCTGCTTCAGAGGAAGAGGAGCGGAAACTTGAGAGGTACAAGAAGTATGATCCTCCTACATTCAGTGGACTAGCATCAGAGGATTCTCAGGGATTTCTGGAGAAGTGTCACCGTATCCTCCGCACTAAGGGTATAGCATAGTCGAGTGGGGTTTCTTTCACTGCCTTCCAACTTCGAGGGGTAGCCTATCAGTGGTGGCGTACTTTTTAGTTGGGCAGTCCGGCTGAGGCAGCTACCCGTACATGGACCCAGTTCTCGGATATGTTTTTGAGGGATTATGTCCCTCAGAGCCTTAGGGACGCATGGCACACGGATTTGAGCATTTGCGCCAGGGTACTATGACTGTTTCGAAGTATGCTATCCGCTTCAGTGATTTGGCTAGGCATGCAACGGCCTTGGTTTCTACAGTTCGTGAGAGAGTTCGCCAGTTTATTTAGGGGGCTTATTCCCAGCATCAGGTCTAGCATGGCCCGGGAGCTAGAGAAGGATATCGCCTATCAGGAGGTGGTGAGTATTGCTAGGAGAGTAGAGGGCATGCTTGCTCTGGATAGGGAGGAGAGAGAGGCCAAGAGGTCTCGAGAGTCGGGCCATTATTCTGGTGCCCGTGCCCCAAATGCAGATCGTCATGGTAGGGGTTATGTGAGTCGCCATGTTTATTCAGCTCTTCCAGCAGCAAGTGGTATTATAGATCCTCCTAGAACTCAGGAGACTTATTATGCACCTCCAATATCTAGTGCGCCTCTTGCACGGGGTGCTTTCAGTGGTCAGTTCAGCAGACCTGGCTCGAGCCAATCATAGCCACCACGCCCTCCCAAAGCTTGTTTTGAGTGTGGCGACACACGCCATATGGTGAGGGATTGCCCTAGACTTAGGAGGGGTGCACCTCCACAGACTCTCAGCTACAGCGTACTCCACAGGGTCCCCAGGCTATGAACACAGCACCAGTTGCTACCCCACCTGCTCAGCCAGCTAAGGTGGAGCTTGGGGAGGTAGAGGTCACCCTACAGGGGGAGACCAGGCCAGATTCTATGCCCTTCCTGCCCGTACTGAGACTGTTGCCTCCGATATTGTCATTACAGGTATTGTTCCGGTCTGTCATAGAGATGCATCGGTTCTATTCGATCTAGCCTCCACTTATTCCTATGTGTCCTCTTATTTTGCCCCGTATTTAGCCGTATCTTAGGATTCTTTGAGTTCCCCTGTTTATGTTTCCACTCCTGTGGGAGATTCTCTTATTGTGGACCGCGTTTATCGGTCTTGTTTAATTGCTCTCAGTGGTTTTGAGACCAGAGCCGATTTATTATTGCTCAGCATGGTAGATTTTGATGTTATCTTGGGCATGGACTGGTTGTCGCCCCATTATGCTATTCTTGATTGTCACGCCAAGGTCGTGACGCTGACTATGCCAGGCTTACTGTGATTAGAGTGGAGGGGTACTTTAGATTACACTTCCATTAGAGTTATCTTATTTCTTAAAGCTCAGCGAATGGTTGAGAAGGGGTGTGACGCGTATCTAGCTTATGTGAGAGATGTCAGTATTGATACCCCTACAGTTGATTTAGTCCTAGTAGTGTAGGATTTCCCTGATGTGTTTCCAGATGATCTTTTGGGCATGCCGCCCGACAAAGATATTTATTTTGGCATTGATTTGTTGCCGGGCGCTCAGCCCATCTCTATTCCTCCTTATCGTATGGCTTCTCCTGAGTTAAAGGAGTTGAAGGAACAGTTATAGGAATTGCTTGACAAGGGCTTTATTTGGCCCAGTATGTCACCTTAGGGTGCTCCTGTCTTGTTTGTAAAGAGAAAGGATGGTTCCATGCGTATGTGCATTGATTATCGCCAGTTGAACAAAGTTACAGTGAAGAACCGGTATCCTTTGCCTCGCATTGATAACTTGTTTGATCAGTTACAGGGTGCTCGAGTGTTTTCCAAGATTGACTTGCATTCAGGTTATCAATAGTTGAAGATTCGGGAGCCAGATATCCCAAAGACTGCTTTTAGGACTTGGTATGGTCATTACGAGTTCCTTGTTATGTCATTTGGGCTGACTAATGCCCTAGCAACATTTATGCATTTGATGCACAGTGTATTCCGGCCATATCTTGACTCATTCGTCATTGTCTTTATTGATGACATTTTGGTCTACTCCCTGAGTCGAGAAGATCATGAGTAGCACCTCATGACAGTGCTTCAGACCTTGAGAGAAAAGAAATTATATGCGAAGTTCTCGAAATGTGAGATCTGGTTGGATTATGTGGCATTCTTGGGTCACGTAATATCGAGTGAAGGGATCAAGGTAGATCCGAAGAAAGTGGAAGCAGTGCAGAATTGGCCCTTACCATCCTCAGCTACAGAGATCCGTAGTTTTCTTGGGTTGGCAGGTTATTACCGTCGATTTGTTGAGGGATTCTCATCTATTGCAGCACCTATGACCAGGCTGACCCAGAAGGGTGCTCCGTTCAGGTGGACGGAAGAGTGTGAGGAGAGCTTTCAGAAGCTCAAGACAGCTTTGACTACAGCCTCAATATTGGTACTGCCTACAGGTTCAGGGTCTTATGCTGTTTATTGTGATGCCTCGAGGATTGGCCTTGGAGCGGTGTTGATGCCGGACGGTAGGGTGATTGCCTACGTGTCTAGGAAGCTGAAGGTGCATGAGAAGAATTATCCTGTCCATGATCTCAAGTTAGCAGCCATTGTCCACGCCTTGAAGATCTGGTGTCATTATTTGTACGGTGTTCCTTGTGAGATCTATACTAATTACCGGAGTTTGTGGCATCTGTTCAAGCAGAAGGACCTTAATTTGCAATAGAGGAGATGGTTAGAGCTGCTTAAGGATTATGATATCACTATTTTGTACCACCCAGGGAAGGCTAATATGGTAGCCGATGCTTTGAGTCGCCAGGCGGAGAGTTTGGGGAGTTTGGCTTATCTACCAGCAGCAAAGAGGCCCATGGCGATGGATGTTCAGGCCTTAGCCAGCCAATTTGTGAGATTGGATACGGAGCCCAGTCGGGTCCTAGCTAGTGTGGTTTCTCGGTCTTCCTTGTTTGATCGTATCAGAGAGCGCCAATATGATGACCCTCATTTGCTTGTCCTTAGGGACAAGGTTCTGCATGATGATTCCAAAGATGTGACCATTGGTGATGACGGGGTATTGAGGATGTAGGGTCAGATATGTGTGCACAATGTTGATGGGCTTCGGGAGTTGATTCTAGAGGAGGCCCACAGTTCGCGGTATTCCATCCATGTGGGTGCCGCAAAGATGTACCGGGATTCGAGGCAGCACTATTGGTGGAGGAGGATGAAGAAAGATATAGTTGGGTTTGTAGCTCGATGCCTCAATTGTCGGCAGGTGAAATATGAGCATCAGAGGTCGGGTGGCTTGCTTAAGCAGATAGAGATTCCGGAGTGGAAGGGGGAGCGGATCACTATGGATTTCGTAGTTGGACTCCCACGGACTTTGAGGAAGTTCGATGTTATTTGGGTGATTGTGGATCGGCTGACCAAGTTCGCGCACTTCATTCCTGTGTGTACTACCTATTCTTCAGAGCGGTTGGCTTAGATTTATATCCGAGAGATTGTTCGCCTGTATGGTATTCCAGTTTCCATCATTTCAGATAGAGGTACTCAGTTTACATCACGGTTCTGGAGAGCCATTCAGCATGAGTTGGGTACTCGAGTGGAGTTGAGCAAGCATTTCACCCCCAGACGGACGGACAGTCCGAGCGCACTATTCAGATTCTTGAGGATATGCTCCGTGCGTGTGTGATGGAGTTTGGAGGCTCTTGGGATCAGTTATTGCCACTTGCGGAGTTTGCCTACAACAACAGTTACCAGTCCAACATTCAGATGGCACCGTATGAGGCTCTGTATGGTAGGCGGTGTAGGTCCCCGGTGGGTTGGTTTGAGCCGGGCGAGGCTAGATTATTGGGCACAGACTTGGTTTAGGACGCTTTGGAGAAGGTTAAGGTGATTCAGGATAGACTTCGCGCAGCCCAGTCCAGACAGAAGAGTTATACGGACCGGAAGGTTCGCGATGTTTCATTTATGGTGGGAGAGCGGGTCTTGCTTTGAGTTTCGCCTATGAAGGGCGTTATGAGATTTAGAAAGAGGGGCAAGTTGAGCCCAAGGTTTATTGGCCCCTTTGAGGTGTTGTGGCGTGTTGGGGGGGTTGCCTATGAGCTTGCCTTACCTCCCAGCTTGGCAGGAGTTCATTCGGTATTTCATGTTTTGATGCTTCGGAGGTATCACGGTGAACCGTCGCACGTGTTGGATTTCAGTTCAGTCCAGCTGGATAAGGATCTATCTTATAGTGAGGAGCCAGTAGCTATATTGGACAGATAGGTTCGAAATTTGAGGTCGAAGAGCATTGCAACAATAAAGGTTTAGTGGGGTCAGCCGGTCGAGGAGGCGACTTGGGAGACCGAGCAGGATATGCGCAGCCATTATCCTCATCTTTTCACCACTTTAGGTATGTCTTTATGCTCGTTCGAGGACGAACGAATGTTTTACGAGGGGGAGGATGTAACGACCCGGCCGGTCGTTTTGAGAATTAACGCCTCGATCCCCTGTTAACTACTTTCCCCGTGTCTTTTTCTGCTATTGTGATTTGCCGGGATGGTTCATGCTAAGTTTCGGAGTGTTTTGGGACACTTAGTCCCCAAATGAGATTTTAGGTCTTAGAATTTGGACCGTAGTTGGAACAGTATGAAGACGGCTCCGGAATAGAATTCTGTCGATTCCGTTAGCTCTGTTGGGTGATTTTAGGCTTAGGGGCGTGTCCGGATTGTGTATTTGAGGTCTGTAGATTATTTAGGCTTGAAATGGCGAAAGTTGAATTTTTGGAGTTTCGGGCCGATAGTGGAATTTTTGATATCGGAGTCGGAATCCGATTTCGAAAGTTGGAGTAGGTCCGTAGTGTTGAATAAAACTTGTGTGCAAAATTTGGGTCAATCGGACATGTCTTGGTTGGTTTCGGCATCGGCTGTAGAATTTTGAAACTTCAAGTTCATTAAGTTTGGATTGGAGGAAGATTCGTGATTTTAGCGTTGTTTGATGTGATTTGAGGGCTCAACTAAGTTGATATGATGTTTTAGGATTGGTTGGTATGTTTGGTTGAGGTCCCGGAGGCCTGGGGTGTGTTTCGGATACTAGAGGATTGGTTGGGACTTAGGCATGTTGCTGAAGCTTTGCAGCACCTGTTGTGTTCGCATCTGCGGATTTTGGATGGCAGGTGTGATGCCATAGAAGCGGCTTGGGTGCCACAGAAGCGGAGAGGGACCTTTGCAGCTGAGACCGCAGGTGCGGCTCGGGGACCGCAGAAGCGGGTTCGCAGATGCGGCCTAGTGACCGCAAATGCGGCCCCGGCCTCGGCTCGGATAAGTGGCCTTCGCACCTACGATCATTTTTCCGCTCGTGCGGGACCGCAAATGCGGCCCCATGAGCGCAGATGCGGAAATCGCTTGGTAGAAAAGAGGATTTGGAGGGTTTGAAATTTCATAACACAAAATTTGATTTAAAACTCGGTGGGAGGCGATTTCTCGAGGAATTTTGAGGGAGAACTATTGGGTAACTAATTCTAACTCTATTTTGATCATATTACATTAATCCATTGTTATTTTCCTCATCTAACTAAGGAATTTGAGGGTGGAAGTTTAGAAATGGGGGAAAAAGCTCCCCAATTGAAAATCTGAGTTTTGAATGGGAATTAGACGTCATATTTGGATGATTTTTGTACGAGTGAACTCGTGAGTGAATGGATGTTTCATAATTTATGACTTTTACCCGATTCCGAGAAGTGGGCCCGGGGAGGATTTTTGGGCGTTTTTCTATTTACTTACCCTAGCTTTGATTTCATTAGTTAAATTAGTTGCTTGTAGCTTTATTTATGTTATGTAATTGGTTTGAATAGATTTGGGCCACTCGGAGTTGAATACTCATGGCAAGAGCGTGATTTCGGATTGATTTTGCGCTTGGTTCGAGGTAAGTGGATTGCCTAACCTTGTGTGGGGGAACTCCTCTAAGGATTTGGTATTGTTGTTATATGAATGCCGTGTACGTGAGGTGACGAGTGCGTACACGTGCTAATTTTTGAAAAAGAACCCCGTTTTCATTAAGTAAATATCTATGTTTTCCTTTAATTGAGCAATACTAGTATATGTAGCCATACTGTTTAGCTTAGGGAAGCATGCTTACGTACATTAACTGTCTTAACTGCCTTAACTGCTGACCTGGACTTTGTGCAGCATGTTTACAGTAAGGATTGCATGTCTTCTTTGATATGAATCTAATTTAAAGTGTAGCATTTCTTGTTGAACTATTATTTATATTGATTGATTGGTGTGTTTACTTTGGGACTACGGAACGGTATTCCGGGAGATTCCCCTACACATTTATATTGGAACTACGGAACGATATCCCAGGAGATACCCTTGTACTGGATATATTTGCTTTGGGACTACGGAACGCAATTCCGGGAAATCCCCCTGCACATTTACGTTTGGGACTACGGGACGGTATCCCATCCCAGGAGATCCCCTGTCGCCATCTCTGTGTAGTGAAATGTGGTATTTTTCTGTGATTTCATTTTGTTGACTGTTAGTATTTAATCTTACTGCAATATTTCTTACTGTTTTACTTTATTACATATATAAACCAGTAGGGCCCTGACCTGATCTCGTCACTACTCGACCGAGGTTAGGCTTGGCACTTACTGGGTACCGCTGTGGTGTACTGATGCCCTTTCCTGCACATGTTTTTCGTGTGCAGATCCAGGTTCGTCGTACCAGCCTCATCACTAGTTGCAGTTGCTGCTGCCTGTTGGAGACTTCAAGGTACATCTGCCCGTGCCCGCAGATCCTCGGAGTCCCCCTCTATCCCTTTATGTTCATTTCTCTTTCTTTCTGTAGAGATGATGTATAGAACAGTTAGAACATCTTAGTAGCTTGTGACTTGCGAGTTTCCGGGTTTTGGGTGTTGTTGGTACTTTTCTGAAGTGTTAACTGTATATGCCGAGTGGCATTTAGTTGCTTAATAAATAGTTGTATTACCAACAGTTAATATTCATGCTTTTGTTTTTATTTACGCAATGTGTTAGGCTTACCTAGTCGTAGAGACTAGGTGCCGTCACGACAGTTCACGGAGGGAGGAATTGAGTGGTGACATTTTCACACCTTATAAATATTAAATCATTGTGTAATTTTCAGCACTTGAAACAATTCCAACGTCAAAAGAGTTAATGGCACTAGAGAAATTTGAGCACTAGAAATTCTAGCACATGGAAAATTCCAACAGAATGAACAAATTTGGAACAATCATATATGTTCCAACCACTCTACAACACTTATGATGAACCCTTGTTAGTTAAATTATTGAGGAGAAGGGCTTTGTGTAGTTGTAAACGGAAACAGACTAATATATCATTACATGTGATTGCTATCGGTCTTGCTATAATCCCTCAAGAAGAAAGAAGTCAAGAACTACCATCTTCGGTGTTTGCAGATGAACCTGAAAAACATGTTCACGCTAAAGCTCGGCTAAAAAAATTAACACTGAAGTTTGTATGGAAGAGTTTTCTTTCAGTCGAAGAGACTCACTCAAGCAAGATATGCTTCGAACCATTTTTAGTTTATTTAAGTAGAAGAATTACCATTTAATTGCAAATTATTTTATAAACATATCAACGTATCAATTTATTTTGCAAGGTAAATATTATTTATTCAATAAAACTTTTATTAAGTAACCTAGATAATTCCGTTGGTGTAGGAAGCTCTAAATTAGAAAGCTAAATTACCAAAATACACTTTCAAATAATTTAAATTCCTTAAATATTATTCAATAAAAATACTTATTAAGGAAAATATTAATTTGAAGTGACTTTTCAGAAAAGTTGTACCCTTTTAATAAGTAACTAAATATGTTCATTGATCTTAATGAAATAGTCAACTATTTTAAATGTCAATGATAACAAAGGCTTTAACCGATCCTTTAACCACATTTTAAATTCTAAAGATGCGTAAAACCTTCAACCATATTTGTATACAACCCCTTCACAAAAATTAGGCTTTTATTCATTCTACATTATAATCATTTAATCTCTTGTAAAAATCCTTTCCTTTCTTTTTAGCCAAGAAAACACGATCCATAGTTAATATCGAGCATGATTCGTGCAGTAATATCCAGCTGATGGCGGATATTTCGGCTCCTCGTTCGTCCGCTTGAACCTTCTTCCCTTTAATCTCGATTCTTCCCATGTTTGGCCATGTTCGATTTCGGATGTATCATTCATCCACCCCGGGTTTCGATCTGCGGGCACCCTTAGCCATACCCGAGCCAGCATCAAATCACGTTGTTCGTCGTTTCTTTATCGGGAAATCGAGGAAAACTAGATCCTCGATTTTACACGTACACTTGTAGTCCCCTCACTTCTCAGAGAGTAGATTAATAGGAACGATGATAAGTGATTAATTGACTCCGGTTCCTTCCTTCGTACACCATAAGTAAGTTGACGAGCCGAAATGTCCCATCAGTCATGTCGCTCTGATTTTGGACACGCGTCGGCCGCCGTTTGACCATCCTCAATAGTTACCGAATGTGAAACGTCATGCATTCATTATTCCTTCCCTATAAAAGCTCTGGTTTCTTTTTTTCACTTTTTTACTTTCCGATTTCGAATCTTCTTGAGTTACCCTCGAATTTTTCATCTATTCATCAATCTTTCAAATCTTCATAATATATTCTTCATATCTTCATACACTACCTTCAAACCTTCATACCAAATCTTCAAACCTCCATACCAAACCTTCAAACCTTCATATTTCTTGATTGAGATGGCTAACACTTCAAAATCGATACCCCAAAGAAGTGCCCTCACAACTTCTTCCTTCGCCATTGGCACCGAGGCAATGCTTTGGGTAGTAGCCCCGATATCTCCTCTTACAGAGTTCATCCCTGGTGGCTGCTCCATAGATAATGAATCCAAGGTCAAAAAAGCCTCCGCACAAGGAGACCGAGGTGCGGAGGCGTAGAGGTACGTTTGCTCCATCACTGAGAAGATTCTCCAAGTAGTCCGAGACGACTGCAAAGGGAAGGCAAAGACATAGTCATTCCCAGTACCGATGAGGATATCACGACACATGGGGAAGGATATTTTAGCATTTATACGTATCCTTTCACGTTCGATCCGGTGATACGGTGATCCTCGAGTTCTGTAAGAGATACGTAATCTGCCTTGGGCAAATTCATCCGTCTATTTGGAGGATCGTGGCCCTTCTCCGTCACTTTGCGAAAAACTCAGAGGAGCCTCGGTTCACAATTGACCACATGCTCTAAGTCTATACCCCACGGATCTTCCAATGGGGGGGTGATCAAGCTCGCTCATCGGGCAAAGAAAGCTCCCTTCTCCTGCATAGACGAGGACAGGGACCGAGACTGGCAGGGAGGGTTTGCTCGGATAAAGACCGAGGACCTCATTCCTTCCGAGTTCCTACTGTTCCCCGAGAAGTGGAACTCAAAACGTAAGTTTACCTCCTCTTAAGTTGTCAAAGTACTTTTTTGAATCTAATCTTCTTTCTCATTATTTTTTTCATTAGACATGCAGCTGTTGCCCAAGTTCCCAATGTTGTCCCGCATTTCAGGGAGTGAGTCGAGGGAATATGTAATAAACTCACCTATTCCGAGCATGAGTGGCGTAAGCTCTCGAAAGAAAAATGGGAGGTTCTTTCTCACAGTGAGTGGCCTTCTTTTTCGGTTGAATTTTTCTTTGGGTCGTTTTTATTTGTTCATAGTTATGACCACGTCATTTTCTTCAGGTTTTCCTAAGACCATTAAACTTTAGGAAATCACCGAGGTCGTGGCCTCGACCTTGTCTACTAAACCATCTGTTTCATTACAGCCTGACGACAAAGCTGCTGCGAAGAACTAGGAGAAAACGAAGAAGAAAAGATCTCCTGACTCCTCTGATGCTCCTGGCGAGACTAAGAAGAAGAAAAGGATCGTGCTCAAGGACAGAAATAGCACCAAGAAAACTTCCAGTGCCCGGGTCCCAAATTTTTAAGCCCATCATCACCTCAAGGACTTCCCCAAGGATGACAAGGACATGGAATTCGACGTTCACGAACCAATCGATGCTACACAATAACTGGTAGCCTCGGAGGGGGGAGATCGTAAGGCTGAATCCTTCTCAGCTCGGAGCTCAAGGAGGACATATGGCCACTGCTTCTCAAGAAGCCCCTCCCATCCCGAGAACAATTGTTCTCGAGGATGACGTCGTCATCCATATTCAAGAATTGCAGCCCCGATTGGAGGCCACTTTAAATGAAGCTCGGGCTGCTGAAGAGAAATCAACAGACGCGTCCCGGGCTGTGGATGAAGCCCTCAACTCATTCTTCGAGTGTGTGGACATCGACATGCTAGAGGATTACTCCGGCATTGGCCATTTGGAGATCCCAAAAAGGGTCGTGCAATCGGGAACAGATGGACCGAGCTCGAGCTCGAAGCTTGAGAAGCAGTTTTTGGCCCTGAGCATGGACCCTGAGCGAAAGAGGATAGTCATGTTCACGGTGCCGGTGGATACGAACATGTTTTCTTGGCCAGTTGGAGTGGCCATCTATATCTATTCCTTAGTAACTGAGGAAGACCAAGTGAATATGAACGAGGTAGATAGGCCAAGTCTCTTCAATGAAGCTCAGCAAGCGCTGAATCAGATATACCCTTTTCCCTCTTTACCTCAACGAGTTCATGTTTCCTTATCGAGTTTTTAACAATTTTCTTTTTATATCTCAGGCCTCGGTGCTTCACCACGAAAGCTTTCATCGGTCCAGGATGAAGATGAGTCACCTCGAGTTCGAGATCAAGGAGCAGGTCTGGCAAAAAGAGATGTACAAAGCTCTCTATGAGCAGAAGGATGGAGTCCTTAGGGACATGGTTGAGCGCTCCGTCCTCCAGGCTGAGCTGGAAAAGTCCAAAAGGAGGCTTCAAAAGCTAAACAGGACCATGTTCTGGTTGAAAAGGTAAGAGTGCTTGATATCGATAACGAGAGGTTAAATGCAAATGCTAACACCGTAACCTCGCAAGTCCTGGAGAAAATAACCCTAATCGACTAACTGAGGTCCGAAATGGATGAGGTTAAAGCTTCAGCTGATGAGTTAAGGGGCAAAATGGATATCCTAGAATTGGAGCAGGATGCCACCAAAGAGGAACTGGCATCGACCAAAGTGCAGCTCCGAGTAATAAGATAAAAGGCCGACAATTGGTCTCGGCTGAATGAGGAGCTATGGACGCAACTTGCCTTGGCCGTTGCAGAGCTGGACGCTCTCGGGCAAGAATATACTACACAGAAGTCAAAATTGTAGGTGGTTTCGAACGAGATCATGGAAGCCTAGGACATGTTGTTCCAGTACAAGAATAATTTAGAGGTAGCCGAAGCCCGCATTATAACGAAGGCTGAATATGTGAAGTGGCTATCTCGAAGAGAGACTCCCAAGGAGATCCAAGCCCGAGGAATTGTCTTAGTGGCCAAGATTGAAGAGGCTAAGAGGCTTGAAGCCGAGACCAGGGCAAGGTACCAGCCCGAGGGTTCAAATAGCGAGTTGAGCTTTGATGAAGACTAGGCAAGAAATGCCTTAGCTTATTTTTGCCTTTTTTGCTTTTTGTATTCGTACATTTTCTGCTTTTGGGGACGTTTCCTCGTGCCTCTGTAAATACCTTTCGGTGTGTGTGTATATATATATAATTACCCTTCGGCTATATTTTTTGTGTCATTTAATTTTTTCTGCATTTGCTTGTGTTTAGGACTTAGGATATGTAGCATGCGTCTCGGACTTAATACAGCACCAATGCCTTAGCATAAAATTTGCTTAAACTGTTTCATCTCGGACTTCGAGTTGCTTTGATTTTGGAGGATCCGATATAAAATAAAACGAAGTCTTTATTGAAATATTCTAATGATTAATCCGTACACAGCTAATTTTTACCGAAGGTGGCTCTTTTCATGGCCGTAATTCAAGACCGATTGACTTGACCAGATCGGATGTAATCTCTTGTGGATTTAAAATGTGTAAGGACCTTACTTTTTATGTGTACGAACTCATACATCTCCGAGTCGCTTATATATCATTATCGAAGCTCCAATGACTTCGTATTTAAGTTGGTCGTGGCCTTTGGTATTTAGATCCTGCCTCATAGGCTCGGTGCCCTCAGAAACCCGTAGGATTAAGGGTGTTTTGGTGGTTGGGCATAGTCCCGTCGACTCTTACTGCCTTCGGGGTTTCATGCTCCCGGTTAATGGTGGCCCGTGGACCTAGGGGTTTTTTGAACGCAGCACTCGTTCTAAGTGACGCAATGATAACATTGCTCATATGAACGTGAACCGCTAAAAAATAAAAGGTGAATTTCTCATTTTATTACTTTAAATGTAGTATAAGTAGTCGAAGATACATAAGCTATCACCCATGGCGAGAACGAGCTATGTGGGCACGATTCATTTGATCGTTTGGCCCTTACAATAAATCATATTGTTCAAGACTTGGCTTTTGATTCGAATAAAATTTCCTTCTAGATTTCCGAGCTTACATCTTTAGTTCTTGACTTAAGGTGTGATAGTCCCTTAGTACTTGATGCTGAATTTAGAGGGCTCAAGTACTATTGATCCGATACAGGCAATCCGCAGTCCCCAGTTTTAGATTGGTTTTTAAAACTAGAGTAACACGCTTGCTATTGCCTCGTTAAAAACCTCACCGTTAAACCAACTTCGGAAAAAACCGGTCGAAGGGAAAAAGAGTGCACACGTGCTTTCAAACCTAATCCTTAGACTTGACTTCAATTGAGTACCTGCATGGTTTAGTTCAAAGCGTAATAAACCTTAAAGAAATTTATGTATTCATACCATAGCCGTAATACCTCTTTAAGTGTGCCACATTCCAGTTGTTTAGACATTATACACCATTTCTGGACTCAAGGCGGTACGAGCCTTTCCCGTTTATGCCGGTGACTCTGTATGGTACCTCCCAGTTTTCCCGTCATTCGGGTTCTTGGTATGTAGTGTGACTTTCCTCAATACCAAGTCCCCAACTTGGAAGTGTCGAAGGTTGGCCCTTCGGTTGTAATATCTTCCCATTTGCTGCTTTTGAGCTGCTAACTCGACTAGGGCGACTTCTCGCCTTTCATCTGCTAAATTTAGGCTTGTCGCCATGGCCTTGTCGTTCGATGTCTCCGTAGCATATCTGAACCTTAAGCTCGGTTCTCCAACTTCTACCGGAATCAAAGCCTCTGCTCTATAGACTAGGGAGAACGGCGTTTCACCGGTACTCGACCTCGAAGTTGTTCGATATGCCCAAAGGACCCTGGGTAGAATTTTTTTCCACTTTCATTTTGAGCCGGTCAACCTTTTCTTCAGGTTCTGCAGTGTAGTTTTGTTTGTTGACTCCGCTTGACCGTTCGCACTCGGGTGATAAAGGGCCGATAAAATCTTTTAAATTTTGTGATCTTCGAAGAACTTATTGACCTTGCTACCAATGAATTGTCTACCATTGTCACACGTAATCTCGCTTGGTATCCCAAAACATCATATTATATGATCCTAGATGAAGTCGATAACCTCTTTTTCTCTAACTTTTTCAAACACTTGAGCTTTAACCCACTTGGAGAAGTAATCTGTCATGAGCAAGATGTACTGCGCTTTCCGGTGCCCATGGTAAAGGGCCTATGATGTCCATCCCTCATTTCACGAATAACCAAGGGGAAAGGACAGGGTGAAGCAGCTCCCTCGGTTGGTAGATCATCGGGGCATGCCTTTGAGATTCGTTGCATTTTTTACAAAGTCCTTCACATCTTTTTCCATTTCGTTCCACTAATATCCGGCCCTGATAAATTTCCAAACCAATGATTCCGCTCCCTAATGGTTTCCATAAGTACCCTTGTGGACTTCCCTCATCACGTAATCTGTCTGCCCAGGCCCCAAGCAGCTTTCCAACGGTACGAAAAATGACCTTCGGTACAGTTGGCCCCCAACTAAGCTAAACCTGGCAGCTTTAGTTCAAAGGGCACTTGATTCTTTAGGATCCGATGACAGCTTCCCCTTTTGAACATAGTATATGTATTTATTTCTCCAATCCCAAGATAAACTCGTTCCTCTATCACTAAGCTCATTAATTGCACCACCTTTCTGGAGTTAAATTGATCGGAGTCAACTGACGATCCTAAGTTACCAAAAGCATCGGCCTCGCTATTCTGATCTCGGGGCACATGTTGTAATGTCCATTCTCTAAACCAATGTAACACCACTTGTAATTTATCCAAGTATCTCCGTATCCGGTCTTTTTTGACTTTGAACGTTCGGTTAACTTGGTTAAAAACAAGGAGGGAATCGCACTTAGCTTTGATCACCTCAGCCCCCTGGCTTTTAACCAGTTCTAGACCTGCAATCATAGCATCATATTCGGCTTCATTGTTAGTCAATTTCACAGTTCTAATAAATTGACTTAGTATGTTACCCGTGGGTATTTTAATACGATTCCCAACCCAGACCCTTTTGCATTGCAAGCTCCGTTCGTGCATAGGGTCCAGGCCCTCGAGCTAGTCCCCGAGGCAAGTAATAATACTTTATCAACCTAAGGGATCAAGGCAGGTGTGAAATCGGTACAAAATCTGTCAAAATCTTAGACTTTATAGCTATTCGGGGTTTGTATTCAATATTGTACCTGCTAACCACTACAACCGATTTTGCTAGTCGGCATGAGAGCTCGGGTTTATGCATGACATTCCTTAGAGGATATGAGGTCACGACACATATAGGGTGACGTTGAAAGTATGATTTTAGTTTCCTAGAGGCACTTAACAAGGAAAGCACTAATTTCTCTAGATGTGGATACCTCATTTCGGCATCACCTAGGGTTCTACTAACACAATAGATAGGAAACTATGTACCTTCTTCTTCCCAAACCAGGACACCACTTATTGCTACCTCGGAGACTGCCAAGTAAAGGTACAACTACTCGTTCTCCTTCGGAGTGTACAACAAATGAGGACTTGATAAGTATTGTTTGAGTTCTTCTATAGCCTTTTGGAACTCCGCGTTCCAAGAGAAGTCATTCTTTTTCTTTAGTAACGAGAAAAATTGGTGGCTTTTATCCGATGACCTAGAAATAAATTGGCCTAATGCGGCTATCTGCCCGGTCAGCCTCTATACCGCCTTGATGTTATCAACCACGATGATATCATTTATGGCCTTTATTTTATCTGTATTGATCTCTATTCCTCGGTTAGATACCATGAAACTGAGGAACTTTCCCGAGCCGACTTCGAAGGCACACTTCTCCGGGTTCAGCTTAATGTTGTATTTCTCAATATGTCGAAGGTTTTCTGACAAATGTTTCAAATGGTTCCTCTGCTCGTAGGGACTTAACTAATTTATCATCAATATAAACCACCATTGAATTCCCTATTTGTTCCATGAACATTCTATTAACTAGGCGTTGATACGTGGCAACGTCATTTTTTAACCCAAATCGCGTCATGTTATTACAATAAGTGTCGAACCTAGTTATGAAAGAAGTTTTTCTCTTGGTCACCCGGGTCCATCTGTATTTGGTTGTACCTAGAATGGGCGTCGATAAAGCTTAGCGTCTCGTGCCCTGCCGTGGAATCGATCATTCGATCGATGTTAGGCAAACGAAAAAAGTCTTTGGGATGCCTTATTCAAGTCCTTATAATCTACACACATTCCAACTTTGTTTCCTTTTTTAGGCATGACGACTACGTTAGCTAGCCAATCCGGGTATTTGACTTCTCGAATGGAACCTATTTTTAAGAGTTTAGACACCTCATTTTTTATGAATGGGTGCTTGACTTCGGACTGTGGCCTCCTCTTCTGTTTGACCGGGTAGAAGTTCGGATCCAAGTTCAATTTGTAAGTAATTCTATCCAGTGGGATTCCTGTCAAGTCTAAGTAGGACCAGGAAAAACAATCAGCATTAGCTTTCAGAAAATCAATGAGTTTTTTCCTGAGCTCGGGGGTTAACCACTTGCCCAGGTATACCTTTATGCCTGGCAGGTGCTCGAACAATATGAACAATTCCAGTTCCTTGATTGTTGACTTGGTGGCATCAGTGTCATCACGTGCTAAGAAGGATCTCGGGACTCCGAAGTCATCTTCCTCATCCGTTGGACGTTCATCTTGTTTTTCCAACCCTGTAGGTTTCGGGACCTATGATTGCTATTTGGTTCCTTTCTCTTCGATAAGTCCTTTACCTTTTGATGTCGTGATCGTAGGTACCGGGAACACTTCCTCGACAGCAAGCATCTCCTTTGCGGCCGGTTGTTCCTGTTAGACCATTTTGATTCCACCTGGGTAGGAAATTTTAACGCTTGATGCAAGGTCGACGGTACCGCCCTCATGTTGTGGACCCATGGTCTCCCGAACAAGGCATGTACCTCATATCCCCTTCGATTACATAGAACTTCGTCTCCTGGGTGGTTCTATGCTGTGTTAACTGGTAGGGCGATTTCACCCTTCGTTGTCTTGCATGCCATATTAAACTTGTTCAATACTCGAACCACTGGTACGATCTGATCTAATTGCCCCAAATGTTCCACGAATTTCCATTGAATGATAATGGCCGAACTACCTGAATCAATTAACACACGCTTAACTCAAGATTTATTAATAAGCACATATATTACCAGTGCATCATTGTGAGGTTGAATGATGCCCTTGGTGTCCTTGTCACTATACGAGATTGTTCCCGGGACATAATTTTGAGTTCATTTTTCTCCTGTAATAGATATTTTGGGGAGTTTTATCATGGGTCCTTGTGGAACATCTACTCCTCCGATAATCATGTTAATAACATGTTTATTTTCTTCTTGATCGATCTGCTTGTTGGCATCCCTGTTTTTAAAATGGTTTTTGGCCCGCTCAGTTAGGAATTCCCAAAGATGCCCATGGTTGAACAGACGAGCCACTTCTTCCCTTAACTGTCGACAATCCTCGGTTCTGTGCCCGTGAGTACCGTGATAGTTACATATCAAATTGTGATTCCTCTGTGCAGGATCGAACTGGAGTTGCCTTGGCCACTTGGTCTCCTTGATGCGACCGATGGCAGACACTATACTCGCTGCATCCATGTTGAAGTTTTATTCTAATAACCTCGGGGCATCTCTTACCTCGGGTGATATGTTGAAACTGTTTCTATTCACCAACCCTAGATTGCTTGGACCCTGATCATTTCTTCCGTCATTCCTTGTCGGATGGCAATTGGGTCCGTTTCCCCTTCTATCTGAGTTGTAAGACTGGTATCAGTCTCGGGGCGGCCCCTACTCTTGATCCACTATTCTTTTAGGCTTGTTGTTTGCTCTATTGGTATAAACCAACCCCGAGAGAGCCCCTAGTTGATCATCCTCGACTATGATCTTGTACCGGTACCGATTGTGCACATCGGAGCAAGTAACTGCTGAGTACTCTACCAAATTTTGCTTCAATTGTTGAGACAGAATCGAAATTCAAGGGTTGAGTCCCTGAGTGAATTCCTGAACGAACCAATAGTCTGCAACCGGGGGCAGGTCTATCCGTTCCATCTGGAATCTCGGCGCTAATTCCATAAGCATCTCGTTGTCCCTTTGCTTGACTTTGAACAAGTCCGGTTTCCTCATCTCAACTTTGATAGCGCCGGCATGGGCTTTAATGAAGGCATCTGCGAGCCTAGAAAATGAATCGATGGAATTTGGAGGTAAGTTATGGCATCATATCATTGGTCCCATGGATAAGGTTTCCCCAAATTTCTTCAGCAACACCGACTCGATCTCGTCATCCTCGAGGTCGTTGCCTTTTATTGCACATGTGCAAGAGGTCACATGCTATTTCGGATCTGTGGTCCCGTTGTATTTGGGAATATCGGGCATTTGGAACCTTTTTAGAGTTCGCTTTGGTGCCGCGCTCAGGGGGAAAGGTTTCTGAATGAACTTTTTAGAATCCAGTCCCTTCAATATCGTGGGCGCTCTCGGGATATGATCGACCCTCAAATTGTAAGTTTTTACCTTTTTGTCATTCGTCTCTATCTTCTTTTCGCCGGATTCCACTCGTTATGTCGGTGCCTTGAGCATTTTCAGCACCTCGGAAGTTTTCCCGGGTGCGAACCCGTTGGTTTTGTAACAATCCATTCTTCTTTCCGAGTATCCTCTCCAACCCGTTCGAGCTCAGCCGCATTGTGTGTGTGATTTTGACTCTGCAATTGTGCTATTGCAACTTGCTGAGCTTGTAACATCTTAAATATCAAACGTAAGCTAACTCCATCACCTCCCCCTTCGAGTGCCTCGCGAGCCGATTGTCGGGGTACCCCGTGAATGCTGTTATTAGGATTAGTCAGTAGGTTGATATTGATAGCAACCTGTGAATTTGCATGGACTGGGTTAGGGTTTGGAACGCCATTAGGGTCGACAGGGGGTACGCCGTTGCTTGACGCCACGTTATTATTTCGACAGTGGTGGCTTGACTCGGCGTCAACGCTCAAGTGTGCAGATTGTGAATTTGACATATTGAATAATCCTGAAATCAAACTTCAAAGAGCAAGCGTAAAATAGAGTGTGTTATAAAGATTCCTATTAAATCACCACTGTTATCCTTAGCCCCACAGTGGACGCCAAACTATTTACCTTTAAAATGAATAATAATTAAATTTGTACGCATTTTAAAGGATGTGTGGTTTAATTCTACCGGGATCTCATCAGGCTCAGTCTCTTACCCCTGCTCATCTTCTGTATTGCCACATCAACCTCCTCACACTTAATACGCCTACAAAATCCAAAATCTCTCTGACTCTCTGAGTTCTCCAGCTCACCTAGCACGATGCTTCTATCCCCTTCCTCGTTTAAGAGTCTGTGGAAGTACTCCTGCCATCTATGCCTAATACACGCCTCTCCCACCAATATCTTACAATTTTCGTCTTTGATGTGCCTCACTCGATCCAGGTCTCAAGCCTTCCTCTCCCTAATCTTGGCTAACTTGTACAGCTTTATATCCCCTCCTTTGCCCCCAAGATCCTCATACAATCTTTCAAAAGCTGCAGTCTTAACTGCCGTGACCGCGAGTTTCGCCTCTCTCCTTGCCTTCTTATAACACTCCCTATACGACCTCCGCTCTTCCTCGTCCGTGCTCCCCATTAGCTTCAAATACGTCGCTTTCTTAGCTTCCACTTTACCTTGGACCTCCCCATTCCACCACCAGTCCCCCCTGTGGCCACCCGAGTAACCCTTCGAGACCCCTAATACTTCCCTAGCTGCTTCCCTATTGCAATTCGCTGTCGTGGTCCACATACTACTTGCGTCCCCACTATTCCTCCAGGCCCCCATAGCCAACAACTTCTCCCGCAACTCCTGAGCCTTTCCCTTAGTCAAGGCTCCCCACTTGATCTTAGGTTGTCCGAACACCGCTCTCTTCTTCCTAGCTACGTTGACCTCCAAGTCCATCACCAAGAGCCTATGCTGCATCGACAAACACTCACTCGGGATAACCTTGCAATCCGTACAAAGGCTCATATCACCTCTCCGGATAAGAAAAAGTTTCCTTATTTATGAAAGATATTTTTTTTGATATATTAAATATTTTTTAAAAATTCATCAAATACAGATACAACTATTTAATACAGTATCAGAAAATTTTGGGGCTCCCTTGATGTGGTGCCTCAAGTAGTTGCTTGAGTGGCTTTACCATTGAGCCGCCCCTGAGCATGTGACATGGCATTCATGTCAGAGCAATTGACGAATACGTTGAATACGAAGTGCTTATCAGTAGTTATTTTCTCAAGTAGAGGTGTTAGAATGGGAAAAATTATTTACCGAGTTGACAGATGGGTGCAAGTTTAGGTGGCTCCGAAGCCATTTTGCCTTTTCTTTACTTCTCATTTAATCATCATGTTATTTGAATAGAAGAGATTTTTAGAAAGCCAAAGTACTACTATCTAAGTGAAATAAATATCAAAATACCTAAGTAGATGTATTTAGTAACAAGTTCACCAAGAGATTCATGTATTAAAGTTATACATACACACGCACACAATTTTTTTTTTATTTTATCATTTTTCAGATTATGCTAATGAGAGATGTAGTTCATCTAAATTCTACATCTAACAGAAATATTTATATTTGTAACTTTAATAAAATATATAAAATTAATTAACATACATATAAATGAAATTTTCACATCTCGACTCTCGAGCATATGTATAACAATATCAATTCTAAAGTTACTAATATCTTTTACAATCGTGCGAACGGATTACTTTACTAACTAAACCAAAAATTAGGGAACGCAAAGCCTTCATACAGGTATAAAGTGCGAGCGAGAATCAGTAAATACGCTACAATCGACTGTATCTGTTTCTGTTTTGCCCCACGCCCCTTTCTGTCTTTATGTCTGAAATTAGTCATTAAGATTCTTGGAGAGTTCACATGACTAGTTGGCATAGAGCAGCACTTGTCAGACCTAGCCATGATTAAATCATTGGGACACTCATAAAATGGCCTTCTTTACTGCCCTTAATTGTAATTCTATGTGTTCACTTTCTTTTACTGGAACATGTTGGTACTCGTTACTACTATACTGCATTTTTTTTAACTAGTAGTCATTTGCGTAGGCAACTCGAAGACAGAAACTTTACAACTCTTAAAATAATATGGCTTTGCATCCTATATATATATATATATATAGGAGCATGCATTGCCTTTGGATGTCCACAGATAAGTATATTATAAAGGATAAACATAAAATCTAAGCTGACTTTCGAAATTAGCCTTCATGGCATGTTACATTCGATTCCCCAAACTTTTCATGATTTTGAGCTACTTCCACTGCCCACTCTCATTCCTACAGGTTCAAGTAAAGTCGTATGTGAGATGCCTTAAAAGTTTTATTAGTAGTACTTGACTAATTAACAATAACTGACACATTTATAGTTTACATTGTTATCATTACTCCAATTTAATTTTGGTTTTTACATTCTTATTTCCCTTGAAAGATTAGTCACAGTATTTGGACTCACAAAGTGAATCTTTCTTTTATTCTGGATGTAATTGTTTTATTATAATTTGAAATCTTTCCCGTTCTACTTTTATTACAAATAATCTATTTGGTCTTTTTATGTACGCGGGACAAGTTAGCTCGTGAATACATATAAACACTATTTTCCTTATTAATTTCAGAATAAATGTTAGGACAAGAAGAGGATAAAAACTTAAGTGTTCACGTTTGGTATTTACATCAAGTCAATGTAATTAATTTTCTTAAGTATAAATGAGCCAAAAATGCATAATAATTAACCAAAGTTAGATGATGTAACAATATGCAAAAGATACATGTCATGATCAAATGCAACTAAGTTTTTACCCCAAAAAAGGCAAGGAGAATAAGACATGCAAACTCTTCGTTTCTTTTTCTTTCCTGACAAATAACATATGCATGTTAAAGTACATGTTTAGATTTCCTCCCTATTAGTGCCCCTAATGATTATGGTTTTTCTAGAAGTGGTGAATTAATCAAAATTCCGTGCATGATGCATGCAAGGAGATGATGATTATTTCTACTTAAACAGGTTAAGGAATTAAGCATCATCAACTTAAAGACAAAAAGAAAAGGCTTTAAATACTTTATAGAAATCCAGAAAAAGAGCCTTTCGGTTACTGTGTGCAATCACATAGTACCAATTCAGAAGTCCAAAGGCGCTATAACTTTCATCTTTCCTTTAGCCATTATTGATTTTTCATCAAGTTCAACCCTATGTTTTATCCTTTGACTTTTAATTTGACCCATAAGGTTTAAGAAAACTATAACTTTTTATCCTTTTTCTTATTTTACATGTTCTTCTTTTTGAGAATGAACCCATTCTCAAAAAGACTATACAAAACAATAAATAACACACTATACAAAATCTTCGAACATGGAGTGTGCGTCACGTGAGATTAGATGGAGGAGAGGAAAGGGAAATAATGATAGTTTGAGGTTTGTGTTGTCTGATTAAAGAGAAGAAAAAGGGGTTGGGGGAAGAGACAGAGAGAAATGGGCGTTGAGTTTTCAAGACATAAATCATGAGGCAGATGACAATTGCTATGATTGTGATCGATGTGGAAGAATCTCTCTTTTTTGCCATGTGAACACCCCCGCCCTTTCTCCCTCTCGTCCACTCTCTAATTATTTCTTCTAACCAAATTGCACAAATGATAGGTTTGATGGTGTACATGGACCGGATTGGTTCGGTTTCTATCAAAACCAAACCAAATCAATTATATCGGTTTGGATTGGTTCGGTTTTGTCTGGTTTTTCGGGTTTTCGGGTTTTTTTGTTACATGAATATTATTTCAATCTTACGTTATTAAAATTATAGATAAAGCTTTGATAAGTGAATATATGTTTAGTAAATATGGAAAAAATTGACAAACATATGATCTATTAAAATATTCTAATGGGAGAAATTTTTTAGTAACACATGATAGTTATTTTCTTAGTCGTCTAACAATAATTTTTCGTTAATTTGCGCTTTCAAGGTTAATACATGAGAGGATTCCAAATATTTCTACATTTTCTAAAGAAAAATCACTACAAAGTCTTAAAAATATAAATAAAATTTATATATTTATATGTCGGTTTGGTTCGGGGTTTTTTACTCAATACCAAACCAAGTGAAACCAAACCTAGTCGGGTTTTTTGATCGGTATGGTTTGGTTTTTCTGTTTGGTGCGGTTTTCCGGTTCGATTTGAACACCCCTAGGTTTGAATTCAATTATACTCATATAACTACGCGACTTTCAGTTTTGTTAGAGATCATCACAATAACCACCAAATTGGCGAAATAGTTATTGTGATGATCATTAACCGAATTAAGTATGAAATATAACTTTTATTTTTAATTTGAATTCGAATTTTAGAAGTTTATCTATAAATTCAAAATTATAGCATTGAATATAGCATAAACTCCACCAATGTAGTAGAGAAACATTGAAGAACAATAATTGAGTAAAGGTCAGTTGAGGTCGAAGAGTTTTACTTCTGTCCGTGTTCAGTGGAGAGGTCAGCCTGCTGAGGCATCAACCTGGGAGTCCGAGTCCGATATGCGGAGCCGTTATCCCCATCTTTTCCCCTACTCAGGTACTTCCTTCTTCTGTCCGTTCGAGGACGAACGGTTGTTTTAAGGAAATTTGAAATGAAATTTAATTAGAACATGTTAGTATCGGGCCCGTATTTTGGTTCCGGTGCTCGGTACAGGTCTTATATATGATTTAAGATGTTTCTGTAAAATTTGATGAAAAACGGATATCATTTGACGTGATTCGGACCTACATTGCTAAATTTGATACTTGATGAAGTTTGAGAAAAGTTCTTGATTTTGAGGTTTGATCCGTTGTTATTGAGGTTATTTTGGCGATTTAATCGCACAGATAAGTTCGTATGAGGTTGTTGAGTTAGTACGTGTGTTTAGTTAGGAGCCCCGAGGGCTCGGGTGTGTTTCGGAGGTGATTCGGGAAGTTTTGAACTAAAGAAAAATTGCAGAAAATAGCTATTCTGGTATGCTGAGATTTCCTTCTTCGCGTTCACGGGATGGCCATCGCGAACGCGATGTGTAAATTTGATGAAGGGAAAATCATTCTACGCGAACGCGTAGCTCAGGACGCGAACGCGAGGCAGCGAGGGTTGATATCTTCGCAAACGCGGACCTGGCCACGCGAACGCGAAAGCAAAGTGGGCCTGGGTAGGGGGAGGGGTAGTTATCGTACGCGAACGCTGCCCGTTGGATGCGAACGCGAGGGCTCGAGGGGCTAAAGCTTCGCGAACACGAGCCCGTTTACGCGAACGCGAAGGCTTAACCAGCCTGACCCATCGCGAACGCGAAGGGTCTGTCGCGATAGCGAAGGGCATTTTCGCCCAGTGATTTTTAAAAGCCAAAAACAGAACCCATTACGGGATTTTATAAAAATTTCACAAACCCTTTCTTCTCCAAAGCTCTTAGGCAATTTTTGAAGCAATTCTTCACCATAATCTCTTGGGTAAGTAATCTTTAACTCATTTTCCTCATTTTCCATTAACACCCATTAGATTTTTAGGCCTAAATCATGTGAATAAGGATAGAAAATTAGGGATTTGGGTAGAGTTAGGGCTTTTTAATTAATTATGATTTAGACCTCATTTTGGGGTCGGATTCTGGAAATAATTATATATTTGGGCTCGTGGGTGAATGGGTAATTTGATTTTGTTCTGAACCTCGTGTTTTGACCAAGCGGGCCCGGGGTCGATTTTTGGGTTTATGGGAAGAATGATTAGAAAGCTATAATTTGGCATTGGAATTGAATTGTTTAGCGTTTATTGATGTTATGAAGTCAATTATGTATAGATACAATCGATTTGGAGCCGAATTCGAAAGGAAAGGCGGTGTTTGAGGCTTGAGTTGGCCGTGGAAGTTTGAGGTAAGTGTCTGGTCTAACCTTAGCTTGAGGGATTAGGAGTTGAGTCCTATTTGCTATTTGTTTCTTGTTGAGTACGACGTATAGGCATGGTGACGAGTATCTATACGTTGGTGTCGAGCATGACCGTAAGTCTTGAATTGCAAATTGTTATATTCTTAAATGATACTACGGATGCTTTAAATTGATGGTTCTCGATCTTGAGTAAGAATTGAGTTTGTTTCGTGGAAAGTACTTATGGCTGGGTATTTGGTGTTAGCTGAGATGAGTAGAAATTGAACTAAGATTGGTTATAGCTGATTCTCCCTTGCCGGGATGTTTGACTTGATATTGTTATTCCCTTGCTGGAAAGTTATTATATTGCTTTGTTTCCCTTGTCGGGACTCCTTGTGATTTTGTGTTGGCTTGTGAATGGGATCGGGTGGTACGCCTACCACGAGATATGATGAAATGGGATCGAGTGGTACGCCTATACCACGAGATATGATGAAATGGGATCGGGCGGTATGCCTACTACGAGATATGATGAAATGGGATCGGGCGGTATGCCTACCACGAGATATGATGAAATGGGATCGGGTGGTACGCCCACCACAAGATATGAGAAATGGGAACGGGTTGCACGCCTGCAATGAGATGTGGACCGAGAGTGAAATCTGCCTTTGTTTTTTCATTATCCTTGTTAGTAGTTAAATTTTGGTTTCTTGACAATTCTCTTGAGATTTTGTTTTATCTGCTATTCCCCCCGAAGCATGTTTTCCCTCCCCAGCTTTAATTGTTTGCTCTAGTTTATTTTTCTGCTGTATATATATATATATATATAACTGCACAGGTTTATCTGGAGTCTGGTCCTAGCCTCGTCACTACCTCGCCGGGGTCAGGCCAGACACTTACCAGCACATGGGGTCGGTTGTGCTGATACTACACTCTGCACTCTGGCAGCACTGGACAACAGCAGTAGTTCGGGAGCCAGCCTTTAGTCCACCGAGACACCGAGGTAGCCCTGCAGGCGTCCGCAGGCCCGGCGTCTCCCCTATCTTTTATTATGTTCTGTTATCTCTGGTATTCGAGACAGACAGTGTTACTTTCTTTCAAACCATTGTATATAGTAATCTTAGTAGTCCGTGAATGATGTGACACCAGTTTCTGGGTAGAGGCATATGTGGATTTTCTTATCATTTTGGTTTATTTTGTCAAAGTCTTCCGCTTAAATCTCATATTCCGCTGTTATTTAAATGTTTATCACTTGTTAATGTATGTTGCGAAAAGGATTAAAACAAAAGAGTTAAGAATTTATAATTTTGTGGCTTGCCTAGCTTCTACGAGTAGGCGCCATAACGACTCCCGAGGGTGGGAAATCCGGGTCGTGACAAGTTGAAATCAGAGCTCTAGGTTACATAGGTCTCACAATTCACGGACAAGCTTAGTAGAGTCTAAGGGATCGGTACGGAGACGTCTGTATTTATCCCCCAGAGGCTACCGAGTTAGGAAAAACTTCACATTGTTCTTTCTTGTCGTGCGGTTTGGTTTCTCAATACTAATCGAATTTCTACTCTGTTCTTTCGCAGATGGCGAGAACACGCACTTCCTCATCTACCGATCAGCAGCCCGAGCCCCCAGCAATAACTCCCACGAGAGGCTGAGGGCGAGGCCGAGGCCATGTTAGAGGCCGAGGTAGGGGCAGAGCTCAGCCCCGAGCAGCAGCACCAGCAGCGGAGCCTCAGGTTGACTTTGATGACGAGGTTCTGGCTCCAACAGTTCCGGTAGGCCCAGCTCAGGTCCCAGAGAGGTTTATTGACACCCCAGTTCTTCAGGATGCTCTAGTCCGTCTAGTGGGCCTCATGGAGAGTGTCACCAGGGCAGGTTTACTTCCTGTAGCACTAACCGTCTCTCGGGCTGGAAGAGGAGCCCAGACTCCTACTACTCACACTCCGGAGCAGGTAGCTCCCCGGTTTCAGACTCCAGCAGCTCAGCCAGTTGGAGCGGTTCAGCCGGGTGTGGTAGCTCAGACCGGCGATGGTGCATCCATGTCTGTCGATGCTTTGTGGAGATTGGACAGGTTTACCAAGCTCTTCACTACTACCTTCAGCGGTGCATCTACTAAGGATCCCCAGGATTATCTGGACAGCTGTCACGAGGCTCTTCGGAACATGGGTATTGTTGAGACCAATGGGGTTGATTTTACCACATTTCGCTTGTCTGAATCCGCCGAGACTTGGTGGAGAGATTATTGCCTAGCTAGACCAGCAGGATCGCCAGCCTTGACCTGGGAGCATTTCACGCAGCTATTTCTGGAGAAGTTTCTCCCTATCACACAGCGAGAGGCCTATCGGAGGCAGTTCGAGCGCCTCCAGCAGGGATCCATGACTATCACCCAGTACGAGACCAGATTTATTGATTTAGCTCGCCATGCTCTTATTATACTTCCCACTGAGAGGGAGAGAGTGACACGGTTCATTGATGGACTCATTCAGCCGATTCGTCTTCAGATGGCCAAAGAGGCTGGGAGTGAGATATCCTTCCAGGAGGCGGCCAATGTGGCCCGGAGAGTTGAGATGGTTTTATCACAGGGGGTGGTCACAGGGCAGACAAGAGACCCCGTCAGTCAGGCAGATTCAGCGGTGCCTCGTCTGGAGGCAGAGATTCATATGGTAGAGGCCATCCTCCTAGACATTTTCAGTCAGCACTTCAGGTTTCTCACGGAGCTTCAGGCAGCCGTGGTCCCCAGATGCAGTATTCCGATCAGCAGTCCTACAGTGCACCACTTGCTCCTATCAGTGCACCGCCGCTACAGAGTTTTCGGGGTGGTCATTCAGGTCGCCAGGGCCAGCAGTCTCAGCAACCGAGGGCTTGTTACACTTGTGGTGATCCGGGTCACATTGCCAGGTTTTGCCCTCGAGCACCGAGCAGTTCTCAGCATTAGGGTTCTCGTGCCATGGTACAGGCACCAGATGTTCCACAGCCCGCTCAGCCAGCTAGAGGTGGGGGTAGAGGTGCTAGAGGTGGAGGAAGAGGTACTAGAGGTGGAGCTTAGGCCGTTAGAGGTAGGAGCCAGCCAGCTGCAGGTCGACCCAGAGATGTGGTTCAGGGTGGTGAGGCCCAGCCCCGGTGTTATGCTCTTCAGGCCAGGCCCGAGGGTGAGGCTTCAGATGCAGTTATTACAGGTACGGTTCTGTTTTGTGATAGAGATGCTTCAGTGTTATTTGATCCAGGGTCTACGTATTCGTATGTGTCATCTTATTTTTCACCGTACTTTCTCATGCCTATTGATTCAAAGATTGACTTGCGATCGGGCTACCATCAGTTGAGGATTAGGGCATCCGATGTCCCTAAGACAGCTTTCCGCACTCGGTACGGGCATTATGAGTTCTTGGTTATGTCATTCGGGTTGACAAATGCCCCAGCAGCTTTTATGGATTTGATGAACCAAGTGTTCAGGCCTTATTTGGATTCGTTCGTGATAGTCTTCATTGATGATATATTGATATATTCCTGCAGCCAGGAGGAGCAGGAGCAGCACCTTAGAGTGGTTCTTCAGACTCTAAGGGATAGTTATTTATACGCAAAGTTCTCAAAGTGTGAGTTCTGGTTGAGTTCAGTTGCATTTCTGGGTCATGTTGTGTCAGCAGAGGGTATTCAGGTTGACCCGAAGAAGATCGAGGCAGTCAAGAACTGCCCTAGACCAGCATCAGCTACAGAGATTCAGAGTTTCTTGGGATTGGCAGGCTACTATCGTCGGTTCGTGGAGGGGTTTTCATCTATTGCAGCCCCGATGACCAGGTTGACCCAGAAGGGTGCCCAGTTCAGATGGTCGGATGAGTGTGAGGCGAGCTTTCAGAAGCTCAAGACAGCTCTGACTACGGCACCGGTGTTGGTTTTGCCCACAGGTTCAGGGCCTTATACAGTTTATTGTGATGCTTCCCGTATTGGGCTTGGTGCAGTGTTGATGCAGGATGGCAAGGTCATTGCCTATGCTTCGCGGCAGTTGAAGATTCATGAGAAGAACTATCCGGTTGATGATTTGGAGTTGGCAGCCATAGTTCACGCATTGAAGATTTGGAGGCCTTATATGTATGGCGTGGCATGTGAGGTATTCACGGATCACAAGAGTTTTCAGTATTTGTTCAAGCAAAAGGAGTTGAATTTGAGGCAGAGGAGGTGGTTGGAGTTGTTGAAAGATTATGATATTACCATCTTATATCATTCGGGAAAGGCCAATGTGGTGGCCGATGNGCCGTATCGCATGGTTATCCATTGGTTACCGCCCGAGGTCGATTTTTGGGTTTTTGGGAAGAATGATTAGAAAGCTATAATTTGGCATTGGAATTGAATTGTTTAGCATTTATTGATGTTATGAAGTCGATTATGTATAGATACGATCGATTTGGAGCCGAATTCGAAAGGAAATGTGGTGTTTGAGGCTTGAGTTGGCCGTGGAAGTTTGAGGTAAGTGTCCAGTCTAACCTTAGCTTGAGGGATTAGGAGTTGAGTACTATTTGCTATTTGTTTCTTGTTGAGTACGACGTATAGGCATGGTGACGAGTATCTATACGTTGGTGTCGAGCATGACCGTGAGTCTTAAATTGCAAATTGTTATATTCTTAAATGATACTACGGATGCTTTAAATTGATGGTTCTCGATCTTGAGTAAGAATTGAGTTTGTTTCGTGGAAAGTACTTATGGCTGGGTATTTGGTGTTAGCTGAGATGAGTAGAAATTGAACTAAGATTGGTTATAGCTGATTCTCCCTTGCCGGGATGTTTGACTTGATATTGTTGTTCCCTTGCCGGGAAGTTATTATATTGCTTTGTTTCCCTTGCCGGGACTCCTTGTGATTTTGTGTTGGCTTGTGAATGGGATCGGGTGGTACGCCTACCACGAGATATGATGAAATGGGATCGGGTGGTACGCCTACCACGAGATATGATGAAATGGGATCGGATGGTACGCCTACCATGAGATATGATGAAATGGGATCGGGTGGTACGTCTACCACAAGATATGAGAAATGGTATCGTTTTGCACGCCTGCAATGAGATGTGGACCGAAAGTGAAATCTGCCTTTGTTTTTTCATTATCCTTGTTAGCAGTTAAATTTTGGTTTCTTGATAATTCTCTTGAGATTTTGTTTTATCTGCTATTCCCCCGAAGCATGTTTCCCCTCCCCAGCTTTAATTGTTTGCTCTAGTTTATTTTTCCGTTGTATATATATATATATATATATATATATATAACTGCACAGGTTTATCTGGAGTCTGGTTCTAGCCTCGTCACTACCTCGCCGGGGTTAGGCCAGGAACTTACCAGCACATGGGGTCGGTTGTGCTGATACTACACTCTGTGCAGATACCGAGGCAGCACTGGGACAGCAACAGTAGTTCGGGAGCCAGCCTTCAGTCCATCGAGACACCGAGGTAGCCCTGCAGGCGTCCGCAGGCCCGGCGTTCCTCTATCTTTTATTATGTTCTGTTATCTCTTGTTTTCGAGACAGACAGTGTTACTTTCTTTCAAACCGTTGTATGTAGTAATCTTAGTAGTCCGTGAATGATGTGACACCAGTTTCTGGGTAGAGGCATATGTGGATTTTCTTATCATTTTGGTTCATTTTGTCTAAGTCTTCCGCTTAAATCTCATGTTCCGCTGTTATTTAAATATTTATCACTTGTTAATGTATGTTGCGAAAAGGATTAAAACAAAAGAGTTAAGAATTTATAATTTCGTGGCTTGAATAGCTTCTACGAGTAGGCGCCATCACGACTCCCGAGGGTGGGTAATCCGAGTCGTGACATGTATTCATGAATATAGTAGCAAAAATAGGCGTGAATCAGGGAAGTCCATCTAATCAGTTGTTGTATTCGAGTGTATTCGACTGTATTCGTGGCGTGAAACATGGGATTACAGCTGGACAGATTATTGTATTCGACTGTATTCATGGCGTGAAATATGGGATTACAGCTGGACAGATTATTGTATTCGACTGTATTCACGGCGTAAAATAGGGGATTACATTATTTTTAAACGGAAAATGAATCGATTAACATAATAGACTCCTAATATAACTCAACAAACTCAATTATAACACACAAATTTTGTATTTCCAGTTATAAAAAAGATTCTCAATCGAAAAATACCCTAAAAACATAGCAATCTTCAGAGAAATTATATAACATATATGAATACATAAATTATATTAATTAAAAAAAATATTAGAATACATTCATGAAATATAGCGAGACAGTGAATACAATGAAATATATATAATACATCGGGATATATTGAAATACAATGAAAAAAAAGATAATGAATACAATGAAATACATAGAAAACAACGAGATATATTGAAATACAATGAAAAAAACGACAATGAATATAATGAAATACATGGAAATACAGCGAGATACATTGAAAAATATTAACAGAAAATTCAAGTTGCTCAGCCCCCAACTCCGTCGTCTTTGTTCAAGAACAACCCTAATATCGTCTCATTGAAGCAGCATCAGTATCCAGTAACTAATCCTTACAATTATTGACTTTTGGAAGTATGTGTCGACCCTTGGTTTCGGAAGCATCGAATTACCTTTCTTTCTTGTACTGAGATGGAGTTT
>NC_031989.1:84597090-84639015 GCF_001879085.1 Nicotiana attenuata
CCCCCAAAAACCCCTTTTAGCCTTTCTAGATTCGGGTGATTGACATGAATGGCCTGTAAGAAGCTGGTTTTAGCCGAATGTCCCTAAAATCGGCGATACTTAAAAAAATGACCCTCTGACCCATATTCAATTGTTGTTCTTCAATGTTTCTCTACTACATTTGGTGGAGTTTATGCTATATTTTACTCTACCTACCTGTTAAGTTGTTCATCAAAGTATACCAGGTTGGCATGATTTTGCTATTTAGAGATTTTTCTACCGGATTGGTCGAGTTACGCTATATTTACTTTATCCATATGTTAATTTATTCATCGAAGTCTACCTATTGACATAATTTTTCTTTGTTATTTTAACAAATTATTCTTCAAATTTATCATTTCAATTTCGATCAAACCACCCTAAATCTGCTCCAAATGATCTCAAATCTGAAACAAAGCTTTCAAATACCAACTCTAATGACCAATTTTGTCAAACAACACAAAATCAAAAGACCCGCTTTGTTTTATTCAACACAATCTGAGATTCAACAATAAATTTTTGAGCTTTTTATAGAAAATTACTAAATCGGTGTTCGAACTAAAAATTAAATATAAATTGTCAACATGCAAACGATTTTAATAATAAAGCATCATCAACCTTATACTTTCCACCACCAAAAGCTTTAAATATTGAAGAGTTATAGTGTTCAAGTAACGAATGGGAATATTTGGCTAACTCCATAAAAATAGATATTCCGTCAAGACCGGTCTAATTGGGAGACATACCATGCAATTCTTTTTTGTGCTAGATTCAGTTACTCGGCTGAATTGGGCCAATTTGGACACTCGTCCCCCATGTTTTGGGCGGTTCTAAACTACTTGAAGAAAACTAAGTAGGCTTGATCTGAAAAAAGGTTATTGGGCCTCACTATTTCTCGTGGTCTATAATCCAATGATATTCTCCAACAAAATTATGCTGTTTCACAAAATATAAAATTGAACTACAATTATTTGAAAAATAATCTACATTAAGGGTGTGTTTGGTATAATGGAAAATATTTTCCGTGGAAAATATTTTTCAAGAAAATATTTTCTTGGAAAACAAGTACTAATTTTATTCATTTTTCAGTGTTTGATACGCAAATTAAGGAAAATGGCTTCTCAAGAGTATTCATAAATATTTTAGATATAATAAACATGAAACCATAAACTTTCAAACTAACAACCTTCCGAACCCACATTTTTCATAAACTTTCAAACCGCTAAACTTTCGAAACTACGGAATTTCTAACCCGTAAACTTTATAATTTCTAAACCCATAAGCTTCCAAACACATAAACCTCCGAACTCATAACTTTGGAACTTGAAAAATTTTGAACTTTTAAACCGATAAATAAAAAAACTAAAAATGAAAATATATTAAAAAAAAAAATTTTTTTTTGGGGGGGGGGGGGACGTCGAATTGGGGGATGGGTGGTGCAGAAAATAAAAAACATAGAAACTTGAAATTGCAATAAAAAAATAAAGGTGAAAAAATAATATTTTTTCGGAGGGGGTTGGGTGGGTGGGAGGAGTAGGGTGAATGGTAACGGAAAAACTGGAAATTTGAAAAAAAAAAATTTTTTGGAGAGAGAGGGTGGGGGTGAGTTTGTGAGGGTAGGGAAGGTTGAGAAGGAGTTTTGGAAAATGTTTTCCTTTCTTTTGATAATGAAAACCTTTTCCTCCAATTGGAGGAAAATGAGTTCATAAGGAAAATATTTTCCAAAATATTTAAGCCAACCGGAAAATATTTTCCTTCATACCAAACACACCCTAATTGGAAATCTAACTGATTGCCGTCAAATACTTAACTATTGTTCGTTATAAGATGATATTTTAGAAGCAAATAACGTTACAACTAACAGAAACTAAAATGAAGTAATTCATGTCTCAATCTCCCAAGAAAAACGAAAAAGGAAAATCTCCCAAAGAAAAGTTTTGTATAACAGTTACGTACATTGTAGGTTTGAAAATCTATCTATATAGAATAAGAGAAGCAAATTCATATTATTATGCCAAGTGTTAAAACAATAATTAAATATGTGTCCAATTTTAGGACAAGTCTCCAATTAATTTGGAGATTAAAAAATAATTTAAAATACAAAATTTCAAATATGCTAATTCAGTTTCAACATCTGAGTCTCTCATTTGTTGGGCTGTTTTTTCTTATTTGTAAGAAGTTTAAAAATTTTGAAACTTCCAATTCAGTTTATATCTACACGTTTTATAGAGTCCCATATTTGTTGGGCTGTTTTTTTTTTTTTTAAATTTATTAAACCTGAAAATTCAATTAAAAATAAAACTAACCCTCAAACGTGGGCATCCTCCATAACTTCTTCACTTTCTCCATAACTACAAATAATCTTTTTTATGCGGCTCATCCTTTCAATTTCTTTTCTATTCCTTTTTTTTCTTTGCTCATAATACAGAACTTTGCAAATATAGCGACAAAACTTCATGATATTAGACAAATTTCAAGCAACTCGATGAATGAAATTTGAAAGTTAGAGTAGTATGTGGAAAAGCCCAGATCATTTAAGCCTGAAATACCATATTCTATAGAGTTGATTTTACAAGATGCAAAGGTAACATATGTATAATTGATTTTTATTTTTATGCTTCCTCTTCTCTGCTCTAAAATTTTCAAATAGATAAAACTATCCACGTGAAACAATTTGCACAGTACCCTTATTTCTTTTTCTATTTCTAATGTTACTTTATCAATTGTTTATTAATTTTCAGCAATCCTTAAATAGATGAAACTATCTACTTGTAGCGATTATGTGTTGTAATTTTATTTCTACTTTATTTCGAATGTCTGATTTATAATTGTAGACTAATTTTCAGCACAAACAATTTATTACCAATATAATACATTCTAATATGAATCTAAGAAACAAAATATCATGTTCCACCTATATGTATCTGAAATTGCCGCAAATTCTAAAAATATGCTTATTCTGCCAAAAAAAATTACGCTGGTTGTTGACAATCGTTTAGTCTGTGCAACTACTGCAAATTCTTAAAATATGCATATTCTGCCAAAAAAATTAGCAATGTTTGTAAGATGGAGCCAAATTTTTTTACAATGTTTGTAAAATTGTTATTTGTGCAAGTTCATTCAGGAGTAAAATTGTGTAAATATTGAGCTAAATTCATCTTTATGAATCATGAATTTAATCATCAATGGCTTCAGTCTTTCTGATAATATTTTTTTTTGTGACATGTTAGTTATTTGAAGTAATCGGTTGTTGAATGAATGTGTTGGTGAAGTTCAGATTTCTGAAGAATTTAATCTATTTAATCTTTGTACAAGATATATTCGATAGTTCTAAACTAATAGGGAAGAGTTGCTTTTCAAGTAGTTGTTTGTGACTAATATGCTTCTTTGTTGAAGCGGAGGAGAACGATATTTAGATTAGTCGACGAACTTTTGCTATTAAATGCTAATGTTTGGGTCATAATATTGGATCTGCTATCCTATGGCTCAGTATTGAATGTCACACAGATTATTTATGTGATCTCTAAAGTGAAATAGGATTAGTCTCCTAGGTGCAGAAACCTCCAATATAAGCTAAAACTATGTTAGTACCAGATCATATATGTTTGTGAAGTATTATATTTACTTTATATTGATATTATCTTTATCTGGTTCCTAGCCTTCATAATGGCAGCACCCCTTTGGTGCACAGTAGCTATGAACTCTACATTTATTTGAACGGAAATAAGATTAGTTTTGAGAAATTATGAGAGTGTGTATGAAGTAAGTTTCATATTAGCATAATATATAGGAATTTGCAGGCACAACACATTAGCTTTTTCCAAAACATTTCTCATGGTAGTGAAGATTCTTATTCATGTGGTGTAATTTTGAAGACACTTTTAATGAACAGTTTGGTGTTTCATTACAGAATCTTATATGTTATTTTAGTTGTTATTTTTCACTTATCTAACTAATTAACCTTTAAATACAGTCACCGTTTACCTCAAATCTTAAATGCACGTGGGCAATGCATGCATAATTCCAGAAATATATAGTCGATCAAAAATAGTTTCCATTGAGCTTAACAATGGTTAGATATTTGAAAGAAGATCACGATTTCAATGATCTAAATGTTCAAATACTGCAATGTATATCATTGTCAACAGTTTTGCAGAAATTCAGGTACAACTTTACTCCGCTTTGCTCTGTGTGTGTGTTCGTGTTATTAATTTTTTTGTGAAATTGGTTCTGTGTTTCCCAATACACTTCTTTCATTTAAAAAAGTCATTGTAAAACCAAAATAATCAGTCATCGTTTAGGGACTCGGGATCACTACTTTTGTTATAAATTCAATATGCATTAAAGTTATCATGTTAACTAAATAACTCATTAATACATTGATCTTTTTGACAGAATTTCATGTTACATGGTGCAGCTTAGTGGTTAGTAAAGATATATAACAACATAGATAAAATAATGTCTGGATATTACACAGTTTAGATACCTGCAGTTAGAAGAATGCTAATTACAGGTTGTGGGTACACAGGTATAGATGCAACTGTTTATTATAGTCTAACAATTTTTGAGGACGCCAGAATTAAGGGTAACACTCAACTATTAGCTGCAATTGTTGCTGTTGGATTCACAAAGACAATATTCATTTTGATAGACATATTTCTTTTTAACAAAGTTGGTAGGAAACCTTTGTTATAGACATATGTCTTGGCCTGACACTTTCTTTACTGTTGAATGGTTCAGTTGGAATTAAATTAGCAATTTTATGTGTATGTGGAAATGTAGCATTATTTTTCGTGTGGATTGGTCCTATTTGTTGGGTATTAACATCTGAAATCTTCCCTTTAAGACTTAGAGCCAAGCATCAGCTCTTGGTGCAGTGGAAAGCAGGGTTAGCTCTTGTGTATGCACAGGCTATAAAATCCAGTTATTTGAAATCGGTCCCGATATACAATATTATAATTAGTCATTTGTATATGTAAAGGAATATTGCGTCTGTTGCACCATCTTTAGTTCTCATCACGAAGATCTTTTCATCAATGGAAAGAAGTCTTTAACTTCCAAGAAGGGATTAGGTAGCAGACTGCTCCAATGAACATTTCCTTCAAATTTGGAGCAGTTATCACATAAGTACTACTGTGAGATAAAGATCAAATATTGTCCAATGTGAATCATATTGCATCAGATGTTACTTTTGATACATCTCTAACTCAAGGTAAATACATTTCACATATTGCATCTATCTTTTTGGTTTTGGACATAAATGAAATTTTCACAGCTTATGCTCTTGGCATTTATATATAGATTCCAACAATCAAATTTGCAAGATACATTGCTACAACTTGACTTCTTTTCAGGAAGGACATATTTGGATTGTTATGACTGTAGTGAATCTTCTACTTGAAAAAGAATGGTCATATTTGGGTGCAAGAGATGCTCGAAGAAGGTTGACAAAATTGGAAGTAAATTTCATTGCAAGAAATGTGATCGCCTTGATAGTTCTGCCACTCATAGGTTTGAAGAAGCCAGTATTTACTCATGGACAACTGTATGTTGCTCTTTCACGCGTGACGAGTAGAAAAGGGTTAAAGATTTTAGTTTATGATGATGATGGCCAAATAACGAATGAAGGTAGAAATGTGGTGTATAAAGAAGTTTTCCGTAATTTGGTTTGAGATAAATCTAGACATGATGGAATTATCAGGTATTTACAATATCTTTTTCTGATTTCTATAATTGCTTTAGCTTTTGAGTAAATATTACTGTTTGCACAATTTGGGATTAGAAAAGGATTGATTTATGAAATAGCACTTTGGCTTCGTCTCTGTCTTTAGTTAGGATAGTATGATGTTTTGTTATTTTTCTTTTATTCCAGATGAAGTTGTATTTTCATACAGCAAGGCTTATTTCATTGCCTATTTAGTAATGGTGTTATTGGGTTGTTGTTGTTTCAAGTTTGAACACCGAGAATTTCTGACTTAGCGAATGACCGAGGACCAAAGAAAGTGAAACTGACGCAGCTTATGGTTATAAATCAAAAAGTCATTTTTCAATACTCTGTTCTCATGCTCGAAATCTCTTGGTGCAGGACATCACATTTCCAACTCTCAACCAACTTTCCCTGAACTAAGAATATTTGACTTCCACTTTCCACCTTAAACCATCTGCTGTATGGTTTAGCTAAGAGGTTGATGATAATAGATTTGGCTGGATTTGCATTGTCACTATGTAGCCATTAGTCAACATATGGCTGGGAGCAGCAGTAGGATAGGTAGCGGGAAAAAACGCAGGACATCAAATGCTGGGACAGCCTTAATCATAAATTTGGATGACGACGATTTAGGAGAGACAACTTCTACTGCATGGGCATCATTAACACAAAACTTGATTGATGATTTGGAAGGTTGGGCATGCGATTCATGTACGTTTCTGAATGCTAGCTCTGCCACGGCATGCCTAATGTGCAGTGAAGATGCTTCTGGCAGTTGGGAATGTGAAATATGTACATTTGTCAATAAGAAGCATGCTTCTGCATGCCAAATGTGTGAGAACCGTAGATAAATTCCTTGCTTGCATCTAAAAATAAATGGCTGCTCGGAGGATACTCTTGGCTACAAGTTAGTTTTTGAATTGTTGCTACCTTACTGTTTTATCAGTCTAATGTTCTTTTTGGTCGATAGCTGCCTAAAAGTTTCATATTGCATTTGTTGGATGCATAGGCTTTAGTAGTAGTATATTTATGCATATATGGGGTTCCTGGTATTTATAGTGATACACATTCTCCAGGTACTTTGCTCATAGTTAGCCATTGAGGTCACTTCGTTCAGTTCTACATCCATTGAAGTAGATATGTAAGAAACAACAGTTATATACAATTTTGAGAGTGTTAGCTCCATCTTTGGATATAATTGGAATAGTTCAACAGTTGTGTAATAATGCATGAAAGATTTGAGTTTTCAGTTAGCTGAATAATCCATAATGAGAATGAAGCATACACATTAGTACTAACATTACTGTTTACTTTCTGTTCATTTTTCATTCTTGCATTTGTAGTGCATATTTTTATCACGCATATTTTTATTTTCATACTAACTAACATATTTTTATTTGAGTACACCTATGAATGTCTTTATCACTTTTAACTCTTGGAATATTTCATAATTTATCTCACATTTCAAGAAAGCTACTACTGTCATACCATACTTTCAATACAATTCAAATGAGCAAATAATTAAGAACAATATTATCATGCTAATATTTTTTTTTACAATCCGCGCATCACACAGGTACGTGTACTAGTTGAAATTTATTCAAAAAGCAGAAATAATCATGAAGGTGATGCAATTGCCGAAAATTTGGCCTTAGTTTAGATAGAAGGTTAAGCTGTATACACACAATATAAATTTCTTTTATCACTTGAAAGAATATTATAGGTGAAATTCGTTATATGAGAAATAAGACGTAACCAATACAATTGGTTAAAAGTATCAAAACTATAAATTATTTTATATAATCAATGTATATAAGTCAAACATACACTACCATATATACTATATGGCACAAAAAATAAAAGTAAAGAAATGCGTACTCGTAATTCGGCAAAAACTGACCACGGTCGACCGGCCAATTTTGGTCGGTGAAAGAACCAGCCAAAAAATCGACCGAAGTCGGTCGATTTTTTAAAATATTTTATTTTATTTATATTTTAGTTACGAAACGGACCAACTTTGGTCGGTTTTCTTTGGCGCAAAAATACGGGAAACTATTCTTGAGTCCCGCGAAATTTATTTTTCAAGAAACCGACCAACTTTGATTGGTTCATTTAAAATAAATTAAATTAATATTAAAAAATCGACCGAATTTGGTCGGTTAATTCGGCCGGTCATTTTAAAAAACCGACTGAATTCCTACGGTAATTTTATTTTTTTAAAAACCGATCGACATTGATCGATTATTTTTCGTGCAAAAATACAATTAAAGAGTATAAATGAAATACAAGACAGTCTTAAAACAAAATGGACCAATGGTCTAGTAGTAGAATAGTATCCTGCCACAGTACAGACCCGGTTCGATTTTCAGATGGTGCATTTTTTAATTACATAATTAAAATCCCGACCGACCTTGGTTTGGTTGGTTTTTCCGGCATTTTTTTTTTGAATTTAATTGACCGACCAAAGTTGGTCGGTAATTTCCGACCAACTTTAGTCGGTATGCCCTTCCGACCTTCAAAATACCGACCACACGTTAATGGTCCGTTTTGGACGGTTATTGGCCATTACAGACCAATGTTTTAAAAGGTGGGGGCGTGAGGCGAGACGTTTTATTTCTGACGAGGCGAGGCGTAAGCCCTGAGACATGGGGCGTAAGTCCCGCGGATCTTTAAATTTTACTAATTTCAAGAATTTATAAAATAAAAATAATTATAAAAATTATATTAAAATCACAAAATTATACAAATAATATATTTAAAATATTAATAAATTATAATTCAACTATGAATAATATGAAAAGTATGACATATATCATAATATGCAAATAGTTGCAATGTTGTTACAACTCAAACATCAAAAGTAATGTATTCTATACGAAATCTTATATGTATCTCTTAAGGAGTAATGAATCTTGAAAGAATTTCGATATTATAATTTGATATTTTTCTTAAAATACTCCTTTTATTTAATATGCTTTCTATTGGAAAGAGAATTTATATAAAAATATAATTCACAATTTAAACATGATTCTCAAGCATCATTCATTTTTAAGTTTCAACAAGTTAATAAAGTGACACATAATTCACCATACAATACCATGATAACTAATTATTTGTACAAATTACTAGCTAATAGTGAGCTATTAAATTAATAAGTATTGTATCTCGTAAACGTGAAAAAAATTAGAAAAATAATGATAAAAAACTAATGGACTATTATATAGTAAAGACATGACAATAGTTAATAAATAAATACTTTTCAAATGAAAGATTTATTTAAAATTAACTATCATAGAAGTGTTAGTGGATAACGTGCAATAATTTTTATTTTAATTATGACAATACTCCCAACTTAATAATTTATACTTAGGAAAAAAGTAATTTTGAGTAGTCAACGATTTATTAAGAAAATTTGTAGATTTACAAGGTTAGTTACATATAATTGCATAAAGTTCTATTAGGCGAGCCCAATACGTTGGGCGTTGGGCGTGTTCGGAGCGTAAGCCCCGATGGTCGAGGCGTAAGTCTCACGGAACTAAGCCCCACACATAAGCCCAGAAGCGTTTTACGAGTGCTTCGCCCCCGGGCGAGTCCCAATTCTACCTTTTAAAACAGAGTTACAGACCTACTTTGATCTCTTTTTTTGGACTAGTGTAAATTGTAATGAAATGAGGGAGTTCTGAATAGGATATGTCCATCATTTAAGAATCTGCAATTAATTTACCGAATAAGAATTACTCTAAAGTTGTGGAGTGTCATATCACTTAGGTGTAAGGCTGCAAATTAATCCCACGGAAATGACACATACATATTTTGATAAGAGCATAAGATAATAAAAATGAGTGACGTTGAAGCATCAACCCAAAGACAATATTAACCACCCAAACTTGCTCACATTTGAAAGGCTCAACGAATTTTACATATTTATGCTCTTCATTAATGTATTAATGCCATTTCCTTCATTTTCCCCCAAGGATAGCTAGAAATATGTAACATTCAAGAGGGCCAAGCCCTTCATTTTGGATGTTTTAAGGAAAAAGAGAAGGAGATACATTTAATAAAAGCATAATAATGTGTCCTGCTGTGTGGCTTGAATAATCTATCTATATTATATTAAAAGGAGAGTAGTATGCATTGTGGTTAAGCCAAGTGGCAAGCTAAAATGAAGCCACTTGGCAATTTTAAGACAACATTAATAATTAAAAATTATATATGAAAACATAATTAATGGAAGTAGTTGAATTAATCTTATACATAATCTAAATAGATCTTAGACAAATCTAATTTATATATCTACATATATATATATATATAAAATTTCAATGTTGAAACATATGGAAGGATAAGACTTATTTGATTTTTGAGAAGAGAGAAAGTAAGTGTGTGTGAATGTGTGTGTATATATATATATATATAGCTAAGTGACAAACTATTATAAAGCCACTTGGCAATTTAAGATAATATTACTAATACTAATACTTAATTTAAATTAAAATATATTTTTTCGAATCTGAATGAAAAGAAAGTGAATATTTTTATAAAGATATTGTCTGACGTATTTTAATTAATAGATCTTAAAAAAATTACATTGAAAGATAAAAACAATGCCTCTATCTTAATTAATTATAAAGAAAAAAATATAGTTATTATAAAAAATACAATAAATTTAAACATTAATATGGACAGTAGAATTAAAAAAATTAAAAGAAAAAGAGAAAAAAATATATAAATAAATAATTTCAATGTAGAAGTATTTGGAATAATAAGACTTATTTGATTTTTGAGAAGAGAAATTATTTTAAATAACGATGAATAAAATTTGCATTGTGGTTAAGCCAAATGACAAACTACTATAAAATCACTTGGCAATTTAGGATAATATTAATACTAATACTTAATTTAAATTTAAACTTTTTTTCTTAATCTGAATGAAAAGAAAGTGAATATTTTTGTAAAAATATTGTCTGCCCTATCTTAATTAATAAAATTTAAAAAAATAAATAAATTGAAAGATAAAAACAACGCCTCTATCTTAATTAATTATAAAGATAAGAATATAGGTATTATAAAAAATATGATAAATTTAAACTTAATATGAACAATAGAATAAAAGTAAATAAAACATTTTACTACAAGAAATAAAACATATTTTTATTTATAATGTATTATAATAGAAGTAACGGACAAGAATATGATAATTTTATGTTATGGATAATGCATTATGGACAAGAAATTATGAGTAATTTTAAGAGATTGAGAAATTTCTGCTTTTTATTAACATTTGTTTAATGATTATATATAACTTTTATTTGAAAGATTAATTTAAAGTTATTTGCACATAAATCAAATAACTCAAATAGCAAGTTTGTGTTCGCGCATCGCGCGGGTACTAATACTAATTTCTTTTACAATACTGTGAGTCTGACATTACAATTTTGTATACACAGTTAATGAGATTAAAACTAACTAAACTAGCATAAATGAGGAACCATAAAAACATCTATATTTTTCCTAAAAGTAAATAATTAAAACAACCCTATGAGCCTAAAGTGAATGCTGTAGTCTTTTTTCTTTTATTTTTTCCCGTAAAAGTATATTTGGTGTTACTCGTATTACATTTTAAAAGGAAATTAGAGATATAAAATTGCGGAATCAGATAGTAAACGAAAAGTTGATAGAATAGTACAGCGACCCAAAGAAGAAAGACAGAAAATCCCATTAAATTGAAGAAGGAACCAATATGTTTGATTAGTTTTTGCCTTTTTCTTTTAATTTTGTAAGGATAATTACAATGATCTTTCTCAGTTTTTGCCTCGTTTAAATTAAAAAATTTAATGTCAGAATAATAGAATCTCCTTATTGGTTTGCGATATTGTGCTTGCCTCTTTTATTTTAATTTTTTTTCCACAATTATTTTAAATTATATTTCATTGATAGAACAAAAAATAATTTGCCTGATTGCCCATCTTCCTAGTATTTTGCTTTTTTGTTTTTATTAATTTTATTTTGAAAAATATCTTCTTCAATTAGGGAACTTTCACATTTTGATGCAAATGTAATAGAAAAACTAATACTCCTTACGTTTTAATTTAAATGAGTTAGTTTGATTCGACACGGAGTATAAAGAAAAAAAGAAAATTTTTAAAACTTGTGATCTTAAAAGCTTAAGGGGTATTTGTATGGTTATAAAAACTTTTCATTAAAGGTAAAATAAAAAATTTAAAGTTAAATTATTTCCACATTTAAAAAATATCTCATTTATTTTGAAACATACTACAAAGGAAATTACTTCCTCTAATTTGAAACTGAGAGAGTATTAGAAAAATAAAGAGCTGGAGCTGAAAAATAAAAAGGAAAAAGTGATGACAGATAACTGGTACTACTAATTGAAGCAGATTGGATTAGATGAAGCATAGTACTTTACGTAAGCAGAGCCCAAAAAGAACCTGCAGCATATATTCACCTATTGCGTACGTAAAGATTTGATCAGAACCTATTATTACTGTACAGCAATACCTATCAAAACTTTGTATCGCGTTGGACTTGGAGTTTTCATATTACACCAGAATTGTACAGTCTTTTAACTACACTTTGGACAACACAACAAGCAAAGAGATACAAAAAATATTAAGAGCATTAATTAATGAATAAGCTTAGCCTGTGCCAAAAATTTAATGTGCTTTGCCTTTGCCCACTGAGATTCAAGTCAAGAGAGAAAGAAGAAGAAGAAGAAGCCAAAGTTAGAAAACTATCTCTGCATATAACCGTTGCTTCAACACGCGTCTCAAAAACTCCGAGCTTTTATTGTCTTCTTAAGTACCAACTTATCTTTGTATTTATCTCTTTTTATTTGGCTTCTTTAGCTTTTCTTAAACTAATCCCTTTCCTCAAAGTTTTCACCCATTACTAGCTACCTAGCTCCCTTCACTGTTTCTTGATTTTCCGGCGAAGGTTACAGCTTGCTGAATGTGTTATCAGTCGCCGGCGGCAAGGTGAATCCATGTCTCAGAAAGCTATGGTTCCCGCCGGCGCCGGCAACAGAAATGGGGGTCAGCTCTATCCTCCACCAGTGGCTTCACATGAGAACATTGTCAATGACTCAACTCTATTCAAAGAGTGTCTCAAGAATTTCCACTCTCTCATGGGTACAAAGTACACGTAAGCAACTTACAGTATATTTAATTTACTGGTGTAATTTTTTGTTACATTCTTACTCTAAGAAATTACCGTGATTGAAGTTTTCGGGTTTGATAGAATCAATTTTCTGGACCAAATCCTATATATATATATATATATATATATATATATATATATATAAGCGCGCCAAAAGTAAATAGAGTTAGATATAAATTAAATCAGAGCTACATGGTTTAAATTTTGGTTGGGCCACCTAAATAGAAACTTAAAAATAGAAGGGAAAAGTGATAAGGTGGGAATTAAGGTTGTGTTTATTTAATCCTTGATTTGGTTTTTGTTGAAGGGTTCCTGTGATTGGAGGGAAGGAGCTAGATTTGCATGTTCTCTATGTAGAAGTGACAAAAAGGGGTGGCTTTGACAAGGTTCAGCTTCTACTTAAAATAAAATGTTTCTCTTTATTATATTTTATTTCATTTATAATTTATTTTTGCGTACATATGAATGGTGGTATAGGTTGTGGATGAGAAGAAATGGAGAGAAGTGAGTTCAGTATTCAAGTTTTCTCCAACCACAACTAGTGCTTCATATGCACTGAGGAAACACTATTTCACTTTGCTTCATCGCTTTGAACAACTTTACTTTTTTAGACGTGAAGCTCCCTTGCTTGACAAAACTCCAGGTCAGTAAAATTCTAATGTCTACATTTTTGTATAACTTTTCTAAAGTGACTACCATTTTGGCACCGTAAATTATGATAGACTCAAGGATTAATTTGACCTTTTACTACCAGATGCATTCAATTTCTAGTTTTCCACCTCTCCCCAAGTCCTCTCCTCCGAGGAGTAATTAGAGGAGCTACATTCTGCCACGTGTCATGTGTCATAGACTTCGAGGCATGGCATATAAACTTTAAATGGGAAAATATATAAGATGCATCCTGATATATGACGTGTCGTTGACGTGGAAGCTGACATGGCACACGTGTATATCACCTCAATCATGAAACTGGTAATATAGGGTAGTATTAGTTCTACTAAAAATAAGAATTGGACATAATAGGACGCCTATATATGATGTATTAGTGTAAAACTAATTTTTCCGGACAAATTCAATGTGCATCTTATATATTTTCCCCAACTTTAAATTATTGCTCGAGTTCTGGCGGGCACAAAGTAATATTTTTGCTACTCATCTTGTACTAAAATTGTTTACTAGGAGTCTTTTGATATTCTTTTAAATATTTTTATATTAGAATTATTACAAATACTTCTATGTAGTTTATAAGATTACAAATTTTTATTTCAAAATTCAAGAATGAATGTTTGAATTAAGATCGAAAATATTATATTTAACCCCAGAATTTCAAACTTTACAAATATTTTGCAACGGAAATACATGACAATTGTATTTCAAAATTTGTATTTAATCAACTAATTCTTTAGGACACGTATAGTAATAAGTTTAAAAAAAATTGTTCTTGTTATTATAGGCATGAAGACGATCTTGAATTTCATACATCAAATTATTTTCGTTTATGTTTGTCTTCCCGTCTTTGGCTTGTGGCGCTTTATTCTCGTGGATTTGTACATTTGAGGTGCAGATTTTCTGATCGGCAATTTTCTACTTGTGAAATAGATTTTTTTCTATTTGGGATCCTACTCATGGACTCGACCTTTTTCCCTCTAAGAAAATCCTATTTAACTCGAGTACCTTCCAAGTCAAATCAACCCTTCGATATTTAACTTTGTAATGGTATAAATAGGAGTTATGTTTCATAATATCTTGCTTTTATCTTGGTGTATCTATGTCGAACATGTGTAATATAGGTGTGAATACATTCGGTTAGAGACGAATCCTAAAATTCAAACGTCATGGTTTCAACCGTTATTGTCCTTTTAAAATCATGAGTTTAGAATTTGTTAACTTATTAAAATTTCATTAATTTTTCATATATATTTGGTATGATGGATAAGCAAAAATAAACCTGATATAGAAATTTAGTATCGCCTTATCCCTTGTTTGGTTACTAATTTGGGATAAGACCGGGATAACTTATACCTGCCAGATGGTGGAATACTAATCCCAGGACAAGTTATCCCAGGATAAAGAAATAATATCAGGATAACTAATCCCAGCATAACTAATGACAATATAACTAATCCCATAATAAATAATCTCCGCATAACTTGTCTTCGATCCAAAGGACTCCTAATAGTATTTGCGGGTGTAGATTCAAAATTTTACAATCCCCTTCCTTGATCTTTCGAATTAATAGAATATACCTTGTTTTTTTGGGGTAAAATGTTACTATTACAATATTCAATGGGTGGATCACATTGGATATTTTTCTTGTGTATTTAGTTTCACAGAGTTTCCAAGCTGAAGGGACAATTGATGGCAAATTTGACTGTGGTTATTTGGTGTCAATCAAAATGGGATCTGAGGTTCTCAATGGAGTCCTTTACCATCCAAACCAACCTGCTGCTCCCTCTTCTTCTAAAGCAACTGCACAAAATTGCACTGCAATTGTACCTTACAATCCACCACCCCACCAACATTCAGGACGGAGGAACAGGAGGAGAAAGGGAGGAGATCCTAATCGCCCGAAACCTAATAGGAGTGGATACAACTTCTTCTTTGCTGAAAAACATTCCATGCTCAAATCTCTCTATCCAAGTAGAGAGAGGGAATTCACAAAGATGATTGGAGAATCTTGGAACAATCTCTCTCCTGAAGAAAAAATGGTAAGCATAATCAAACTCGATCATTCTGTACTATGAGGATTCACTTAAATTGAGAATCAGTTGGATTCGTACAACCAACCTCAACTTGTTTGGGATTGAGGCTTAGTTGCTTTATACTCAAACTCGATCATTAAAGCAAAATTAGATTACATAGGGACGTTGAGAGAGTTTGATGCTGATTGTTAGTTTTTACAGGTCTATCAAAACTATGGGGTGAAAGACAAGGAAAGGTACCAGAAGGAAATGAAGGAGTATAAAGAAAGAATGCAGATCACATCCTGCTACTAAAGGTGACTGGCAGAAGAAAAGGAGAAGGGAATGTAGTTCATTGTGCATGAGGAGATCAACATGTAAATATTGCATTGCAATGTAGTTCAAAAGTTACAGCTTTTTCGCGGATCAAAACATTGCTCTAGCTGATGTAAACTAGTCCAGAACTATTTCGAAAAATGCAGCTTTTTGCATGTGTTTTCCTAGACTAATCTCATGCTTATAAGATGGTCTTGTTTATCAAACTTCAGGCGTCATAAAATTCTAGACTTCTACAATTTTATCAGAAATATATCTTTTTTGGCATTAGGAAGTAACCGGAGAATCAAACACTGGGACAGCTGATGTCCACAACACTTTGACACTTCTATAAAAGAAAATGGACACTGCCTTTTATCCACAAAAGACAGAGTAAGTAGGATTTAAAGATATTCGAGAATGTGTTTATTTGATAAAACCTTAAGATGTAGGGTAACACTAATTAATCTTTCTGAGAAAAACCAAAAACTTTCTTTTAGGAGAGTTGCTGGGATTGATTCACAACAATTCCAGAATATCGTGATCACATCTCAAATAAACTTCACGATAATCGCCTTGATCTGTTTGTAAACTATCATTATTAAACCCACAAATGTAGCTGTAGAAAGTATAAACTAGTAATCATTATTCAACCCACAGATGGAGATGTAGTTAGTCTAGCCGGAGAACATAAAACTCGCAACATGACAAATAACAGAGCAATACAATCTTTGAAAAACAAATGGTTTCAGCAAGTCTTAGGAGGGAGGGGGTGAGGTCTGCATTTCAACTACCTTCTTCCACGATTCTCTGCTAGATATCTCGTCCCACCACCTTCCCACGTTCTTTATTGAAGTGAAGAACTCTGCTCTGTCTGTCCCGTTCACCAAATATTGGATGTTTGGAAGGTGAGAGAGATCGGCCAATGTGAACTCATCTCCGGCCAAGTACTGACTCTCACCGAGCCTCTTTTCATACACATCAAGCACTTTTTTGAGCTTCTCTTCGTTCTGTCTGATCAGGTTCTCGTCTTGTTTGATCTTCATTCGCGGTGCAAAAGCCAACTGGAATACGAGAATTGAACTTGGCGGATTGAAGCTTTGTCCTTCTGCTTCTATCCATTGATCTATAGATGCTTTCTCTAACGGGTTTGTTCCGTACAGCCCCTTGTTCCCTTGATGTCCATATTTGTCACATATGTACCTATTTATAGATCTGGATTCTGGGTTTACCAAACACAAGACAGAAAATAATGTAAAAAACAAACTCCATACCATTATAATCATCATCAACACGTTATAAGACCTTAATTCCATATTAATAAACATCATGAACAGCAATTAAGACCCAAATTCCACACTAGCATAAGTATCGTGAGCAACAACGAAAGAACTAAATTCCATATATAAGCATTATGAAACAATGTATACACCCAAATTTGCATACTAGTATGTGTAAGCATCATGAACAACAATGCAAGACTGGGTCATTCATACTAGTATAAGCTATACAGGAAGCAAATGTACTGAGTACTTAGAGTTGTTATATTCAAGTTAGAACTAACTTGAAGTAGTTGCAACAGCCTTCGGTGTGTTGCTACAAAGGTTAGAGTTTAATCCTTAAGTTTACACGAGTTCTACAAACTTTATTTTAGCTAAGAGTTTAGAGAGTTTAATGAAATGTTTGGGAAAAATCCTACTGGGTAGTAGGCCGTGATTTTCACCTTGTGAGCCGAGTGTTTTCCATGTAAAAATCACTGTATTCTTTACTTTATGCATTACTTTATTGTAGTATAAAAACACATAAAAGAACCAAATTCTTCAATAAATCAGTGCACGTGAAAATTGGGTACCATACAAAGCACCCTTCTTGTGTGGCATTGAAGTATAAAACATCATTGCTTATTATAATAAGCATCATCAACAACAGTGTAAGACCCAAATTCCATCTTAGTATAACCTAGGGCCTAGGGGTGGCAAAATGGTTAAAAGAAAACAATTAATCACCCATATTATCCACTAATAAATGGGTTGAATAATGAACTTTTTCAAAACGGGTCAAATATGGATAAGAGCCATATTATCCATTTAGAAAATGGATAACCAATGGGTAACCAATGGATAACCAATGAGTCTAACTTTTACATTTATAAAGGCTCAAATTGGGGGTTCCTCAAGTTCGGGAGATTAAGAATTCTCCCAAAAGTGATGATATGCAAGAAGTAATAGAAAATATGGTTACCCATATTATCCGCCAGTTAACCCTTTTTTATCCGTATTAAATATGGGTCGGGTCGGATAATTTATCCGTTTTTTCGTTATCCGTCCTCGACCCGAATCATATCCGGCCGACCCGCCCGTTTGCCACTCCTAGTATAACCATACAAAAAGAACAAGACCCAAATTGTGCACCAGTACATCCTACCATATAATCCAAGATTTCTTGGCAAATGCAGTTTAAAAATCCAAATTTTAGACTGGAACTACCAAGAGAATTTTCCACCCACACTTCCAGGGCTGTATGCTGCAAGTTTGGGAGGACAGGGATATTTTAGAAAATGGGAAAGATAAAGGACTAGAAGTGTAATTACCAAAGAGAGTGATGTTCTCGTCTTGAAAAGCTGGGACTTGTCCAAAGGGCTGTTTAAAATTAGGATAATATAAGAGGTAAATAGAGTAGACAAATTGTTTTTAAAAAAAATGAGTCTAAACACTTACCTGAATTTTGAGATAGTCAGGTTTCTTATGTTCCCCTTTGGCCATATTAACAGGGAGAAGCTGAAAGTGGACATCTTTTTCAAGAAGACAAGCTAGAACTCTTGAGACTGCAGTTGACAAAGTCGGTCCATATACTTTCACTGGAGTAGCCATCTGGAAGTAGTGAGTTTTGTTCCTTCTTTGTTATACTCTTCAGTGGGCTACATTCGTTGCACTTTATCCTTTTCTTTACGAGCATGGTTATGCGGGGCCACCAATTTTAATTTTTTAAAGCGATATAGGTGATAGGTCTGGCTAAAATATTAATGTGATACAACTAACATTGTGGATACATGTTAGTGCTCCTGGTGTCCATTTTTGCAAAGAAAGCTATAGTCAACTTTGTGGCTATGAGCTCACAACGGTAATTGTAAATTTGTATACTAAAATCGACCAAGTCATCGCTGAATATTTAGTAAAGGGTTACCATTAACAACCTTTGTCAATTTTACGAATACTGAGGGGTTGAATGAAATTTCTTCACCTTTAATTAAAGGTCTCGAATTGAGTCATAATTTCTCATCAGAAGGAACTTCCCCTTAAAGTAGACTTATGCGACACGAATTTTAATTAATTAGGACAGTGAATACTCAACCTAACAATATCTTATTACGATGACCTTGGCTATTAGATTAGAAACAAAAATATTGGATCATTGACAGTTGGATTAATACTTCTCGGCCTACACCCTTCTGGAGCATTTGTGGAAAATTGCTCCAGTAATAAACCATCACAACCCTCTTGAATGATCTCTAGTGATCCTCAAATTCAGTGACTTTTTCGATCAATTAAGCACAAAGTGACCAGTTAGAGGGAGCTCTGCTTGAAGACAATGGTGGCAGGGTACTAATGTTGACATCAAGAGGTAGCATACGGTATTGGATATCCAGCTCCCTGAATATTTTTACCATTTCTTCAAGCAGAAGAGCTCTCCTCGCCCATCTCTCTCCCATATCTTGGTGATTCATCGTGTGTGAGGGCCACACTGACCATTTTATTCCGTTCAAGTTCTCCACGTCCCTCATTACAATAATCGGAGCTGGGTGCCAATGATCACTCCTGTTCTCAATATACCTGCCAGTGCAGAAGCCATAACCATAACTAATCAAAAATACAAGAAAATGTAACAACTCCTCATGATCAAGCTAAGAAGAAAGTAAAAAGTACTATCGCTTTGTGCAGTTTACCATTAGCGTGCCAAGCCAATTATATTATAACTAGTTATAACAGCAATCTTGATTCTCATATATCCACCTATAGGATTCTATGGACGAATGAATATGACAAATCAGAGTCCTTTCCGCAATATTATGATGAGCATGTTTTTCTAATGCTTAGCTAAGTGAAAAAGCAAGTGCGACCAGTATAGCTCGAAGTTCCATACATATCTGTAGATATACCTTGTTATTCTCTCTTTCATCATAGCTATCTTTTCCATGGGAGTTGAGATATGAATGCAGAAATCAACTGAATCTCCCATGTCTGGACTGCGGTAATAATTACTTATGGGCTTTGTCGATAGGACACTGTTTGGATATATGATCTTCTGGTTATCATACCTTAGGAAAACTGTTGTCAGTATATTCATCTCTTCAACTACCAACTGAAACACAAGCATCAAAGAAATTCATTAGTATACTTGTTAGAACACAATCAAACATACACTTTGAAACGGAAGAATTTCTTGCCTGAACTCCATCAACTTCAACGCGATCGCCTACATCAAATGGGTGCATCACAAATAAAAAGATGATTGCCTCGAATGTCGTCTTGGCTGAGTTTCCGAAGATGAATACTACCAGAAGCATCTGGGAACTCAGAAAGACCAAGAAATGTGTCGTGGCAACTCTGAGAATAAGGAGCCAGATGACCAATATGATAATTGCAACAAGGACGTTCAAGATTTGATGAAGTTTGTTTACAGCAGTCTTAGTGTCATTCAAAGACAGAGCAAGAGCCCTTCGTTCTCTAAATGCATTAACCTGGAAGAGAAATATAAAGTAAAATGTTATAATCCTATCATACTTGTGCTAATTTAGGATATTTACAAATTTAAATTACAAGAAAGGCCAAATTCCACATCAAGTCTAGGTTTTCCATTACAATCAAAATGTAAGCATTTAAGCTCCCATTCTCGTCGGATAGCAATATTTCAAAATCTTTCATTTATTTTTGGTTTAAATTCGTTGGGCTACATTCAGCTAGAGCACATCTTTTCATAGCTGGGACACTCTTACTTCACATGCTAATCTCCACCAGTGAATGTGAAAGTGAAAAAACAATGCTTTCTTGAAACTAGCAATCTTTCTTCATTTTGTAGCTATGATTGAAATGAATACCAACATTTTTTGTTGGCTACAATTTTAAGATGAGTTCATACTAATTTATCCAAGAAAAAAGGCTGACTATTCATGGACAATTTGCATATTCTGCATCAGCAAATAGCTGAGGACAGAATGTAGGAAAGAAGAGGCAAATTGGCCTTATATACTCACCACCCAGTTTTTTAAAGCCCCTTTACTTATGCCGCTGGTTTCAGTTCCACCTTCAATAAGGCGCATTGTTTTCACAGCCTCATCTTCTCTCATAAAACGCATCAAGTCCTCCAGATAGATGAACCTGATGTATGGCAGTCACAGACCACCAATTAAGTAAACCAATGAGCTTGGAAAACAATAGATTATAGAACAACACAAGAGCTAAGAATATAAAAGAATTATGGGCTATAACTTCTGGTCCAGCTTTCGCTGAAGCGGGCACTTAACCTTATCCTTTTGTATTTTACTAACAACACGATAAGTTTCAGAAATAATAGCAGAGATACTAAATATCAACTGCAGTCATAGGAATTTAAGGGCAACAACTAATTGTTGTTAGCATCAGTAGTCCGAAGAGATAGGTAAGTTACAGTGAAGGAAACTAAACTTGTCTTTTTAAGGAAAAAACTTACTTGGAGCCAGGCTTAGCCACATTGCTAAATATCTTCTTGGCTGCAGCTTTAGCCTTTTTTTCACTAGTGATCTGCACAGCCGATTCATCCTCATGAGTCGACTGTGGTAGCTTCTCATCCAAAGTTGACAGCACACCATTTCGAACCATATTTATCAGCCTTTTCATATTCCAAGCAGAAATGTTCTTCTGATTCAGTCTATGCAAATGATCTATAGTGATTCCTCCCTCCTCTTCTTTCACCTTCTCAGAAATAACCCTCGAAAATGCAGAACTCCTTGGAGTAGACGTAGGAGTCTTGCGTGGTGTTCCAATCGGTCTCTTTGCAAATATGCTCGCCTTTAGATCAGCAGGCAATGTAGCCCCAGCACTCTGAAGTTTCTGCACTTCAGCCATAACCTTCTCTTCCTCCTCCTGCTGATCAATCTCAACCAACGGCGGCCCAGACAACGTCTCAATCACATACTGATTGAACAACGATTCTTGAATCCGGTCAAAGAATGTACTAACATGAAATGACATAGCCAGCACCTTCACAAGAAGTGTTTTCAGCAACCAAATGTATGCACCAACCAAAAGACAAACCCAAATACTTGACACATAAGGTAGAACCTTCCCACCAGTCATTTTATCAACCTTCTTGTCAAAAATACATTGCCAAGCAATCAAAACCAGACTCAACCAAATGCAATTCTGCACTGAATTTCTCAATCCATACACAAAATACAAAACCCTTTTCCTCAACAAAAAGTTACACTCAATCAAGAAAACCACTAACCTTATCCCCCAACCAGAAACCAATCTTCCACAAATCAACACCAAAATCATTACTTCCCATTTCCACAACTCAAGCCCAAAGCCCTTTTTTTCCCTCAATACTTTAAATATAACACCACAAACTAAAGCTGCAATAATTACAACCAAACTCACCAGCTGAAGTACTGTTAATGGACTGAACTTCAGTTTCTTGTATTCCTCAGGCAAATCCTCATCTGAAAAAGCGTCATCTTCTTCGATTTCACTATCTCTTAATAAAGCTCCAGATTTCATTGCAACATTCTGAGACCTCTGATCTTGCTCAGGTGGCTGTGGGTCCAATAGCCTTGATTTGGTCCTACTCACCAAAAGACTAGATTTTTTCCTTAAAGAAGAGATGGAACTGCAGTGTAAAGCTTCTTCCTGGGCCATGTGTAAAGGTGAATGTTGTGAAACTGGTGACTCATTCACTATGTTTAAATCTTTATTACTGTTGTTGCTGTCATTCTTGTTGAAATGGGGTTTGGAAGAAAAGGACATTTCAGTTTCTTTAGGGGTTTTGGGGGATTCTTTGCTATTTATTTTCACAATAGAATCCTTTGGTTCGAATGTACCCATGGCAAGAATGGTTTTTTTTTGAGTTTGGTTCAAGAGAATTTGCTGTTATTATTCAGGGTATGAAGTAGGATCACTACTGTGATGTATTTTGGAGAATTTTTCCATTTAGAGAAGTGGTGTTTAGTTTCAAGAAGTTAATAAAAAGGGGAAGATGATTCTTGGCTTGTTCTGGATGATTTACTACTCATGACCAGAAAGAATATTTACAAAAGTTAAAGAAGAAGGAATACTACTTTAAGGTTTTTCTTTTTAAGGGGGTGATAACTGATAAAAGAACAAGCTAATGACATGTTGAAAGAGTTGGCAGTGAATAAAGCGGATTTTTGTACAGAGGCAAATGTTCTCTTTGTAGTGTTTGAACGAAACGTATTAACTATTATTTCCTCTTTTTTTTTTTGTGGTTTCGAAGATGGAGGAAGATTCTCGAAGAAAAGCAAAAAGCAAAAGATCAGGGAAGATTCCTGGTGTTCAAGACATATCCGGCGTTTGCTTGCTTAAAAGCAACTCATAAACCTTCCAATCCCTTTTCTTGGACTAATAGCCGGTTCTTTTCTTTTTTTCTTGACCAAAAGTTTTTTTTCCAAAGCTAAAGATATAGCTTTCAAAAGGAAAAAATATATCTATTTTTGAATAGGAGTGGAAGTAGAGAATTTGAGAAATAGAAAAGAATAGTTTCTTTCCAAAAGTATTTTTTGAAGTATTTTGAAAAAAATATACTTAGAAGCACTTTTAAAAAAAAAGTCAAATATATCCCTTTACTATGAAAAAAGCATCAAGTTTATCATCCGTTATAGTTTGTGTCTAAAAATACCCTTGCTGTTATACAACTGGATCAGATATACCCCTCCACCATTAAAACTGTCCAAGATGGACACCCAATTCCATGCGACAATGACATTTTGGTCACGTATAATGCCACCTCACTCCTCCAACCCATTTTACCCCTCCTTTTCGCCACTAGTGCCACCGTCAACACCACCATGACCCCTAAAAATTTCACCTATCTCCATCATTTTCACCATTTTCACTCTTCCCTTTTATGCTTTTAACTGCTTTATCATAGGGGTGGGCATATATCGGGTAAAATCGATAACCCGAACCGTTAATTATTTATTGGGTTATCGGTATTGGGTTATTAGGTTAACGGTTCGGTAACGGGTTAAAAATTTTTTTTATTGGGTTATCGATTCGGGCTCGGTTTGCAATTCTGTTATTGGGTAAAAACCGATAACCCAATAAGAATTAACTAATTTACTAGTTTACCCTTAAGTATATACATACTATACTAGGGTTTCATAATTGGTTTTTCCTACTCTTTCTCAATTCTCAGTAAGTCAATTTCTCTTTCTCAATTTCTCAATTTTTCCGCCGCACCCCTACGGCCCAACCTCACCAGTTCTCCGCCTCACCACGGCTCACGCCCTCACCAGTCACCAGTCATCCCGTCAAGACTCAGGCCGGCGTGTAAGTTTTTAGTTGCTTCATCTTCATCTTTTTCTTAGTTTGTTTGAAAGCATTCTGGCTCTGGATTTTTTTTTTTTGGGGGTGGGGGGGTTGTGCTGTGTGTGTGCGCGCTGCTATTGTTTGAGATCTTGTTCTAATTGTTTGTCTAGTCTTTAAACGTTTTTGGAGATTCTGTTTTATGAGAAATGAAATGGGCTTTGACAAGAAATGTATAAATTTGGTGTTGTTGCATTATCCACTTATAATTTTAACAAGTGTTTCTCTTTTTGGAATATTAAGAATCCTAAGCAGTAAACTTCTGTTTAACTGTTCTTAAGGATACAAGACCACGTTTTATTAACAATACAATCATATTCCATTCCACCTTTGTAATCCTATATTTATGCATCAGAAAGTTGTCAAGGACAACGGAAATCTGATCTATTTCTTGACTTCTGGCTCAAGATAATTGAGAACTCAACATTTTTATATTGCGAAATTGTTTTAGTTGTTTTATCTTATCGGGTAAACCAATAACCGAACCGATAATGATCGATAACCGATTAACCGATAACCGATAACCAATATCTTATCGGTTTGGTTATCGGGTTATGATATTTGTAAACCGATAACCGATAGGCAAAACCGATAATATTCAAAACCGAACCGAACCAACCGATGCCCACCCCTACTTTACCACCAATCTTAATACAAAGTGATGCTCCATGTCATTAAGAGAGAGAGCTTGAAATATAATGATATGATTGTGAAGATTTTTGGAATTCGCTTAAATGAGTATAAACAACCATTATAATGGCTAATAATATTTTAGCTATAGGTTTAAAGGGTCATATTTCCTTTCAAATCGTTCGTGAGAAGTTCTTTGATATGCCACCTTTAACTGTTACTGAAATAATTGAGAGCGCAGATGGAAAATGTCTACCATGACTTCTATGGTTTTCGAAATGAGGAAACTGGTACTGGAAATGACTTTGGTCTTCAATGTTTTTTTGTTTGCTTCGATGATCATTTTTCAATTCATTTGGTTTATGATTTTGTGTGTTACTACAGGTGAGATTAATATGGTTTACAGAAGAAAAGCAGGGGTTTATGGATTTATTATTCCCAAGGAAGATGGTAAAACAAAGTTAGAGCCCTTGAGGTTGAACCAGAGAAAGAAACGTAGTGAAGGTGGAGATGGTGAAAATTGTGGTGTTCATGGTGGTGTTGATGGTGATATTCAGGGGCGGCCCAAGGGTCAGGCCATTCTTGGGGCCCCAAAATTTTTCTTTTTGTTTTCTACTCGTATTTGTATTGAGATACCGACTAATCTAGATTCGTACCATGTAAGGCCTAGTAAAAGAGAGAACGCATTTTAACAGGATTTGTTTAACCACAAGACTCGAACCTAAGTTGGATCATATACATCTCACAACAATCTTTAGATGTCTAAATATATTTGGTATTTAAAATAAAAAAGCGAAATATTTTATAAAAGGTAAAGATAAAAAATAAGACTTGGACTATTGAAGATATCAAAAAACGGATTCTAAAAGTTTATTACACGTTTTTAGTGAAAAATGTAAAAGGTGAATAATAATATAGGTACTTCACTAATTATGTTAATAGTAAAATTTAAATAGTGAAAAGTTTTATATTCGCGACAAGGGTTTAGGGGGAGTGATTCTCTTTCTCCAATTAAAAGTTATATTGTTCTCTGTTGAAAGAAAAGAGTTTTATTTTTTCTATAAAAAACAAGATTTGAAGAGTACCGTTGAATAAAACTATATTCGTATTCTTTTTTCCCTCAGGTTTCAAGCGTTTCAACAATTATATTAGAACATCAAAAATTATTTGGATATCAAATTATCAACTTCTTGAATCTTGTTCTATTCTCTAAGATCAACAATATCTTAGGAGAGATTAAATTATTTATAATAAAAAACTAATAACAACTTTACATCTTAAAAAGCTAGAAAATATACTTCAATAAAAATAAAAATGAATTATTTATATTTTTTGTTCCGAAAGGCCCCAGATTAAAAATTGACTTTAGGCCACCAATCTTCTTGAGCCGCCCCCGGTGATATTAGTAGTGAAGGAGTAGGAAAGGCTAGCGGTGAAAGAAGAAGTGAAGGGGAGGGGTAAAATGGATTGGAGACAATGAGGTGGCGTGCCACGTGGCCAAAATGTCATTGCCACGTGGGATTGGGGCGTCCACCTTGGACAATTTAACGGCGGAGGGCTATATCTGATCCAATTGTATAGCAGTGGGGATATTTTTAGACAGAAAGTATAACGGAGCGTAAATTTGATCATTTTCTCGTAGTAAAGGGATATATTTGATCCTTTTCCCTTGAGAAAAACATATTTCAAAATAAGCTGATTTTAGAAGCTTGACCAAACAAGCTATAAAACTTTTTTATTTACCATTTTATTTTCATGTTGGTGCTTTAATAAAGGGTAGATTTAAGTTATTTACACTATATCATCATATGATAATTGAATCTTATGAACAATACTTATCATTTTTTTTCCAGGTTTTATTTAATACGTTATGTTTATCACGAAAATTGACATGTAATTACCATATAAACTTTTATCATAAAAATTGACATATAACTACCTTATTCAAAAGTAATAATTTTATAAGTGGTGTTAAATATGTTATCTAGTTTTTACGAGAAGGTGTTATTAATACTAGAATGAAAATGATTTAAATTAGCCAAGGGAGTCGACTTTGTCAATTTAGCTACTCTATTGAACTTTATATTTTTTCGTACAAATAAACAAACAAATAAAATCCGATCCATGTATTTGGTTTAAACTATTTAGGGTTATGGGAAATGTGAAATACTGAAATAGATGGCGTTGGCCTGGAGGCCCTGGATAGATCATAGATGTTACAATGTTTGAGTTTATTTGTTTCTGTTGTTAGAAGAAAGTATTTTACTACTTTAACACTCCATCCATTTTAATTTAGATGATATAATTCACTTATCGAGAGTCAAACTGTATGAAGTTTGACCAACATTTTAATTTTTTTTCTTCATATTGACATGAGAAAAATTACAACTTATAGTACTTTTCATGTAGTTTTTAAATATCTAAATTTTAATTTTAAAATACTAAATTAAACTAATTCAATTTAGTTACTACAATGTTTAGTTAAATTAACTCTCGATAAGCAATATATGTCACCTAAATTAAAACAGAGGGATTACTATTTTGCAAATCCAAGTTTTCGGTTGTTTCAATTTGTGTATGGTATACTAGAGAAGAGTTGGTAAAAAGAAAATACTAGTAATAGATTTAAAACCGGGCCGGCTCTAGCATAAAGGCCCCACAATTATGAAGGCCCATTTTTTACTAGTTACTAAGTGTGAATTAATTATTCTTTAAAAATTTGAGCACTTTAAATGAAATAGTACAATACAGTATTTTGATAAAAAGGGAAAATAAACTTACACTCTGTTTGGATCATTGTTCCCCATCGTTTTATAATGTATTGTATCGTATTGTACCGTATCGTTTTATGAATACAATGTTTGGATAGATTGTATTGTTTGTTATTGTTAAATAATATTTTGTTGTTTGGTTTGACTGTATCGTACTGTACTGTAACTGATAAGTTTACTAAAATACCCTCAATTGTTTAAATATTAAATTTATCAAAAATTATGCATAAAAATAATTTTAAAAAACAAAACAGAAGAAGGCAAAACACAATAAGAAAGAAGAACAAAGGAGCGAGACAGAAGAAAGCAAAACAAAGGAGCACAACTAATTAGAATTGAGTTACAAGCAAATTAGGAGAAAAAATAAAACAGAAGGCAGCAAAACACATTTAACATTGGTCTGGAAAAAAACAAAGTAGGTTATAAGTTGGAGATTTAGAGTTAAAATAGAAAAAAGATAAAGGGTAAAATAGAATTGTGGAGTAATAAGTTAGGACATAATTGGAAAGAAAAATAGGAAACAATTCCACCACACCAAATCGGTTGTTTCAAAAAAAGAGACTTTTCATTGTTCCGGAACAATGGATTTAACAATACAATACAACCAATTTTAATGAAACAATCAAAACAAACATTATTTTGGGATAACAATACAATACAATACAATACAACGAGGAACAACCATCCAAACAAGCTGTTAGTTTCGATGATTTATTTCAACTTGAGTGTTATTAGACTTTTGGTACAAGAAAATACTTGTCGGAGATTTTGCCATATGAAAGTGAATTTTTTTTCCTACTATTTGGCAAGTGACTCATATTTTCACTTCTTTTTGTTCTCGTCAAATTAAACCGCGTATTAAAATTTTTTGCTACTTCCCTGCCAAAAACAAGAAGAGACGAGAGCCACTTAAACTTTTAACTCCATGTGTCCAAAATAAAGACGAAGAACCGATCCAGCAATTCTTTTTTGTTTCTCTTCGGATTTTCAAGTGTTGCATCAAATATCAATTGAAAAAGAATTATTAGAATAAATCAATTATAATTTTGCATCTACAAAATCTAGGACAATCGACCTAAGAAAAATTTAAAAATAATTAAGGCCTCTTGTCAAAGTTTGGTTTTAGGCCACATATATCGTTTAGCCGTCCCTGTTTAAAACACCACATATCAACTATCCCAGTTACTAAAGTAGTCATTTTCAAGACCTTGAAACAGTAGTGATCTACTCAAAGATATCGGCTGAAGGAAGTTCTCAAAGAGGCATTGATATTTGCTCACGATCACATCCCTTGACTCGAATGCATGCTTAATGATCTTTCTATGAGTTGTGAACACGTGATTTTTGTCTCGCTTAGATTACTCCTGTAGAATTCATTAAAATTAGGATTTTTCTTTATTATTTGAATTTTAGGGAATTAATTGCATGATTTTTGTTTGTTTGCATTTTTGTGTGCATTTTTAGTTGGCATAATTCATAAAATACGAAATAGCACATTTTTTCATTTAGAATTCGATTTTTATATTTTGTTTATTGGTCAATTAATATCACAAAATAGAAGGAAATAACAAAATAGTCATTTTTGCATTTTTTGTTTAGTTTTCTTTTTAAATTAGGATTTAGTTAGTTTTAGGAAAATTAATTAGTTTAATTTTAGTTTAATTCAGGTCTTTGTTATTTTTAATTTTGCTTTTAGCAAATATATATATATATATATATAAATGAAAATGAAAAGAAAAAGAGAGAAAAATTCAAAATTAGGAGTCTTAATATAAAAAAACCAATTTTTTGGGCCAAATTAACCTCAGCCCAAGCCAAACCCCACCAAACCCGGATTCAATCCGGCCCAAATCCAAAACACCAACCCGGTCCACCCACCTTTCTCGTGAAACGACGCCGTTGGTATCAAGTTAATCCTAGCCGTCTAGGTTTGCTTGATCCAACGGGTTGAGAAGTCCCCTTTCATATAATATAAAAGTGTCGGATAAGACCCTCCCCTACCCCTCAATCGTCTCTCAAACACCTCAATATACGCCGGCGTAACGCCACCGCTCCTCCGCCGTCTCCCACCTTCCGCCGCCGGCCGAAAATCGCCTCCGGAGGCGGCGATTCTCCAAACGACCCCAAATTCACACCACACCTTCCTCTTCATCTCCCCAGTCCATATCTGTTATTTTCTTTCAAATCCTACCCCAACTCATCAAATAATCCAAACCCTAGCGCCGCCCCCGCCGTGTACGGCGGCGCCACCTCCCAAACCTCCCCAAAATTACACCCCATAGTCTCCTCACCCCCCTCTTCCTAAACCCATAACTAGTTCCCTCCAAATCTCACCGGGTCTCTTCGAATTTTAGATCGAAGTTTGGCCAGAAACCCTAACCTCTCAAGGTTAGGGGTTTCACTGATTTTGGACTACAACAGTCTTTAATTATGTGTTTTCTCATGAAAACACATGATTAAAGACGGTTTTGGTCCAAATACCTTCAAGAAAGCCAGACCAGATTCGAATTAGTCAAAACGAAGGCCAAAATTCAGTAAGTTTTTCCTCCTTATTTGATCATTTTTTTTATTTCGTTTGTTGATTCTGTCGTTGTGATTTTTTATTGATTTTGGTTTAATTTTTGTTTTGATTTTGTTGTGATTCGGTGTTTGGTTCCATTAGTATAGGCTTTAATTTTTTTTACTTTTATTGATTAGTTAGTTAGATTTGATTTTTTTTCTGTTTATTTGTTTTAGCTGTTCTTAGAATTAATTTTGACTCAATGTGATTCATGTTTCTGTGTTTGATTTCGATTTATGATCCATGATTGTTGCTGTATTAGTTTTACTTTAGTTTCGATTTTTTTTATTTGTTTGCTGGTAGTTCATTGTTTTAGTCTTAGCCTTAGGACATTAGTGTTAATTAGAGTTATTTTCCAGTCTTGACTGATTAGTTTAATTATTAGGATTTCTATTAGTTTTAGATATAGCTGAATTAGAATTGTTTGGTTTAACTATAGTCAATTTTTAACAAGTTAACAAGGCTGGGGTGGGTTAGTAATTTCAGACTTAGTTCAAGGGTAATTGGGGTAATTCAAAATAGGGAATCCTGCAAATAACTGATTTAGAAACCCCTAGAACATTCTAGATGGGGTTCCAATTAGAGTTTTAGTAACTTAGGGCAGTAACTTAAGAAACAAGTCAAGACCTTAGGGACTAACTAGTAAAAACTGAAAAAATAAAAAGGGGACTAAAGGTGTAAAACTGAAATCTGAGAGAACCCTCAATTTTGCCTATAAAAGGCAGTCCTCACTGCCTTATTGAACAAGTTTGAAGATCTGAAAAATTCACAAAAAATCCCGAGAGGGAAAAATCTGAAGTTTTAGAAGTTTCAGAGATCAGAAAAATTCAAAAGGTTTTGAGAAGTTCTGAAATCTGAAAATTCACACAAGTTTCTAGAAGCATTAGAAATTCAAAACTCTAAGAATTTCGAAATTCAGTTTCCAGAGCTTAGAGAAAATCAAAAAAAAAAATCCAAAAAGTTCAAATTCAAACACTATTGAAAACTACTGAAAATTCCAAAACAGCTCCTGTAGAAATATAGAGTTTAGCAAGCTGTTTCTACTGGTTTGTTCAAGTTGTTAGTTCATCAAATCTAATCTTCAAATCCAGCTGTTTACTTGGTTAATTGAGATCCTGTTCCTATCACTTGGGTTTTGGATTTGGAAGTGCTGTATTTCTGCTGTAATTTGCTGTATACTGCTGCTCTTTAACTGACCTTCAGTTTTTCTCTCATTTTGTTCAAACTCCAGGTACACATCATGTAACTCTCAAGTTTGGAAGTGAAATGAAAATGCTGCTTGATTTCCTTGTTGATTTTCACTGTTATACTTCTAGGATTTTCAGAATTTCAATAGATCTTCGTTTGTAACCGAGAACTAGACTGTTTGGGACTGTCTAAGACTTTTAAACTGACTGTGTTGATTCAAAATTAGCGTGTTAATTCGAAATCAGGAGTTAGCCATGGTTTTCGCTTATGATCTTAATATTAGAAGTGACTCGTGTGAGCTGGAAAGTCTAAGTTGTTTAAGCCTAGGAATTGTAATTTTTATCTCATATTACATGACTGTTAGCCTATAATCCTAATGTTATAGCCCGTTAGCCTATCAATTTACATGACTCATATTCCATTGTATGCTTGTATGTGAAGTTTTATTTCAAATGTCCATCATCAATTCATCTTTCAAACTTTGAGTCGTGTTACCAATAAATCATTCATTACTCGTATTTAATATTTTTATGTTTTGGTCAAATAATTAGTACATGTGCTTAGCTAAAGCAGATCTGAATTTAAATGCTTGTTGAACCGGATTTGGTCTGCTTAGTTTAACTTGTATCACAGGATTTAAATGATTTTAGATAAAGCCCATAGCCTCCTCTCAATTTTGCTAAAATGCACCCAGCTCATAACTGGATTCTGCTTCCTTTCACGCTGGTTTCAGATGCGAGGCCCAAATAATAGTCTGTCAGCTTCACAATTGAAATTCGTACACTAACAACCCCATACTGGGCCCAATTACTTTAATAATAAGCCCAATTATAAAACAAAAAGAGAACCAGGCCATACTTCTCACTCTTAGGCATTTCTTAAAACTCAAAATCTTGAGTGTGTGATTTCTTTTAAGAACTGGAAGTTTAATTTTGCTACATAATTTTGGGCCCCCCGAGTTAAGTAGCATATTTTGAATTAAGAGGTTTTCCTCTTGTTCAAGTGTGGACTTGAGCTTGAGGTCCGAATCCCTTGTGCGCTTTTAACAATAGTAACTAACAATGCTACTTAATTCATAGGCCTTTAGAGACGATCATTAATAGAAAAATAATAGTCCATTTTAGGATATCCTTAAAATAATTTAAGGTGTGCCGCGCCAAATAAAATCACAAACTGCGTGGCCCTCTTTAAATTACTTCATTAAAAATATTTTAGAACTCGGGACGTGCCATTTAGCGAATTTTCATGGCCTCCCGTAAAGTTAATAACACGTTAGTCACTTTAGGCGCGTTCTTTAATAATCTTACCTTCCTAAATGCGGGTGTGCATTTCATGTGACCCAAATTCAAATCCCAAAACGTGGAATAGAATGTGTCAAGGATCCGGGTGCATTTCATGTGACGTGATCCAAAAACATATTTCAAACGACGTTCAATTTCCTAAAAAATCAATTAAAAGCGGTAAATAATTTTAAAATTGCACTATAGGATGACATGTATTGAAATCAGATTTTTAGCCAATTATAATAGTTTAAGAGACCGTGCTAGAACCACGGGATCCGGGGGTGCCTAACACCTTCCCCCGGGTCAACAGAATTCCTTATTCAGAATTTCTGGTTCGCAGACTCCATTCGGGAAGTCGAAATTTCCTCGATTTAGGATTCAAGATAAACCGGTGACTTGGGACACCAAAAGCCAAACCTATCCCAAGTGGCGACTCTGAAATGAATAAATAATCCCAATTCGAATAATGTCACTTAAATTGGAAAAACTCCCTTATACATTATCCTTCGGGGTAGGTGTGTAAAAAAGGAGGTGTGACACGAGTACATTAATCAGCACGCGTAATTGCTTAATCCTTGACAGTTACCAATGTGCTTTTTAGTTTTTCGAGGCTTGATACTCCCTCCGATCCACTTTAATTGATTTTTTGGCTTTTTTCTTATGGTCCACAATATTTGATTTTTCATATATTTTCTTTTTGTTATGTCGAGAAAGAGGCAAACCCAAAAATAAAGAAAGTAAAACACCAAATTTTAATGTAGAAAATCCTTCAAATCGAAGGTAAAAATCACGGGATCACAAAGATCCAAAAAGCTCCACTATAACAATAAGAGGGTTACAAAAGTTCTCCAAGTTGGCTACACAACAAGTGCCAAACACGGAACAACAATAGTAACAAGAGCAACAACTAGTCAATTGAAAAAAGAGTATAATCCACAAAAACGAAGCTGCTGTTCGAGGCTCGAAATCAGATGCTACGAGCCTCCAAATCCGATCTTCATCGTTCAAATCCAAGACCAAGATGTTACGAACATTCAGTCAAAATTTCAGTCCGATCACTACTAGAAATCTGAAAAAAAGCGACCACAAAAAGCGACCACAAAAAGCGACCACAAAAAGCGATCAAAGTTGGTTGCTTACAGGTCAAAAAGCGTCCAAACTGGCTTGGTCGCTATTTTGCTGGTCCCTTTACCTTAGAGACCAAAGTTGGTCGCTAATTAGCGACCAACTTTGGTCTCTAAGGTAAAAGGACCAAATATTCCGGGTAAACAATATACCGACCAACTTTGGTCGCTTTAATATATTAATAATATAAATTTAGTGAACAAAGTTGGTCTCTATATTTAAATTATATTTTTTTAATTTATTATTAATCAAAATATAGCGACCAACTTTGGTCTGTAAACCAAATATTATATTTTAAAATCTGGAAAATAGCGACCAAAGCTGGTCGCGTTTTTTTAAATTTTTTTAATTTTTTTTAAACATAAGCGACCAAAATTGGTCGCTAATTTCAAGAATTTAATTATTTTTTAAATGTAAGCGACAAAAATTGGTCGCTATTTTCCAGGTTTTTTTTAATAGAATAGCGACCAAAGTTGGTCGCTTTTTAGGAAATCTGGGTTAATTAGCGACTAACCTTGGTCGCTATTGCCCAGAAAATATTTTTTTAAATAGAGAAGCGACCAAAGCTGGTCGCTTTTCTGGGTATAATTTTGGCAGAAACTGCCTGTTTTGGCAGCTACACCACCTGCCAGCATACTAAATTCCCTATTACAAGCAAGAACAACAACAATACCAACAACAACAACAACACAACAACAACAACAACAACAACACAACAACATTAACAACAACATTAAAACCAACAAAGTATAAAGTTCAATAGAACTAACACATTAAGCTAACAAAACTAAGTTAACGCTTATTACAAGCTCATTCGAAAATTGGTTCTATTGTCTAGTTCAAAGTATATAAAGTACTCAAGGAGTGTTCTTTCAGCATCCTCGTCCGAAAGTTGGATTGCCTCGCCCGACTCATTAGGGCTGACTGCGTATGAATTCCTCCACGTCAGCTGTGAATCGACCCTATAAGAAAAATTACATTGCATTAGTATTTCAAAGTTTATATAAAAGTAAATCAAAATACTTAATGAAAAGTAAAAAAAACATACATGTACAGTCGAGGCTCGGCCCTCGACCCACCTTTCTGGATCAGTCTCTTTCTTCTTCTTTACAATACGAGTCTCATTGAATAGCTCATCTTGCTTCATTGGCATCATAAAGCTGTCTGGTGGCTTTGGTGATTATCCTCGTAGTACTATTACTCGGGATGAACTTGGATGCAGAGAATAACTTGGATACAATATCTGACAGGGTGTGTCTTTGATCAATTGTTGTTTTCATTAGCGACAATGATGATGAGAAGGCAATGGCATGTGTTTCAAACAGTGATGGTGTAGGTAGAAATTTAACATTTCCTAAGCAGATAAAAGAAGAGGTTATAGAGGAATTCTCTACTTCATTTTCCAAGAGGAAAAGAAGTTTAATTGAGAGTGACAAGGTTGATGGTGATGGAAAGTTGTCCGTTGCTCATGGCAGTTCACATAAAACGAGAATCATAAGACTCTGTGATGACAAAGACGAAAGGAAGTTTTATTCTCAACTTTCTTCCAAGTCTGATCCGTACAAGCTTAATGGGATTGGTGATATTTCTTCGGATTCAGACAATGATTTGAGTGACAAAAGTATGGAAATGCTAATCAAAAGAATTAAAGGTAAAATATTTTTCTTGGAAGAGAAGGATGCTGAACTCTGCCTGAACGTGATATTTGCACTTTATAGGCAGCATATTTCTCCAAACTTCTTTTCCTTAGAGAAACGTTTTACCATTAATTCTTTTGATTAGCATTTCCATACTTTTGTCACTCAAATCATTGTCTGAATCCGAAGAAATATCACCAATCCAATTAAGATTGTACGGATCAGACTTGGAAGAAAGTTGAGAATAAAACTTCCTTTCGTCTTTGTCATCACAGAGTCTTATGATCCCCGTTTTATGGGAACTGCCATGAGCAACGGATAACTGTGATGACCCGACCCGTCGTCTCATAAGTTACCGCTCCGTTTCCCCCATTTTATGCCTCTTCAAATTTCATTATCAGTATTTGGTGTGTTAGAGTCGATTTGGATTGGTTTTGGTAGAAAATGAGACACTTAGTCTCTTTAAGGAAGGCTTGGTTTGGAAAAGTCAACCGGAGGTTGACTTATGAGTTTTAGGGCCCGGATGTGATTTCCGGTGATTTGGTTAGCTTCGGGGGATGATTTGAGACTTAGGAGTGTGATCGGAATTGATTTTGGAGGTCCGGTGTAGAATTAGGCTTGAATTGGCAAAGTTAGTATTTTGGCGAATTCCGGTTGATAGGTGAGATTTTGATCCGAGGGTCGGAATGGAATTCCGAGAGTTGCAGTAGCTTCGTTAGGTGATTTGGGATGTGTGTGCAAAATTTCAGAAGATTCGGAGGTGGTTTGGTTGGGTTTTTGATCGAATGCGAGTTTCGGAAGAATTTTGGGAGAACTTAGGCTTGGATTTGATGTAATTTGATGGTTTTAGTGTTAATCGTGGTGTTTTGATGATTGGAACAAGTTTGGGTGATGTTTTAAGATATGTTGGTATTTTTGGTTGAGGTCCCGGGGGCCTCGGGGTGAGTTCGGATGGTTAAACGGAGAGTTTTGGAATTTTTCATGTTGCTGAGCCTGCTGCAACTGGTATTTTCGCTTCTGCGAATCTTGGACCACAGAAGCGGACACTCTTGTGCGAAGGATTGACCGCAGAAGCGGTGAGGAGGCCTGGGCGCCGGTTCCGCAAAAACGATTGTCTAACCGCAGAAGCGGTATCGCTTATGCGTTTGTGTAACCGCAGAAGCGGTTGAGCTCGAGTTTGGAATTTCCGCAGAAGCGGAAGAAAAGAAGCGGAAGCGGTCCCGCATAAGCGGGAAAGGGACCGCAAAAGCGAAAAGAGCTGGGCAGATTTATATTATTTCCTCCGCGAGCTAGGTCTTATTTTCACCTTTGTTGAGCAACCTTGGGAGCTTTTTGACGAGGATTAAGGAGGGTTTCGACGGGAATTGATTGGAGGTGAGTCTCGTGACCTAGAATCATCATTTTATTGAAGAATCAACACCTAAATTCATGGAAATTTGATTAAAAATGGAAGAACTAGGGCTTGACTTTTGAAATGGAAATTTGGAGTTTGAGGGAGCGTTGGAGCTCGGATTTTGGTAAATTTGATATGTATGGACTCGTGGCGAGGTAAGGAATCCATTGATGTGAATTTTTTGATTTTTCGAGGAGTGGGCCCGAGGCTCGGGTTTTGCTAATCTCAAGATTCTTGCTACTTTCCAATTATCTTCGATTGGGTATTGTTCCATTGGCATATTGTGATGTATTCGCTCTGATTTTGGATAGATTCGATGCGCGTGGAGGCCGATTTGAGGGGCAAAGGCGTCGTGAGCTAGATATTTTGCCGGTTCGAGGTGAGTAATGATTGTAAATGATAGTCTAAGGGTTTGAAACCCCGGATTTGCACATCATGGTGCTGTATTGAGGTGACTTGCACACCGGATAATGAGCGTGGGGTAGAGCACCGTTGGGGATTGTGACTTGGTCCGTCCCGGTTGTTGGTTTCACCGCGTAATTTACTGAAACTTATTGATATTTTCATGATTTAGGCTGATTGCCGTATTTGGGCTTCGTGCCAATTATTTGAATCCTTCAGGGATTGATATCACCGTTTTTGCATCACTGTTGCATATTATTTGATCTCGGTCCAAGGTGTTAAATACTGTTTCGCAAAATCAGCCATCGTTATAAGATTTGAAAAACTTAAACTATATTTTATTGATGTTTTGAGCTGAGAACTATCATTTTAATATTGCCCAAGTGGCATATGTGCATTTCTGGACTGAGCATGGAACGGGCTGCGCGCCGCAGCAGTGTTATATGTGCATTTCTGGACTGAGCATGGATCGGGCTGCACGCCGCAGCGGTGTTAAATTGATATTGAGGCCGAGGGCCTGGTTGATGCCACGAGATGGCTTGATATTGTGCTTGGGCTGTAGGAGCCCCTCCGGAGTCTGTACACACCCCCAGTGAGTGCCGTCGACGTTAAATTTATGGATGGCTCGGGCTGCACGTCGCAGTGGGTACCAGAGTGTACCGTCATATGCATTGCATTGCACTCATGCATTTGTTCCTATTTGTATTACTTGTCATGACATTTCAGCACTCCCATTTCATTGGCTTCCATGCTACTTCTTGCACTAATTACCTGATATCCTAGTGCTATTTGTTGACGGAGTGTTGTGCCCGAGTGGCTGACTTTTGTGCTGGCTTGCACTACTTGTTTCGCATCTATTTGCTTGACTGTTGGAAAAAGACATTTTCAAAAGAGGTTTTAAACTGAACCAAGATATTTCTAAAGATTTCACGGTTTCACTATTTTTCTCAAAAGGTTACACTGCCCCTATATAGCATGATGGCTTGCTTTACGTGATTTCTTGCTGCTGAGTTATTATTTACTTTTATTACTCACTGAATTGGAGTACTCACTTTACTCCCTGCACCTCGCGTGCAGATGCAGGTATTGTTCACCCGGTAGCGGGTTTTGAGCTGGTTGAAGGTATTGCTATCGTAGCTGAGCAGGGTGACCGCCAGCGTTCGTGGCACCGGATTACTTCCTTTGGTTCTAAATTTTATTCTGTATATTGTTGGCCCTGTAGTTGTATTTAGACTTCCCTAGATGCTCGTGACTTGTGACAACCCCGGTCGGGCTGTGTTGGGTTGTAAACTTCGTTAATTAATGTCCTTAAGTCGTATTTTTGCTATTCATTTATGTTTAACTACTTTGAAAGGGACCAATTGGGTTAGTTGGCTGGCCTTGTCTTCACGAGAGGCGCCATCACGACTAGTGCGGGGTTTTGGGTCGTGACAAGTTGGTATCAGAGCCTAGGTTACTAGGTCTCACGAGTCATGAGCAGGTTTAGTAGAGTCTCGCGGATCGGTACGGAGACGTCTGTATTTATCCTCGAGAGGCTGCAGAACCTTTAGGAAAAACTTCACATTCTTGAATTCTTATCATGCGTCCTTGATTCAGCTTGAAAATAAAACTCTTGAAATTCCTTCCATGCGATTGTATGCGTACGTGAGTGCTCAGTGTCAGATGTGCCTTGATGGCTTGTGATTTCCCGATCAAGAGGCGAGATGTGACCTCTGTGAGTTTGATGTTGGGCCAGTCTGGAGGACTTAAGGCCGGATCTTTGCCTATGGCTTGAGCACCGAGGTGCTGATTGTGTGAACAAGTGTTTTGGACTTATATGTTCGGTATTGTCCTTATTAGCCCGGAATGGCGGTTGGATATCCATGTGATGAGTATGTTAGTACTGTGAGATGTATCTATATGACTTGGTAGTGACGAAGAAGTCTGCTGGATGATAGATGAACTGTTAAGTGTTCGATTCCTATTGTGATTTGATGTGTAGCCCGAGTTATGGGCGCGTGAAGAATCATTTGTGTCTCCTAGTTGGGGAGTGAAGTGCATTTCATGTGGCGGTATGAGTTCAGACCCAGGAAGACTAAATGACTGGGTAATGTGTATGACGATGGAAGGTAGGCAGTAATGTTAAATTTAGGCGAGGCAGGTGGGTTATCTCCTGCGGAGTGCTCTTAAGTGGTATGATCCTTATGTATATGTTAGAAGGTCTCGTGTGTAATTGAAGGGTACGTGTTGTAATTTGAAAATTCGGGTCGCTCAAGAGGGTGGACTCAACTGATGTGGGGATGAATGCGAGATTTGTAGAGGAGTACAGTACTAGATGATCTGTGTTTTCACAAACTTGTACATGATTTGAGTTTAATCTCACTATGGCATTGTGGCATCATTAGAGTAAAAGTGTTATGAGCCGTTGAGTGTGACTTGATATATGGCTTCGAGCCAAGTTGGGGAGTTTGCTATTAATTAGCTAATTGTACGGTCATGTGCTATGTTGGCTTCAGTTGGAGCGTGCAGGTGAGTCAGCTATGACTAGAGTAAAAGAATTTTTTTTTTGACAAAGGTTATATTATGTTCCATAGGGTATGAGAATCACGGAATGTCTAGAGTTGTTGTTGGTAAAGAATGCTCGGTGCATAGAGTAGGAAGTTGCTTGGTTGTGTTGGGATGGGGATCTCATTTTGCGGTATCGGAGTGCCAATAAGGCACGAGTGGTTCTGTTCGTTAAGTTAGGTAATTTCAGTTTGAATAAGAGTGAATGACTTTCGAAAATGGTTCCAATGTGTTCAAGAGACCACAGGGAACAATCGGGTATCTTAAAGTTGCATGTGTGGTTAGAAACAGTGTTTTCATCGGAAAGGTCAAGACTTGTGGTATTTTATGTTAATTATGGGATTCTATGTATCAGCATCTGGAAAGTAAAGGCAACGAATTTAGATTCACAGGAAGTTCTTCAGAGTAAAGTATTCCAGAATGTGGTATTTCTGGGAACATTTGAAAGAGTATTCAGTGGCTCATGGGTCTTAGACAGCGTGGTCTTATGCTTGGGTCTCGTGTGGTAAGCTTGGGTTGAGGCATTGTGGTGCTACAGCAAGAGGGAATATCAAGATGATGATGAATCAGAAGGGAAATTAGATAGATGGAATAGCTTGATAGTAGACCGAATCGGTATGGTAAGGATATGATTAATTCTTTGTATGTGTTCGAGGTAATGAGCCCTTACAGGTATTGTGCAGCAAAGCTTTTGAGTTCTGACAGCTTGCTTAGCTTGGTTTGGATAGAAGGATTCAGTCTTGACAGTTTAGCTTGTACAAATGGAATTGGGAGAGAATTCTTGTTGGGTTTCACCGTGGTTTGGAGATGTGTATATCTTCTATGGGCATGCGAAGCATGGAATGTGTAATGATTTTTCTTCTAGATGGGATCAAGGGAAGTGCGTGACTAGTTGAGTGAGTAGATTTCTGTGACTCGGAAGGGAGATAAAAATTTTCATGTTATTCCTGGATGGTATGGTATATGCGGTATGTTGTAGAGGGCCGAGACTGGCGTGTGCTGGGTTACAGTTCAGTTCTGAAAGGAAGTTCATAAGACTCCTAGGCAACGGGTAGCCTCAGTTAATCAAGAAGATGGTACTGCTAAATGGAAGTGATTTGACGAGAGGATTTGTCTCGGAAAGGGGTAATGTGACTTAACTGATGATACTTCGGTAGTATTGCGGCGCTTTCTTGTTAGATCGACTGCTGATATCTGAGTTTGTGTGATGGCACCGGGGAATTCTAGAATATCTTTCGTGGAATGATTGGGTACTTGAGGTGTGATAGGTATTCATACGGCGGAATTTGGAACCAGGTAGGGTGATTCGCGTGCTATGCGGAGTTGGAGACCGGGAGTTCTCAGGTACAGACTATGTAGCAGTTGTGGATCGTGTGTATCGGCACCGTTTAGCGGCTATTGGGATTTGGAGGCCCGAGTGGATCTTTCTTTGCTTGGTATGTTAGATTTTGGATATGATGTTGGGATGTAGACTGACTGTCTCAGTGTTGGGTTATTCTAGACTATTGCGCTATGGACTATGCCGAAAATGCCACGGGTTGAGTGGCGAGGTGCATCGGACTATGTTCTAGCGGAGGGGTTTGTATTCTAAAGACCAACGGATGGCTGAGAAGGACTGCTTTTCGTAATTGGGCCTTCGTGATGGAAGTCAGTGCAGAGGTTTCTACCATTGGTTCAGTTCCGGTGTTGAGGGACTTTTCGGATGCGTTTCTTGTGGCCGGGCATGTCGCCGGGCGAGGTTGTGGATTTCGATATTGATTTGGCGCCGGGCATCGTATCGTGCGGCTCCGGCAGGAGTTGTGAGCGCGTGATTTTTGCCACGCTTAAATTACTCCTATAGAATTCCTTAGGATTAGGATTTTTCTTTTATTATTTGAATTTTAGGAGTTAATTGCATGATTTGTGTCTTGTTTGCATTT
>NC_031989.1:84642147-84654253 GCF_001879085.1 Nicotiana attenuata
GCAAAGGCGTCGTGAGCTAGAGATTTTGCCGGCTCGAGGTGAGTAATGATTGTAAATGATATCCTGAGGGTTTGAAACCCCGAATTTGCACACCGTAGTGCTATATTGAGGTGACTTACACGCCGGATAGCAGGCGTGGGGTTGAGCACCGTTGGGGATTGGTAATTGGCCCATCCCGGTTGTTGATTTTACCGCGTAATTGACTGAAACTTATTTGATATTATCATGATTTGGGCTGATTGTCATATTTGGGCTTCGTGCCGATTATTTGAATCCTTCCGGGATTGATATTACCGTTTTCGCATTATTTTGGATATTATTTGATCTCGGTCCAAGGTTTTAAATATTGTTTCACAAACTCAGTCATCTTTCTATGATTTGAAAGCTTAAATTATATTTTATTGACGTTTTGAGCTGAGAACTATTATTTTAATATTGCCCAAGTGGCTTATGTGCATTTTTGGACTGAGCATGGATCGGGCTGCGCGCCGCAGCAGTGTTATATTGATATTGAGGCTGAGAGCCTGGTTGATTACATTGATCTGGAGGCCGAGGGCCTGGATGGTTATATTGATATTGAGGTCGAGAGCCTGGTTGATGCCACGAGATGGCTTGATATTGCGCTTGGGCTGTAGGAGCCCCTCCGGAGTCTGTACACACTCCCAGTGAGCGCCGTCGACGTTAAATATATAGATGGCTCGGGCTGCACGCCGCAGTGGGTACCAGAGTGTACCGTCATATGCATTGCATTGTACTCATGCATTTGTTCCTATTTGTATTACTTGTCATGACATTTCAGCACTCCCATTTCATTGGCTTCCATGCTACTTCATGCACTAATTACCTGATATCCTGGTGCTATTTGTTGACGGAGTGTTGTGCCCGAGGGGCTGACTTTTGTGCTGGCTTGCACTACTTGTTTCGCATTCATTTGTTTGACTGTTGGAAAAAGATATTTTTAAAAGAGGTTTTAAACTGAGCCAAGATATTTCTAAAGATTTCACGGTTTCACTGTTTTTCTCAAAAAGTTACACTGCCCCTATATAGCATGATGGCTTGCTTTACGTGATTTCTTACTGCTCAGTTATTATTTACTTTTTTTACTCACTGAGTTGGAGTACTCACTTTACTCCCTGCACCTCGCGTGCAGATGTAGTTGTTCACCCGGTAGCGGGTTTTGAGCTGGTTGAAGGTATTGCTATCGTAGCTGAGCAGGGTGACCGCCAGCGTTCGCGGCACCGGATTACTTCCTTTGGCTCTAAATTTTATTCTGTATATTGTTGGCCCTGTAGTTGTATTTAGACTTCCCTAGATGTTCGTGACTTGTGACACCCCGGTCGGGCTGTGTTGGGTTGTAAACTTCGTTAATTAATGTCCTTAAGTTGTATTTTTGCTATTCATTTATGTTTAACTACTTTGAAAGGGACCAATTGGGTTAGTTGGCTGGCCTTGTCTTCACGAGAGGCGCCATCACGACTAGTGCGGGGTTTTGGGTCGTGACACCGTTATACTTGGACAAATAGTCGATATAATCATCACTATATTCTAGAACGTATTGATCGTTTCTTAGCAAACTATGAGTGGATTAGGCAATACCCTGATGCACTTGTCATACACCTCCACGTACACATTCTGATCATTGTCCCCTGCTATTACAACTACAACACTGCCCTCTACCTCGAAATTTTTTTTTTGCTTTGAAACTATCTGGGCTACACACCCTACCTTCCCTTCTTTAGTCCAAGAAGCTTGGAATAATAATTTGCAATTACTCCCAGCAATTGAAAATTTCACAGATATTGTACAAAAATGGAATAAATCAACTTTTGGAAATATTTTTAAACGTAAGAAAAAAATATTGGCTCGTTTAGGAGGTATTCAATCTTCAACCAATTATCCTACCAGCACCTTTTTACATAATTTGGAATGTCAATTACAAACTGATTTTATTCTTAGTCTCAAGCTTGAGGAGGATTTCTGGAAACTAAAGTCCCGTATTAACTGGTTAAATGATGGAGATGCAAACACAAATTTTTTCCACCTCTCAACTTTAAATCGTCGAAGACATAATCGTATAATTGCTCTACAAGATCAAGGGGGCAACTGGCTCACTGATCCCCAAGTCATCAAATTAAATATTACCAATTACTACCAATCTCTATTTACAATACAAAAAATTTGTTCTAATAGACATCGTTCAATCCAACCTTCTAACGTTCTAACTCTGCCTGAACAAATTTCCTTAACTCAACCCCTCCAAGATCATGAAATCCTCAACGCCTTACATTCTTTCAAACCATTCAAGGCTCCACGTCCCGACGGACTACACCCTTTCTTTTATCAAAAATATTGGCACATCATTAGAAATTCAGTAAAATTCTTTTGCCATAAGGTTTTCCTTGATCACAAGTTAGACCCTAACATCAATAATACTCTTAATTGCCTAATCCCTAAACATAAACACGCGTCTTCTATTTCTCAATATCGACCTATCAGTCTTTGCAACACTATTTATAAGCTTATTACAAAAGTAATTGTAAATAGGCTTAAACCAATACTGTAACATCTTATTAATCCTACTCAATCTAGTTTCCAGAAAAATAGAAGAGCTGCAGATAATGCCATTATTGTTCAGGAAATAATTACTAGGTCCCAAAAAATGAAGGGTAAAAATTCTCATATGCTTATTAAATTGGATCTTGAAAAAGCTTTTGATAAATTGGAATGGTCTTTCATATATTACACTCTCGTTACACTAAAATTTCCTCCAACTTTTATTCAACTAATTATGTCCTGTATCACTACTACCTCCGCCGCCATTATTATTAATGGAAACCCATCTGAATATTTCACACCTACCAGAGGCCTAAGACAAGGAGACCCATTATCGCCATATATGTTTATCCTTTGTCTTGAAATGCTCTCACGCACAATCAACACAGCAGTTGATTATCACGCTTGGCAACCAATCTCCCTTGCTAAAAGGGGACCTCAGCTATCTCATTTATTTTTTGCTGATGACATTATTCTAACAGCAAAAATTGCTCCTACCACATGTGATTCAATTGTTGATATTATTACCCATTTCACCAATCACCCAGGCCAAATTATAAACTTCCAAAAATCGAATATATTTTTCTCCAAAAATTGAGTCCTTACTAGAAAATCAGTTCTCCAACTCTTCCAAATGAAGGAAGGGAAAACCTTTGGCAGATATTTAGGCTTTCCTATCTTTACAAAACCTCCTTCAAAAAGGGATTACCAATTCTTACTAGATAATTTCAAAAATAAACTAGCGGGTTGGAAAATAAAATTTTTATCCAAAGCAGGTAGGACAACACTAATTCGTTCTACCCTAAACCAACTACCAAATCACCTCATGCAATATAATATAATACATACCTCTATACTTTCTTATCTTACTCGCTATCAACAAAATTTTCTTTGGGGTACAACTTCTCAAAAGAAAAAATTGCATCTTATTATGTGAAATACTGTAACACAATCATTAGAACAAGGAGGTTTGGGCATACAAAATCTCTCAATAAAAAATAAAGCATTACACGCGAGTCTTGCATGGAGACTTTTTCAAAATTCCGACCAACTTTGGGCACAAATACTTTTACACACATATCTACACCCAACACATCTTATCAAAAGAAATGCCTCATCTACCTGGCGAAATGTAATGCGTGGCTAGTCCTATTGTCGCTTAAGATATAAATGGAACCTTATCGATGGCAAACATGTGCATTTTTGGACTGATCCTTGGATTAAAAAAAATTTCACACTTCGCAATTGCATAGCTGGACCATTACCCTATTATGAGGAGCAAAAATTAGTATCCGCTTATTATTACAATCATGAATGGCATTTGGAAAAATTACCTTTCATATTACCACATCAATTCAAGCTTAACAGAAAGGATGTTTACATGCCTTTATCACCAACCACCTATGATCAGATCTTTTAGGCTCTTACCTCTACAAGTATCTTCTCTGTAAAATCTTGTTATACATCACTCATTCCTAATGCCATTAAACATTCTTCTTACAATTGGATTTGGCATCTAAATATTCCACAAAAAATGTCTTTTTTCTTTAGTTAATTCCCTATAATAGACTTCCCACTGCTACATATCTCTCACATCTAGGTATTTTACATTCACCTATATGTACATAGTGCCATTTGGATCATGAAACAATACAGCACATTTTTCTTGAGTGCCCTAATGCACTCCAGTTATGGACTTACCTCAAACTATCTCTCCCAAATTCGACTATTAATACATCTCACATGGATAATACCTCATGGATGTATGATATTATTCATACACCTCAATCATCCCCTCCTCATCAAATCCCTTCTACTACTTTGATACCTTTTGCACTATGGTATTTATGGATCATCAAGAATAAAAACACTTTGGAAAAACAAAGAATTTCTTTAAATATTCAATTACTAATTACTATAGCAGCAGAATATTATTTCTTAATAAATCACAAACTAAAAAAAAAATCATCATGCCACACCTCTTTACATTAAATGGCATACTCCTGCTGCAAATCACTATAAACTCAACATAGATGGATCTGCCTCATTTTCCCATAAACAATATGGTATTGGTGGAGTCTTTCGTAACCACCAAGGCAGTTGGATTATGGGTTTTGCAGGACAATCAAACCCAGGTACAAGCGTCCAGACATAACTCTTTGCACTACTCATGGGACTGAAAATTGCTATGCAAAAGCATATCACACCCCTTGTCATTGAAACAGACGCCCAACAACTCATCGGTATGTTCCAAACAACTACTATGCATCATACTAACATTATTAATGATTGCAGGTTTTACTTTTATAGCTGGGTAGCCCTTCCATCCAGCATATCTACAAAGAGCAAAAGTGTGTTGCTGACAGTTTAGCTTAATATGGATCCATACATGCAGAGGATCACTGCATACTTTTTGCACACTCACCACCTTTTGTCACACCTTATCTTCAGCAAGATCAGGAAGGAACCCTACAAAGGAGGCTCGTCAATATCAACATACCTGCTTCAACACAATTGCTCCCTGCTATATCTACTTTTTGTAATACTAATATTTTGTCTAGTTCTGACTTACTATCTACTGCCGATCCCCATGTTGGGGCACCTGTAGTAAATATTACGCCCTCTAGCTTAGCTACTATGATGCCTATGATGCATCTTCTTCCATGTACTACTACTACTACTACTGTTTAACTATCTATAATATAAGTTCTTCTTTTCGATTAAAAAAAAAAGTTGGAAATTGAATATTATTATTGGGCGAAATAAACGGCCGGCAATTTGATTTAAGTAATTTAAAAAATATTCTACGTGTCGTATGAGAGTTTAATAGGTTATGGGAATAAGGAATTCATATTAATTCAAGTTGTACTTTCGCTTCTACGAGGAAAGATCCATAATTCATCTAACCTAGGATTTGCATGAAATCATTCCGAAAAAGATCGCGAATTATTTTACATTAATAATGTTATCTATACTGAATATAAATTAATTTAAGGGCTTTGGCATTGAACAATAGTCATTCTCAAGAAATGATTAGATTAATACGAATCCGAATAAACTCAGTAACTTTTGATTAGATTTTATATATTAAGAAATGATGAAAATCATTTATATCCCCCAAATTTGCTTTGAAAATCAAACGCAACCTCTAACTTTGAACAATAGTCATTCTCATCCTTATATTAAAGTTGACTTTTTAAAATGCCTATTTTAGCCTCTTCAACGTTTATCTCTTTTTTGATATATTTTTTTTAAAATTTTAATCTATGTTATGAATGTACCTATAAAAAATAAATATTATTTTTGAAACAAAAAAGAGTGAGAAGTAGTAATCAAGCATAATAACGTTCAATAATAAGAAAATGAGAAAAAAATTACAATAACTAATTTTATTAACAGCAATCAAAACTTAATTTATTTGTAAAATTGAGAATAAAAGAAAGTAAGACTTTGTAAATTAGTCAACACATGTAATAAAAAAGGGTGAAAATATAGGTAAATTTTATAGTAATTTCCTAATATCCATCTATTTATACTTTACATTTTTTTTTTTTACAATTTAGAAAGATTTATTAATAACAATCAAAAATTAAAAATCTATATACGCAGTGAAGAACAAGAGAAAAATAGAACTTAAAGTCTCACGAACACACACATATATACATTATATGCATACGTAATACACATGAAATCGAAATAATAATCACAAAAGTAGTAATAGATTTTACAATAGATTCATAATATGATTATTCTATTTATAATATCAATGAACTAAAAAATATCATAATAATAAAAAAATTACTACATATATGGAAAATAAACTGACATTGTGGTAGGATAGAAGGATGCGAATGACTATTATTCAGAGTTGGGGTATGAATTTAATACTTAAAATCGACTTGAGAGATGTAAATGATTTTCACCCTTAAGAAATTTATCAAATATTTAAAATATTTAAATGTTGAATTCAACTCACACGATATTTATTCATTTACCCTTATATATATATAGTCTTTGTTTAATGCTATACAAGTTATGAGTGAGAAAAGTATCTGGAAAACGTAAAGTTTATTGATTGCTAGACGACATTCTAGGGTGTAGGTAAGTACCACTTTTATCAATTACTTATCTTAATTTGTTTTGGAGGTTTCTTGTAGAAAAATGAAAAAATGAGTAGTTGCTAAATTTAACTGATCTCATAACTTTTGAACGTGAAACATAAAATTATATGTAAAAATTTGTTAAAATTATAATAAATAGTAGATATGAATATATAATTTTAAAAATACAACGGATTTAACGGTAAGAATCTTAAAAGCGAAACGCTTAGAATTTAAATTCTGAATCTAAATCTTAGTTGCATATTAAAATTGATTTAAGTGATAGGTACTGCCATTATTCCAATGATTTGCTCCCACTTCAATTTATATTTCCATTTTAGGAGTAAATTGTATGTTTCGTATAAAATGATACAACTAGCAAAAATCATGAAACATACAAAGAAACCAAAATTTCACCTGGAAAGCAACTGAATCCACTTGTTTATATTTTTTTTCCACTTGTTCATATTTTTATGGGCTAACAACTGTCATAGAGTTATTAAACTATATAGTGATGCGTTGAAAAAAAAAAAAGAAATACTAGTTAAAATATGATTAAAAAATGAGGTCGTGAGATGAAAAAAATTTAGTCACAAAACCTAGGCATGGTATTATATTTCTTCTTAGCTACACATTTCAATAAAAAGATTCATCATCCACCAATAATAATCGAAGTACTCCTTTTACCGCACTTATTTTAATTAAGCATTTTATTTATATACACCAACACTATAGAGATTTAGCACAATTAGTATAATTTAATTTCATTTAGCATAACTAGTATAATTTAATTTATTGCAGTAAGTTGTCTAACTTATTTTTTAGAAAACTAGTTTCATTTATTGAACAGTTACATATAGTTATTTTTTATGTGATCTGATAATACAAAAAATTATTTACATATCTTTTGTGGTTTGCAAGCTATTGCACAGTTAACAGGTTACCTAAATGAGTTTCTATGACACCCTAGTCGAATCCCACATCGACAAAATACGGAGAAATGCTGGGTATATAGGTAGACATGCCTTAGACTCTAATGACGTGTTTTAAAGTTGTGAGAGCCTAGGCCCGAAGTGGACAATATCACCAGTGGGCTAGACTGTTACATATGGCATTAGAGCAGCTTCGCATGCAACCTTGACTGGTGGCGGGGCAAACCATAGCGAGACGCTGAGTCCCTGGGGGGGGGGGGTGGGTGTTGTATGTGGCACCCTAGGCGAATCCCTTATCGACAAAACACGGAAGAAATGTTGGGTATATAAGTAGACATGCCTTAGACTCTAGTGAAGCGTTTTAAAAGGAATTTTTTCATTCCTATACACTATTGGAAACTTTATTACCCTAAATGTTCATGTTTAGTAAATTACCCTACCTACACAAGTTTTGTTTACAAAATATATACATTCCACCTTAAAATGCTCCAAATTCATTATTAGTGCCTTCAATTAAGGGATTTAGTTACACCTGTTGGACTTTAAAGCATTGAGCTTCAAAGACTTTAAGCATTGGGCTTTAAAGTCTAAGAGTGTGAATTGGAAATGGTGGGAAATAAAATGGAAGGAAATGAAAATTTGAATGAAGTGAGCTTTTGTCTTGAACTTTGTCCCTCATTAGTGAGGGACAACTACATTTGTTTGTGTATATATAGAATCACCTCTTAAAGCTCTTAAAAGGAGTTGAAGAGAATGAACCCTCGCGCCGTCGTTGTCGCTCGCTCGGCTCGGCTTCGGCTTTGGCTTTATTGGAAATGGTGGGAAATAAAATGGAGGGAAATGAAAATTTGAATGAAGTGAGCTTTTGTCTTGAACTTTGTCCCTCATTGGTGAGGGACAACTACATTTGTGTGTATATATATAGAATCACTTCTTAAAGCTCTTAATAGGAGTTGAAGAGAATGAACCCTCGCGCCGTCGTCGTCGCTCACTCGGCTCGGCTTCGGCTTCGGCTTCGGACAACTACATTTGTGTGTATATATATAGAATCACTTCTTAAAGCTCTTAAAAGGAGTTGAAGAGAATGAACCCTCGCGCCGTCGTCGTCGCTCGGCTCGGCTTCGGCTTTGGCTTTGGCTTTGGATTTGGATTTGGAAAATGATCGATCGATAAGATTATTTTGGACAAAATTTATTTAATTAATTATTTAATAATTAATTAAATGTCAGTTAGTTAGCCGCTGTCCGGGCGTGACCGCGGTAGGACCGCGCCAGAACACTGCTGCAGATTCAGAAGGCCACTCTGGGCCGCGGTCCTGGCGTAACTGCGGCAGGACGCGCAAACTTCTGAACAGACACCTTTTCCAGAACAAACATCACACCTCTTCCAATAATTGCCTATAAATTCTGAGGCATGGCTTCGTTTTTAATACACTGAAAAAATTACAAAACTTCCTTCTTTCTGAAAATACTGCATTCTAATTCGCAGTCTCTCTCTCTCTCAAATTCGTAAGTGTGATTTTGCTCCGTTCTTTGAGTTCGTTAGTATCCTGCAGTTTGTATTGCCACTGTTGCAGGAAGGTTTATTCCGTTTCATCCTGGGAGGATTTAATCCATTACCTTGGCAACGTGTGAGGGGGTTAAAATTCCTTAAGGACGCACAAGCAAATTATGGACTCGGAATATTTCTTATTCTTTACTGTTTTCCAGTTTCTTTTATTCTTCTAACAGTTTTCTGATTTTGTGTTTTAACACAGTAGCGGATCACAATATCCTTTTCCTTTTTTTTTTTCTGCTCTTCTCTTTCCATATTTTTCTTCCGCCTTAAAATACGGTAATCTTCCTATACCACCCAGTTATATATAAAGCTCAGAAGCCAAGCGTAGCAAGTGAATTTCATTGAAGATCCAAGCTGATCCAAGCTTAAATTAGATCTTCTTACGTGTTAGCAACTCATCATCGCCAAATAAATGGAGGAAAATTAACACAAATAATTTGGCTACTATTAATTTGAAGGAATGCTTAGCACAAAGCAGAACACTCTCCAATCGTGATAAGCAGCTTTTTATAGGCACCGTGCAAAAGGTAGTTTTTTTATAGAAATAAATACACCCCTGTTGTCTGAGTAATGCCTGCCTCTTCGCCTTCAAATACAGTAATCTTCCTATAAGACCCAGTTATATACATTACTTATTAGCTCACGGTTTACTCATTTCTTCGAAAATGGATGAGGATCATGTTTTTTACTCATCAGAAATCTGATTGTTCAATAATTTGATATTTATTTAAGATGAGATATACTAGTATTATTTTCAATAAAAATTAGGACCAATTCATAAATCAAAATTTAACTCAAGGGACTAAACAGGTACTTGCTCCAACTAACGGGTCAACTGTGATATACTTTAGGATCATATTACTTAGGATCCGGCCCCGGTTCGGAGAGATTCGAGCGAGAGAGGAGAGAGAGAGAGAGGGGGGGGGGGGGGGATGGAGGAGAAGGGGAAAGTGGGGAATGAGAGATGGAGCGCTGCGATCGGAAATCTATCGGAGATGGCGTCGAATTTGGATTCTCTCCAAAAGCTACTCGTGAAGAAAGCAGTGTACCTCGATGAAGACACATTTACCAAAGCCTCTCTCACCTCCCAGTTATATATAACTATAATATAATACCACTTAAATACAATTTTTATACAAATTTTATACAAATATGTCTTTTGTATATTTTGTATCTAATTTATACATAGTAAAAATAAATTCCATACAACTAATTATATATTATACAATTTATCTACAACATATCTACAACTTTCACACATTATTTCTACCCAGTTAAATATAACTACAATAACATACAACTTAAATACAAATTTTATACAACATGTCTTTTGTATATTTTGTATCTGATTTATACATAGGAAAAACAAATTTCATATAACTAATTATATATTATACAACTTATCTACAATTTATCTACAATTTTCATATACTATTTCTACTCAGTTATATATAACTACAATATCACACAACTTAAATAGAATTTTTATACAATGTTGTTCAACTTTCATACAATCGTTAAATAAATAAGAGTAAAATATACATACAACAAAATACAAATTTTTCTACAATTTTACTACAATTTCTGCAGTATAATGTATGTCATGTCTTCTTCTTCGAGTTTCAATCTGAAATTCAGCCAAAACCAAGTCTAATCTTCACCAAAACCCCTCAAAATTGAGATATAAAGTCCAAACCATATTCCCAATTATTTGCAACAACACCCAATCCAAACAAATAATGGAATTGTTGCTCTCTTTCCTTTGAGATTGAGAGAGACGTAGAGAGAATTCTTAATTCTTTGCAACAGCATCTAGTCCTAACAAACAATATTTTTTGAAAACCCAAATTCGAATTCAAAGCTTCAAAGCTTTTAATTGTTGTCAATGGTGGAATTGTTGCTCTCTTATGCAAGATACGTGGGGAGGGGGTGAAATGTGGAGAGAGAAACGTGGGGGAGTGGAAGATATGTTAGAGTAATTTTAGGATACTAATTAATATCATTACTTCTCTTAATATGTACATAAATGGTAATTGGGTATATAAAATGTAATTATAGTAAAACTTGAGTAGCGAGGGTAATATAGTTTCATATAGTGTAGAGGAATGTAAAAATTCCGTTTTAAAACTGTACGGGCCTAGGCCCAAAGCGGACAACATCACTAATGGGTTTGACTGTTACAATTTCCTGGGAATTTTTCATATTTTTTTTTTGTTTAGACCCACATCGAATTAAGTTAAATCTTCAATAAAAAAAGGAAGTTTTTAACATAAGAACCATCTATAAAAGATATTTCATAAGACAGTTGGAACAACAAAATGATGCTCTTTCTACTCTTTGTAGCCGTTCCTTTCATTCTTATTTTCCTTCTTTCTAAATCCAAAAGTGGTGGAAAAAACACATTACCACCAGATCCTGCAGGCTTGCCATTCATTGGAAATTTGCATCAATATGATACTTTAAACCCTCATCTCTATTTTTGGAAACTTTCCAAAAAATATGGAAAAATCTTCTCCTTAAAACTTGCTTCTTCTCAAATGGTTGTAGTTTCTTCATCAAAATTAGCAAAAGAAGTATTGAAAACACAAGATTTAATATTTTGTAGTAGACCATCTATTCTTGGCCAACAAAAATTATCTTACTATGGTCGTGATATTGCTTTTGCACCTTATAATGATTATTGGAGACAAATGAGAAAAATTTGTGTTCTTCATCTTTTTAGTTTAAAAAAAGTTGAATTATTTAGTCCAATTCGTGAAGATGAAGTTTTTAGAATGATTAAGAAAATATCAAAACAAGCTTCTACTTCACAAATTACTAATTTGAGTAATTTAATGATTTCATTAATTAGTACAATTATTTGTAGAGTTGCTTTTGGTGTTAGGTTTGAAGAAGAAGCACATGAAAGGAAGAGATTTGATTTTCTTTTGGCTGAGGCACAAGGAATGATAGCTAGTTTCTTTG
>NC_031989.1:84654353-84659663 GCF_001879085.1 Nicotiana attenuata
AACTCATTGACCCGTGTTTCAGATCCAGGGAATCTTGCCAAGACTCTTTCAATGGTGGGAGATGTCTTCTCTTCGATCGACGGCGCCCTTTGCGGGTTTTCACCAGTCGACCTCTCTCATTTCTCTTCTCACCGTCGCCCGATAGTGCTCTTTACGAGTTTTCACTAAGCGGACTCTCTCATTTTCAATTTCTCTACTCACCGTCGCCTTATGGTGCCCGTAGGTTTTCACCGATAAGACTCTCTCATTTTATTTCTCTCAATTTGATTGCATCAGATTGCAACAATGATGTTTTCAATTCCCACGCCTTATCCAATTGATCGGAAGGACTTGGACAAGGTTTTTTTGGTAAAAAGAATCTTGGATGGAATTACAACTTTGGAACCGTTTTGGTGGGCTCAGTGCCGAGCCATTATATCATCTGCCCCAGTTTCACTATTTTGGGGGAATTGGGATTTTTGTTTTGGTGTGACTGAACCCCAGAGAGAGGCTGCCTACGTATCCTTTCGGAATCAAGTCAGACAAAGTTGAGGGAAACATTTGTTTTTGGTTGTTTTTGTTTTTGTTTTGTTTTGTTTTTCTTCTTTTTTTTCATTTTTCTTTTCTTCTTTTTTTTTTCTTTTTTTTTCTTTTTTTTTCATTTCATTTTTTTTGATAGTACTTCCGGGTTCCAAAGAGGTTAGCCAAAGAAGAGTGACTGGCTCAAAGGGTTTGCAAAGGGTTGACAGTATTTGGGTAGCAAGAAGGAAGGCCTTCATCATCTCAATTGCACAAAAGTTATCACCGCAGAAGGCCTAGACATAGTACCTTTTTACTGCATCCGCATTCACAGCGGCTTCGGGATCGTTTCTTTCGATGTCGCCCAGATACAATGCTCCTCTCGGCAATATCTTTCTGATGATGTATGGGCCCTTCCAATTAGGAGAAAACTTTCCTTTTGCTTCCTGGTGATGAGGAAGAATGCGCCTTAACACAAGTTGTCCCACATCAAAATTCCTGGGGCGCACTTTCTTGTTATAAGCACGGGCCATTCTTTGTTAGTACAACTGCCCATGGTAGACCGCAGCCATCCGCTTTTCATTAATCAGTGTCAACTGTTCCAGACGGGTCTTGACCCACTCACTGTCTTCAATTTCAGCTTCAACGACGATCCGGAGAGAGGGGATTTCAACATCCGCAGGTATTACGGCTTCAGTGCCATAGACCAAAAGGTATGGGGTTGCTCCAACCGATGTGTGCACCGTAGTGCAATATCCCAATAATGCAAAAGAAAACTTTTCATGCCACTGCCTGGAGCTCTGAATCATCTTTCTCAAAACCTTCTTGATGTTCCTGTTTGCTGCTTCGACGGCACCATTGGCTTTAGGTTCATTCTCAAATTGTTCCAATTCTCGATTTATTTCCCTAAAAGCCTCTTCTTCATCATATTCCGGTTCTTGGTTCATTATTTCTCAATTAGACAGTGTGTTTGGATCTGGGCATGAAGTCCGCAACCATGTCATGTTATTTAAGGCCGCATTATTAGAACTGAAAGAAAAAGTAAAAGAGAAGAATAGCAAACATCAGAAAGAATAAAGAAAGATAGACAATGAAATATTTATTCCATTTCTTGGAATTTGAAGATAACAGGGTTTACGATGGGAAATTTAAAGACAAGAAACTAAAGAAGGCATCCGAGTTACACCCTGGAATAACTCGGGATGCAAAAAAAGTAGCAGGGCCAGTCTACCGGGACTCCCGCCTGATCGGAAATGGCGTAGCCTTCCAATTTTGAAGCTTGGCACTTGGTCCCATGTATAACACCTCAGCGGTGCTAGTGCCCTCTCCCGGCTGAACCATGTGGGTTTCGTAGAATATCTTCCTCATTGCCCCACATATTTCCTTAATCTCTTCGGCCGTAAAGGCCTCATCATTTTCCTCCTCACTATACTTCGGCTTGACAAAGGTTTCATACAAATGTGGCAGTGGTTGTGGCAAGACCCATCCCTCCTTCTTTCTCTCATCCGCCCACTCCACATCATCTGGGGTGGGGTGAAAACCTATCCCGAAGAACTTTTCAGTTCTTGGCAGGGTCACTGGTTCAGATATTCCTTGCAGAGCTTTTCCAAGTCCCTTCCCTGGCTTGAAACTGTGTCTGATCATTTCCTTGGCCACCATAATCGAGGCATTGGATAGGAAGGGTTGGGGACATGGGTTTCCTTCTTCATGCTGGTCCGCCACCACAACTTCGAATGCTTGGTAGACTATGTGTTCACTGCCTTCCCTTGCTTCTAGGCATGGGACAGATGGGTCCCGATAGATTGACTGTTCATCCTCTCCGTGAACCATGATTTCCTGATCCTCGTGTTCAAATTTCACCATTTGATGGAGGGTAGAGGGTACAGCTCCTGCAGCATGGATCCAAGGCCTTCCCAGAAGAAAATTACAGGACGTGTCCATGTCTAGCACTTGGAAAGTCACCTCGAAGTCCGCCGGGCCAATGGTCAAGATTAGGTCAATTTCTCCAATGGTGTCTCTTTTGATACCGTCAAAGGCTCTCACACAGACATTGTTGGGACGAATCCTTCCAGTCCCGATTTCCATACGCTGTAGTGTGGAGAGTAGGCAAATGTCCACCCCAGAACCTCCGTCTACCATGACCCTCTTCACATAGTATCCCTCACATTTGACGGTTAAGTGCAAGGCTTTGTTGTGAGCGGCTCCTTCTGGAGGCAAGTCGTTTTTGCTGAATGAAATCTGATTGACGGCGAAAAATCTTTCTGCCATTCTTTCCAACTGTTCCACCGAAGTTTCAGCAGGCACGTATGCTTCATTCAGGATCTTTATTAAAACCTTTTGGTGTTCGGGGGATTTCATCAGCAATGACAGCAAGGATTCTTGTTCAGGATACTTTCGCAATTGATCAACCACCTCATAGTCGGCCATCTTCATTTTCTAAAAGAAAGCTTCCGCTTCCTCGACACTTACAGGTTTCTTAGATGGGAAACGCCTTCTGGTGGTGTTGTTCACTTCTTCTATGTTGGAGTATTTCTCAACGGGGTGATTGTCTTGAAGCTCCTCCAAGATCTCTTTGCCCTTATACATAACCAATGTCTGATGGTAATTCCATGGCACTACAGCAGGATTCGTCATTGGCTTCTGTGGTGCGCGTTCAATAATCACGGGCTCACTCGGCCTTGGTGGATTAGTTGGCCCCCGCACCACATAAGCTCTCTTGGGTACATACATCTGGGTTGCCTTTTTCAATTCAAATCTCTTTGGAGGACTCAAAGTCAACTGCTTTTCGTTGTGGCCTCGTGGGACATATAGAACAACATCTTTGGGAGGCATTACCCCCCTTCCTGCTTCAACTTTCTTTTCTGGTTTTGAATGGAGACTTTGTTCTTCTTTTCCCCTTCATCTTGCTTCGGGGCAATTTTTGGTTTTCTCTCCACATCAGCAATGGCAATTATGGCCTTCAGTGCCAGATCAAATTCTTTATCTTCACAGATCATTCCAATTACTGGCCCGTTATTGTGGGCTGGCAGTGGGTTATTAGTCACGTTAGGGACATCCTCATCCCTTAGCACTATCTTTCCTTGCTCTATCAAGTTCTCCACCGCTCTTTTCAATGTCCAACAATCATTTGTGTCGTGCCCTTCTGCTCCTGAATGATAGGCACATCTGACATTGGCTCTATAAGCAGGCGAGGCTGGGTTCTGCCTTGTTTGAGGGACTGGCTGTAGCAGACCCATTTGGACAAGTTTTGGAAACAGACTGGAGTAGGATTCACCAATTGGTGTAAAAGTTTGCCTTCTGGGTGGCTCGCGAGGGGGAAAGTTATTTTGTGGAGGACGGGGATTGTAATGGTTTTGGTAAGGAGGCTAGTTTCTTGGAAATAGAGCTTGGTTTATGTTGGCTTGTTGCTGCGGTCGTACAAAAGGTTGAGCATTCATGACCGCATATGGTTGAGGAGCATAGGCCATGTCTTCGTGAGGGTAATAATGTTGAGGGGTTCTTTCTGGGAACATGGGTCTAGGAGCGCGGTGTCTTCTTGCACCTGAGGCCGCCATGGATGTTTCTTCTTTCTTCTTACCCTTTGCCATTCCTCCAGACCCGCCTTGAATGGCTTGGGAGGTTGCTCTAATGGCTGATTGACTCAGAATTCTGCCTGTTCTCAATCTGTTCTCCACCATTTCACCGATCTTAATAGCTTCCGCGAATGGTTTACCCATAGCTGACATCATATTTTGGAAATAATCAGCTTTCTGAGCTTGAAGAAACACCGTGACCATTTCAACCTCGTCCATTGGAGGTTTTACTCTCGATGCTTGCTAACGCCACTTGATTGCATACTCCCGAAAACTTTATGAGGACTTCTTCTTTAGATTTGCCAATGAGTTCTTGTCTGGAGCAATGTCTATATTGTACTGGAACTGTCTAACAAAGTCTCTCGCGAGGTCGTCCAAGATGTGCCAACGAGAAATGTCTTGATCCATATACCACTCAGAGGCGATACCCACCAAGCTTTCTCCAAAGTAAGCCATGAGCAATTCTTCTTTTCCTCCAGCCCCGCGCAATTGATTGCTGTATTTCTTAAGGTGAGCAATGGGATCACCATGCCCATCGTATTTCTCGAACTTTGGAGTCTTGAATCCCAGAGGCAAATGCACATGTGGGAACATGCATAGATCCGTATAGATCCGTATATGACACACTCTTTTGCCCACTTTGACCCTGCATGTTTTTAAGGCTCAGTTCCAGGCTTCTCATCCTTTTTGCCATTTCATCATGTTCGGGATCTTTGGGAGTCTTTTCCTGTCCCGTTGTGAACTCATATGGAGGTGGTTGGGAGTAAGTATAGGTGGGGTACTGAGGAGGCTCCACTTGGAAAATAGGATTTTGGAATGTGAAGGCCGACGGATCAAAAGTGGTTGGTTTTGGGAGTGCGGGTTGTGTTGTGGCGGAGCATGGGTAAGCAGTAAAGATATTGGGGACTCCTCCGGATGTGAACACCTGGGGGAGGACCTCAAAAGGTGTTCCCACAAAATGAGCTGATATGGTGGGCTGTCCCAGTGGAATATTAGGATGACTGATGGGAATATTGGAGGTACCCAATGATCTAGGGAACAGTTCGGGGAATCCGGGGATGGCACTTGGAGGTTCCCTTCCATTCGTCCACGCATCCCACATCTCCATGACCCTAAGATGTAAGATCCTGTTCTCTTCAGCCGCTGCAGATTCCGAGGCCGGGATGCCCGAGATTGGGCCATCTTCTGGGATGGGAATGGCTGGCAAGGTCATTTCCGAAGACATTTCTATGCTCCCCTT
>NC_031989.1:84660802-84677179 GCF_001879085.1 Nicotiana attenuata
TTTTTTTTGAATTTTCTAAGGAAAGATTTCTAAAGAAAGAACTGAAAGAAAATATTTTTGGATTTTTTGAAAATTGGGATCGGAACCGATGAGGTTTGCCTAAGTATCTAACATCCAGTGAGAATTAGACCCGCGTAGTTCGGTCAGATTTGACGAAAATAAAAACCAACTATTTTTCAAACAGAAAAGTTTTGTCAGAATTTTGGCAGAGTTTCAGTATATTTTGGACACTGATTTTTTTCAAAACAAGTAATTATCTCTATGAGACCTCACACTGCTATTTTCTTTTCCCAATTTTCTTCTATTATCCACAAGCCAGTCAACATGCGAATCCGAAGCAAATAAATGCACAAGTAGCAAGTAGGATGCATCAGGATGGTCTTTTCATTTCAGGTACACCTGTCCTAGACAGACCCAACCCCTGTGTTGAGTCTCCTAAGTCAAATGCACGTGATGCAAACAAACGTTCCTACTAGGGATCCGGCATGAGGCTTTGTTATACTAGGTTTAAAACCTGGGTTTATTGTTCTAGACCTGGCTTACCCGAGCAGACAACTCGAGCCGAGGGAGGCAGCGTACCGGGAATACAGAAGCTTCACCGGCTTTGCAACTTATCCGAACCTCGTTCTAAAATGGGATAAGACTCTAGACAGAAGAGAAGTCACACGAAGTTTACCCTTCTCCATGATTTAGAAGACTCAGAGAGAGGAAGGGTTTCGTAGCAGTTTATATACAAGTCACGAAATATCAAAGCGGTAAAAGCATTTAGCACATTGGGCTCAAACATGTAGAAAAATTAGATAACAGATAAAGCCAATCATAACAGCTACTCTAAGCTCGAATTCTTGAACCCTGAATCGAAATTCTGGGTTCGTATTCCCCAGCAGAGTCGCCAGAGCTGTCACACCTCCTTTTTTACACACCTACCCCCGAAGGATAGTATATAAGGGAGTTTTTCCAATTTAAGTGACATTATTCGAATTGGGATTATTTATTGATCAGAGTCGCCACTTGGGATAGGTTTGGCTTTTGGTGTCCCAAGTCACCGGTTTATCTTGAATCCCAAATCGAGGAAATTTCGACTTTCCAAATGAAGTCTGCGAACTAGAAATTCTGACTAAGGAATTTTGTTGACCTGAGGAAAGGTATTAGGCACCCCCGGATCCCGTGGTTCTAGCACGGTCGCTTAAACTATTATAATTGGCCTGATATCTAATTTTAAAACATGTTCATCCTATAGTGCAATTTAAAATTATTTACCGCTTTTAATTGAATTTTTTAAGGAAGATTGAACGTCGTTTAAAACGTGTTTTTGGATCACGTCACATAAAATGCACCCGGATCCGCAACACATTTTATTCAACGTTTTAGGATTTGGATTTGGGTCACATGAAATGCGCACCCGAGTTTAAGAAGGTAAATTTATGAAAATGCGCCCCTAAAGTAACTAGCGTGTTGATATCTTTGTGGGAAGCCATAGAAATTTGCTAAATGGCCTGCCCGATTTCTAAGTATTTTAATGGAAGTACTTAAAGAGGGCCACGCAATTTATGAATTTTGTTTGGCACGACGCACCTCGATTTATTTTAAAGGCCATCATAAAATGAACTATTATTATCTATTAAGGATTGTTTCTAAAAAACTTAGTTAATTAATACTATGAATCAATTACTATTAAAGGCATTCAAATAAAAATTCGGGCCTCAAGATCAAGTCCAAACTTAAACAAGAGGATCTTCATTATTGAAACCCCTTAATTCAAGTTTGCTACTTAACTTGAAAGGCCCAAGCTTACAACATTCAAACGATTTAATGGATCATTTATTAAATCTGTCCTGGGCCCAAAATGGATTCAGTCCTCATGAGAGACATACAGAATAAGGGCTTCCATGGTTGCGGAAACTGGCCCAATTCGGCAGTGTTAACCTGGGCTCAGGGCAGGCCCAAAGACAAAAAGGGATGTCGAAATGGAATGTGAAAAAATCAGGAAATCAAATTCCAGCAATCACAATTAATCTAAAATAGGTATATGAACAACTGATTTTAAATCTGCAACTTTCTTAGCTAGACTCGGATGAATACAAGGAAGAGATGAAAAGTATAAAAACAAAAATCAATCATTGGAGCATGGATCATGAATTAACTAGGAACCGATTTAAACATCTATTAGCTATCAATTTGATACTCATACTATATTAAACATGAATTCCATATTTGAGTTAACTCCTTAATCATAATAGTAAAACTTTGAAAGCATTAACGGGAATCTATGCGATTGTAAGCCAAACTCCTATAACTTTCATGTTTCATGAACGATCAACCCGATTAGTACTGCTTAACCTGGTTCATAAGAGATATCCAGCTCACATTTATTCAACAGCAATAAAGTTTGACAAATCTAAATTGCTTATGCATTCAAACTAATGTGGATTATGAATTAACCTACAACTCTAAACCAAAACAGCAGAATCCGAGCATTTCAAAGTTCAAAAGTCCACTAATAGTTACAAATTGAGTTTTAATCCATTCTAAGGGAATAAACGCCAACAATTACATCATTGATAAGCAAGGTACATGATCATGAAAGGGAACAAGCATTTAGCACAAGTGAAAACTAATATTAAAGTGTATGAAAGAGCTGCTTCATTTCATCCTCAAGACTGGGTTTCACATTATGTAGAAATCAGAAATTTGTACCTGGAAGAGGAAATAGACAAGGAAAAATGAGACAGCAAGTTCAGCACTAGCAGTAACAGGATAATATTCAGCAAGAAAACAGCAATTCTAAACCCAGAACCTAGGCAACAAAGGATAGAGTGCAGTAGAGTCCAAAACAACTTCAATCAAACAACAATCAGCTGAATTTGAAAACAAGCTTGATGAACCACTTCAATTGAAAAACAACAGTTGATCTGAAGGGATTTTTATACTATATTTTGTGTGGATTTTCAGGATTTTTGGTTTCTAGGATCTAATGTTTTTGTATCTAAATTCTCTACTTCTACCAGAATGTTTTTTGAATTTTCAGTAGTTTTTCAGTAGCTTTTAATTTGAATTTTTAATTTTTTGATTTCTCTAGGCTCAAGAATTTGAATTTTGAATTTTTCAGAGTTTTGGATCTCTAAACTTCTAAAACTTTTGAATTTCATATCTGTAGCTCTCTAAAACTTTAAAACTTCTATAGCAAGGCAAGGTATTGCCCTTTTTATAGGCAAAGGCTAGGGCAATTTTCAGATTTTTCCTTTACATTCTAGGTCCCTTATTAATTTCTATTTTTAGCTACTTAATCCTTCAATTCATGACTTATTGCCCAAGTTACTACACTCAATTTTCTGAATTTCAAATTAGAACCCCCATCTAGAAGGTTCTAGGGGGTTCCAATTCAGTTACTGCAAGATTCTTTTATTAAAAAAAATCTATACTACCCCTGAATTAATCCTAAAATTACTAACCTATGTCAAACTAACCCTAGCCCTTTTAAACTTGGTAAAAAATGACCATAGTTAATCAATCAAAGGCTGGAAACTATTCAGCTATAACCAAACAAGGCCTAATTATCAAAACCTCTAAAATTGACCACTAAACCTAACTTTGAACTTTGAATTAATTCTGATCAGTATGTGCTCTAAGACTAAATTTATTATTAAATTAATGAAACAGTAAACTAACCACAAAACAAAATAAAAATGTAAAAACAGTAACCATCATGGAATCATACGATTAAAATCAAACAAACAATCAAATTACTAATAACAAAATTAAAGTATATGGCTGTAAAATCAAAACCCTAACTCAAACAGAAAATAAAAATGAAAAGAAATTCTGAGTAAAAATAGAAGAATGAAAAATAACAATCATGAATGAAAAGAAAAACAGAGAAGAAGGTGAAAAAATGAAATACCTCGAAATTTCGACTTGGACTCGAACACTGGCAGATTTTCTTGGACTTAATCGGACTACAACCATCCCTAATCATGTGTTTTCATGAGAAAACACATGATTAGGGACTATTATAGTCCATAAATCAGTATTCCCCCAGTCTTAAAAAATTAGGGTTCCAGGCCAACTTTCGATTTGAAATTTGAGGGTTTTGGGTAAGATTTGAATATTACTGGTTTTGGATTTGGAAAGAGGAGGGTGAGGCGAGTCTGGGGTGTAAGTTTGGTGGGGTTTTAAGGCGGCGCCGCCGTACACGGCGGAGGCAGCGCTAGGGTTTCGCATATTCGAAGGGACTGGGTAGGCTTTGAGGGGAGAGGGGTTTGGATTTGGAAAGGGAAAGAAGAGAGGAGGCTGTGGTAAAATTTTGGGGGCCATTGGGTGATTGCCGCCGGCGGAGGCGATTTCCGGCCGGCGACGGACGGTGGTGAACGGTAGTGTATTAGGGGTGTGAGAGAGATGACCGGATAGGGGGGTGGGGGGGGGTTTGGACATATATATACTTAAGGACCCTAGCTTCTGAGCCGCTGGATCATGTAACCTCGACGGCTCAAATTTAATCCTAAAGAACGACGTCGTTTTATTGTTAAAGGGGGCTGGGCCGGGTATCGGGTAATTTGGGCATGGACTGGTGTAGGGCAGGTTTTGGTCTGGGCTGAAATTTAACAACAGCCCAATACTTAAACTAACACAGGTTGTCCTGTTTTCTTTTCCTTTATTTCATTTCAATTAATTCTTTTTATTTGTTTTTCTTTTCTTTTCTTTTTTTTGAATTTTGTTAAATGCAAACCTGATTTAATTCTAAAACTAAACTAATTAATTTTCAAGAATTAACTAAATCCTAATTTCAAAGAAAACTAAGACAAATTTAAAAATTAGAAGTAAAAATGCAAAAGGAACCATTTTTGTTATTTTTCTTTCATTTTTTGCAATGTTGATTAACTAATAGAACTAAAAATATAAAATTGGGTCCTAAATGCAAATGTACTATTTTTTATATTTTCTATGAATTATCATGCACACACAAATACAAATACACACAAAATTACGCAATTAAATCCTAAAAATCAAATAATAAAAGAAAAATCCTAATTTTAAGAATTCTATAGGAATAATTCAAGCGAGACAAAAATCACGTGCTCACACTCATAGGCGCTCAGCCACAGTAGGCTCGATATAAAATTGACCATCTGATCAAAGGTTGCCCAATAGGGGCCTGCCCATCGGTTATAGCTCGATGGTAGTGAAAATACTGTAATACTGTATATATAGACTCTCTGCTCTCTTGACTGGAAGAAGACAATACTGAATTTAATATGAAGTCCCGATAATGAAGAATACTGTAACTTATGAGACTAGGATAATGCATATAAATTCGGGAGTATGAAGTTCTCTTTATTCCGTTATCAAACATATGTAATTACGAGATCTTGCCAAAATGAAGGGCTTAGCCTTAACATACCTGAGCTAATTCTCTTGATAATCCCTTTAGCACACGTCAATTGCGACGAATCATGTAACGGCGGATCGAAGTAGGGGAAAATCTGTATGATATTCTTGAGAAAGATTGCACCGTACTCCCTTAGAATAGCAAAATCCCGTTGATATTACCTTATGAAATCTCGTATAAATTTTTGTAGAAAATTCTGTATGATCACTTTGTGAATTTGATCATGATCTTGTATGATCTTTGAAGCTCCATCTATAAGTTGTAGTCATAGCCTTTTCATTTTGAAGTCATAAGGCTTAATAGCATCTTTTAATCAAAAATAAGGTAAGGTAGTTATTATTTTAAATGTTGCCACCTCCCAAAGTGACTTAAGAGTCATCAAATATACATATAATGCTGCCACGTTTTTGTCATGATTAAGCTTATCCAATAACTTAATTAATCTTATCCACAAATTCCTTAATTGATTTGTTAATCCCCCATTAACCAATAATTACCCAATTATCCACATAATTAGGAATTATCTCAAATTAATAAAAATTCTACTCACTTTTAACACACTTTGTACACCTTACTATTATGGTCATGTGGTACCTTGTATGGCACTAGTCCATAAATACGTGGTATTATAGCTTGGATAGTATTGTTTTCTCAAAATGCCAACCTTCGACAAAGACTCATTTTCTTCGATTCGCTTACCCTCTCACCTTCACGAATTTACTTATCACTTGTTTGAAATAGCATAATACTTATAATTCCAAAATAATCTCATTCCCGAACTTACGTCGATTAACTTACAACGAAACTTTAACGTACAAAAATGCGGGATGTAACATCTCATTTCCGAGCTTTCACCAATTTATTTATGGTGTACTATCATGTACAAAAAATACAGGGTGTAACATTATTTCCCCATTTGGAACATTCGTCCTCGAATGTTGACTGATGCACTTATCATTCTCATAACCCATAGCTCTTGCGAATACTATAGTACTCCTCTTGTTATCTAGGCAACTATTCTGTGAATGAATCCCAAAGGCTAGGGCACTCCCCCCTTTAGGCCTCTTTCTCACACCACGACTCGTGGTCGGAATCCTTCCAATCTTGTAACTATTGCTACCTTTTATCATCTAGCTTGTACGACTCTGACTTTGTACGTTCGTCTATGCGACTTCTCTCTCTTTCTTCTTAGAGCTTTTAGCCAATCTCTAGACCTCACTTTGTAAACATATACAGAGCTCAATAAGATGTTCCTCTGTGCATCTATACTGAAGTTCTTCGCTCGGTACTTTGTCGGACTTACGAATATTGTTATATCTTATCTCATAGACCTAGTTATTCATCCGTATGACTTTACTGCATCTAGGTAGGTCATACTATACCATAACTCTTACCTTGGTTTTATTATTATCGAGGTCTGCTACCCAATTCTAGGTTACTCTCTTGCTTCTTATCATAGATGTATAAATCCAATTCCTTCAATGCTTCCTTATTATTGTTCATCTAAAGGATGGAATCCTTATCTCCTCTCATACGTTGGAACTTTATCCATCTATTGTCGATTCACCTTAACGTTGATCCATAATCTACCACCAAAACTTGACTTCTTATGCAACACTGCTGTTAGGGCTTACATTGCATCGTGGAACATTTGAAGTGATTTTCCGGATCCACTTGGGGGTGATACGTAAATATACTTCCATAACCGTTTGTCATAATATCCTAATGTGGTTTACCTTACGAGGGTATTTTAATCCTGTACAATTCATGAAATCATTACTCAATCGAAGGCCCAAACATCATCCTTTATCTATCACAATTACACCATCTTTCCACTATCAGGGCAGCATTCCATCTCTTCTAAATGCTACTAGTTTTAGACTCTTTTGAGTTCATTCAGGCTATACTGAGATTTCTACAACTTAGAGAAACCATCAGTTCTCTTGTTTTCATGGGCTTAATCCTGAGGACTTTTCCATTCTCATCACCTTCTCACTCGCCCTTTCTTATCCTTACTCCTGTCTTCCTAAAACCTTGTCGTTTTACCATACTTTTGCTTCGACCTATACATAAATTTATACTACTCGCAACCTTCCTTCAACTTGCTTGCACCACAGATTTCCTTATGTTATTTTAGAACATCAAGCGAGACATAAACCATAGGCTGGAAGATATGCCACTGTCGACGGTGTGATCGATACTGAATCCCAGCGCTTCTAGCCTTCTATCCGAAGTATGGACTATTCCCAACCTTCTGCATCTGAGTATCTCGTACATTGTTCACTTTTACCTTACTTACCTTACAATATCGCATCACATCTTCTATCTCTTTCATGACCTCCTTCCCACATGGGTATAATCATATTCATAACTCGAAGCTCTACTATAATACTTGCACCTCTGGTGTATGCACAATCCGGTGAGAGCTTCATATTGACTTCTTATAAGGCTGGTACTTCTTCTAACTGGATTCCTTGTAGAGCCATTATAGAATACGGTTGTTGTATTATCTCTCTTGCACCTCTGATATTAAGAGTGATTCTGCCATTGTCACGACCCAAAATCCGTTAAAGGTCGTGATGGCGCAGGACACCACTGTCAAGCAAGCCAACACCAAGAAGTTCATTAAATTCTTGTTTTAGGATTTATTGAAATCATTTCTTTTATACGTTAAACAATAAATAATGAAATTCACTGAAATAAGATGATGTCTTTAACAAACCTAATATCGAACAATCCCATAATCACCCCAGATCCCGGTGTCACAAGTGCATGAGCTATTTCTAGGAAATCAATTGAAGTACAATAACTGTCCGGAATACAAATTTGGACATAAGGTAAATACTATACACTAGAAGAGACTATGCCGGTTGCGGGTCGCCTCGAGAGATGCGGCTCACCTAAGTCTCTGTATCATCCATGCTGCTATGCCCATTAGGCCGCTAGAGGTATATGTGCCTGTGCAACAAAAATACACAGCAAGTGTAGCATGAGTACAAAAACAACGTGTACTCACTAAGTATCCCGTCTAATCTCGAAGAAGTGGAGACGAGAGGTAGACTTCAACACTTACTAGTTGTCACGACCCCAGTTCACCCTCCATGAACATGTCGTGATGGCACCTAGTTCCTATATGCGAAAATTTATATAACTTGCGGAAACATTTAATTTAATTAAGCAAAACTAGAAGAAAACAGTTAATAAGTGCCACCTGGCATATACAAATCAAAAAATAAATCGCGGAAGTCAAAATCTCAACCCAAAACCCGGAAACTCACGGGAACCACAGGCTAACAGAAACATAGTACGCTGCTCTAACTCCAGAATATCTAAGCAACTGAGAGAAAGGGAATAAACTAAGTACTAAAGCTGGAACAGAATAGAGACTCTTGGTCTGCGGACGCGACAGATATACCTCGAAGTCTCCGTGTATCTCCTTGCCTCAAGGATAGCGCGCCTGAGTAGAGGTACCTGGGTCTGCACATGAAAAACATGCGCAGAAGGGGCATGAGTACACCACGACGGTACTCAGTAAGTTCCAAGCCTAACCTCGGTTGGGTAGTGACGAGGAAAGTCAGGGCCCTACTGAGGTTAAACAATATAATATGAATTAACAGTATAAAAATAGGCAGTAATAATGAGTACAGCAATGGAATAAGACAGGCTAAACAAGCAATAACAATTACACAAGGAACGGAGTAAACACGAAATATGTGCAGCTCAATTCCAATGGTAACAATGAGGATCTCCCAGGATACCGTCCTGTAGTCCTTTTCTCAACTGTCCAGTGGATCTCCCGGGATACCGTCCCGTAGTCCATCCTATGTATATATCCGAAGGATCTCCCGTAGTCCAACTATCAATGTGCAGGGGGGGCGATCGATCGAGAATCTAACCCGCAGTCCCAAAGTAAATATGCAGGGGGATCTATCGGGAATCTAACCCGCAGTCCCAAAGTAAATATGCAGGGGGATCTATCGGGAATCGAACCCGCAGTCCCAAAGTAAACAAACAAGGGGGGAGCTACCGGAATCCCACATCCGTAGTCCCAATGTAAATACGCAGCCACAACAAGAAGATATTCAGAACTAGAGTACGAGAAAATACAAGGCAACAAGTAGTTCTAGCCTAACATGCTTCACATAGTACAATCAAGGCAACTTAAGCAAATAGGCAATTTAGGTCAGCTAAGCATGCTTTTCTAAACTAACACATGCTATAGTTGCAAGTAGAATAAAGCAGGTAAGAAAGAAACTCAGTCCAAATATTTAAAGTAAAATCGGGTTTTTCAACAATTAGCTCAAGTACGCGCTCGTCACCTCACGCACAAGGCATTCAATTACCAATATCATATCCTAAGGGGAAAGGTCCCCCACACAAGGTTAGACAAGCCACTTACCTCGAACCGGCTCAAAACCAACTAGAAATCACGCCCTTGCCACGAGTATCCGACTCCAAATGGCCCAAATCTATTCAATTCAATTACATATCGTAAATAACATCGCAAACAACTGGTTTTGCTATTTAATTCAAAGCTACGGCGTGAAATTAGGTAGAAATGACCAAAATGCCCTTCAGGACAACGCCTCGTAATCGAATAATTTTCACATTTTCAGAACCCTCGTACTCTCGCGAGTCTAACCATATAAAAATCTCCCAAATCGGAGGTCAAACACCCACTCAAAAACCCAATAGTTTAGCCTATGAAGTTTCACCCAATTTTCCAATTTTTGATCCCAAATTCGAATTTTAATGATAGATTTAACTACAAAATGATGAAATATAACTAGAAGGGATTAAAGAAACGTTACCCAATAGTCTTCTCCTCAAAACCCTCTAAAAATCGCCCTTCCCCGAGCTCAATTTGATTTTTCTAACTTATGAAAACTAACCCTCGAAATTTCTATATCTGCTCAGGGATTTCCGCTTCTGCGGACAAGGGACCGCTTCTGCCGTCCCGCTTATGCGGAAAATGAGTCGCTTCTGCGACTTTCACTAAAGATCCAATATCCGCTTCTGCGGACCAATGACCGCTTATGCGGTTCCGCCTCTGCGGAATTTAAGCCGCTTCTGCGGTTCTGATGAAAATCCAAGATTCCGCTTCTGCGGTTCCTTTCTCGCAGATGCGAGTCCGCTTCTGCGGGATTTCCTCCGCATCTGCAGAGCCTCAAAACTATGCCCAAACCCGCTTCTGCGGTACTAAGGCCGCTTCTGCGGTTCCCAAGCCGCAGAAGCGAAAATACCAGAAGGGAAAAACTTCAGCTGCTGCAACACTTCTCAAATTTTGCCGTTAACCACCCGAAATCATCCCGAGGCCCCCGGGGCCTCAACCAAAAGCACCAATAACACCTAATACCTCATTCAAACTTGTACCAATCCTTAAACCACCTAAAACAACGCTGGAAACTCGAATTAAACAAGGATTTGAGCCTAAGAACTTCCAATTTTATCAAAATACACTTTCGATCAAAAACCTAACCAAAACACGTCCTAATGACCTGAAATTTTGCACACACATCCCAAATGACATGAAGGAGCTACTGCAACTTCCAGAATTCCAATCCGACCTCGGATCAAAAACTCACCATCGAACCGGAAACTTCAAAAATTCAAACTTCGGCATTTCAAGCCTAAATGAGCTACGGACTTCCAAAATACATTCCGAACACGCTCCCAACCCCGAAATCGCCTAACGGAGCTAAAGGAACCATCGGATTTCCATTCCGAGGTCGTCTTCACACAGTTCTGACTACGGACCATTTCAACACTTATGCTCTCATTTAGGGATTAAGTGTCCCAAAACTCTCCGAAACTCAAAACTGAACGTCCCGGCAAACCAAAATGGCAGAAATGAACTTAGGGGAAGTAGTTAATAGGGGATCGGGGCATTAATTCTTAAGACGACCGGCCGGGTCGTCACATCCTCCTACACTTAAACATTCGTTCGTCCTCGAACGAGCATAGAGAACATACCTGAAGTAGTGAAAAGATGAGGGTACTGGTTGAGCATATCCCGCTCGGTCTCCCAAGTCGCCTCCTCTGCCGGCTGACCCCGCCATTGAACCTTCACTGAAGCAATGCTCTTTGACCTCAACTTTCTGATCTGTCTGTCCAATATAGCCACTGGCTCCTCAACACAGGATAGATCCTTGTCCAACTGGACTGAACTGAAATCCAACACGTGAGACGGACCACCGTGATACCTCCGGAGCATCGAAACATGAAATACCGGATGAACTCCGGCCAAACTGGGAGGTAAGGCAAGCTCATAGGCAACCTCCCCAACTCGCCTCAAGACCTCAAAAGGGCCAATAAACCTCGGACTCAACTTCCCTTTCTTCCCAAACCTCATGACGCTTTTCATAGGCGAAACCCAAAGCAGAACCCGCTCACCAACCATATATGAGACATCACGAACCTTCCTGTCCGCGTAACTCTTCTGTCTAGACTGGGCTGTACGGAGTCTGTCCTGAATCGTCTTAACTTTCCCCAATGCATCCTGAACTAACTCTGTGCCCAATAGCCTGGCCTCACCCGGCTCGAACCAACCCACCGGAGATCTACACCTCCTACCATATAAAGCCTCATACGGCGCCATCTGAATGTTGGACTGATAACTGTTGTTGTAAGCAAACTCTGTCAGTGGCAAGAAATTATCCGAGGACCCTCCAAACTCAATCACACACGCACGGAGCATATCCTCAAGAATCTGAATAGTGCGCTCGGACTGTCCGTCCGTCTGGGGGTGAAATGCTGTGCTCAACTCCACCCGAGTACCTAACTCCTGCTGCACGGCTCTCCAGAACCGCGATGTAAACTGGGTATCTCTTTCCGAAATGATAGAAACTGGAATACCATGCAGACGGACGATCTCCCGAATATAAATCTCCGCCAATCGCTCTGATGAATAAATGGTACACACAGGAATAAAATGAGCGGACTTGGTCAGCCGATCCACAATAACCCAAATGGAATCAAACTTCTTCAAGGTTAGTAAGAGTCCAGATACAAAATCCATGGTGATGCGCTCCCATTTCCACTCCGGAATCTCTATCTGCTGAAGCAACCCGCCCGGGCGCTGGTGCTCATACTTCACATGCTGGCAGTTGAGGCAACTAGACACATAGCCAACTATATCTTTCTTCATCCGCCTCCACCATTAGTGCTGCCTCAGGTCCTGATACATCTTCGCGGCACCCGGATGGGTGGAATACCGCGAGCTATGGGCCTCGTCTAGAATCATCTCTCGAAGACCATCAACATTGGGCACACGAATCTGACCCTGCATCCTCAATACCCCGTCATCTCCAATGGTCACATCCCTGGCATCTCCACGCTGAACCTTGTCCTTAAGGACAAGTAAATGGGGGTCCTCATATTGCTGCTCCCTGATACGATCAAATAAGGAAGATCGAGAAACCACACAAGCTAGAACCCGACTGGGCTTCGAAAGGTCCAATCTCACAAACTGGTTGGCTAAGGCCTGAACATCCATCGCCATAGGCCTCTCCGAAGCTGGTAAATATGCCAAACTCCCCAAACTCTCCGCCCGGCGACTCAAGGCATCCGCCACTACATTGGCCTTGCCCGGGGATACAGAATAGTAATATCATAGTCCTTCAACAACTCTAACCACCTCCTCTGGCGCAAATTTAGATCCTTTTGCTTGAACAAGTGCTGCAAACTCTGGTGGTCAGTATAAATCTCACAAGGCACACCGTACAAATAGTGACGCCAGATCTTCAAGGCATGAACAATAGCAACTAACTCAAGGTCGTGGACAGGGTAGTTCTTCTCATGTACCTTCAACCGTCTGGACGCATAGGCAATCACTCTACCGTCCTGCATCAACACCGCTCCAAGGCCAACCCGTGAGGCATCACAATAAACTGTATAGGACCCCGAACCAGTAGGAAATATCAAATAGGGGCTGTAATCAAAGCTGTCTTGAGCTTCTGAAAGCTCGCCTCACACTCCTCCGTCCACTAAAATAGGGCACCCTTCTGGGTCAATCTAGTCATAGGGGCTGCAATCGATGAAAACCCCTCCATAAAACGACGGTAATAGCCCGCCAAACCAAGGAAACTGCAAATCTCTGTAGCTGAGGACGGCATGGGCCAACTCTGCACGACCTCTATCTTCCTCGGGTCCACCCGAATACCCTCACTCGAAATCACATCGCCTAAGAATGCCACAGAACTCAGCCAAAACTCACATTTGAGAATTTTGCATATAACTTCTTCTCCCTCAAGGTCTGAAGCACGGTCCTCAGGTGCTGCTCATGATCTTCCCGACTCCGGGAATACACCAGAATATCATCAATAAAAGCAATAACGAACGAGTCAAGATATGTCCTGAATACACTGTGCATCAAGTGCGTGAAAGTTGCTAGGGCATTGGTCAGCCCAAATGACATAACAAGGAACTCGTAATGACCATACCGAGTCCTGAAGGCAGTCTTCGGGATATCTGGCTCCCGAATCTTCAACTGATGGTAACCTGAGTGCAAGTCAATCTTAGAAAACACCTGTGCGCCCTGAAGCTGGTCAAACAGATCATCAATACGAGGCAAAGGATAACGGTTCTTCACTGTAACCTTGTTCAACTGACGGTAATCAATACACATACGCATAGAACCATCCTTTTTCTTCACAAACAAGACAGGAGCACCCCACGGTGAAACACTGCGTCGAATGAAACCCTAACCAAGTAATTCCTGCAACTGATCCTTCAACTCCTTCAACCCAGGAGGAGCCATACGATACGGAGAATGGAAATGGGCTGAGTGCCCGGCAACAAATCAATGCCAAAATCAATGTCTCTATCGGACGGCATGCCCGGAAGATCAGCTGGAAACACATCGTGATAATCCCGTACCACTGGGACTGAAACAACAGAAAGGGGTATCAACACTGACATTTCTCACATTAGCTAAAATACACAGCACACCCTTTCTCAACCATACGCTGAGCTTTAAGGAAAAAGATAACTCTACTGGGAGTGTGATATAAGGCACCCCCCCACTCAACACACAAAATACCTGGCATAACCAGCATCACGGTCTTGGCGTGACAATCAAGAATAGCAAAATGGGGCGACAACCAGTCCATACCCAAAATAATATCAAAATCAACCATACTGAGTAACAATAAATCTGCTCTGGTCTCAAAACCACAAATAGTAACCAAACATGACCAATAAACGCGGTCCACAACAAGAGAATCCCCCACAGGAGTAGAAACATAAATAGGAAGACTCAAGGAAATCCCGAGGTACACTCAAATGCGGAGCAAAATAAGAAGACACATGCAAATAGGTGGAGCCTAAATCGAATAGAATCGATGCACCTCTATAACAAACCATGACAATACCTGCGATAACAGAATCGGAGGCAACAACCTCAGTACGGGTAGGTGGGTAGCAACCGAGGCTGTAACCATAGCCTGAGAACTCTGCGGGGCGCGCTGTGGCTGAGAAGTCTGTGGAGGTGCACTCCTCCCGAGTCTGGGGCAATACCTCACCACATGGCACATGTCACCACACTCAAAGCAACCTCGCGGCCGACGTGGCGGTGGAAACTGTGCAGTACGGGTACTCCAAGACCCCTGAACACTTGAAACTCTGTGTGAAATCTGGGATGCAGACTGAGCTGGCTGACCCACAGAACCTCTACCGTGTCGTACTCTTCCCCCAAAATAAGGACCAGTGGGCCTCCCCAATCTACGAGGCCTACTCACTCCTCTATGCTCTCCCTCCTGACCACGTCTGCCCTCTCTCTCCTGGACCCACCTGTCTCCTACTTGGCGAGAGGTCCTCACCACTCGCTGACTGGGACCACAGGCTGTGTCGCCATGATGTCTGGAACCTGACCAATGGGAACCTGCTGCTCTGGAGTGGGGGCGGCGGGAGTCTGGGTCCCTCCCCCGATCTGTGAAGTAGTCGGTACAACCTGAATCAATCCCGCCTGAATCAACGTACCAAACATGCTCAGGAACTGTGCCAAAGTCTCCTGAAGAGCTGGAGTAGTAGTAGCCGTAGGCGTGTCAGGTGACTGAACTCCGGCTGGATCTGTTGATGGTACCTCGGCGGCAGCTCGCGCAGGTGCTCTCGTTGCACCACGGGCGCGTCCTCGGCCTCTACCCCGGCCCCGGCCTCTGACGGCTGCAGTAGGGGGCGCGGGTGCCTGATCATCTCGAGCAGCACGTGTCCTCACCATCTGTGAGAGAATAGAAGGCAGAAGTTTTAGGATTGTGATGCCAAAAATTTCGCACGACAGGGAATCAAATGAAGTGAAATTTTCCTAACAGTTGCATAGTCTCTCGTAGATAAGTACAGACATCACCGTACCGATCAGCGAGACTCTAATAAACCGGCCTGTGTTCCGTGACTCCTATGAACCTAGAGCTCTGATACCAACTTGTCACGACCCCAGTTCACCCTCCATGAACATGTCGTGATGGCACCTAGTTCCTATAACTAGGTAAGCCTAACAATGCGGAAATTTATATAACTTGCGAAAACATTTAATTTAATTAAGCAAAACTAGAAGAAAATAGTGAATAAGTGCCACCTGGCATATACAACTCAATAAATAAATCGCGGAAGTCAAAATCTCAACCCAAAACCCGGAAACTCGCGGGAACCACAAGCTAACAGAAACATAGTACGCTGCTCTAACTCCAGAATATCTAAGCAACTGAGAGAAAGGGAATAAACTAAGTGCTAAAGCTGGAACAGAATAGAGACTCCTGGTCTGCGGACGCGGCAGATATACCTCGAAGTCTCTGTGTATTTCCTTGCCTCAAGGATAGCGCGCCTGAGTAGAGGTACCTGGGTCTGCACATGAAAAACATACGCAGAAGGGGCATGAGTACACCACGGCGGTACTCGGTAAATTCCAAGCCTAATTATCAATGTGCAGGGGGGGATATATCGGGAATATATTCGAAGGATCTCCCGTAGTCCAACTATCAATGTGCGGGGGGGGGGGG
>NC_031989.1:84677199-84783642 GCF_001879085.1 Nicotiana attenuata
GGGGGGGGGGGGGGATATATCGGGAACCTAACCCGCAGTCCCAAAGTAAATATGCAGGGGGATCTATCGGGAATCTAACCCGCAGTCCCAAAGTAAATATGCAGGGGGGTCTATCGGGAATCGAACCCGCAGTCCCAAAGTAAACAAACAAGGGGGGAGCTACCAGAATCCCACATCCGTAGTCCCAATGTAAATACGCAGCCACAACAAGAAGATATTCAGAACTAGAGTACAAGAAAATACAAGGCAACAAGTAGTTGTAGCCTAACATGCTTCACGTAGTACAATCAAGGCAACTTAAGCAAATAGGCAATTTAGGTCAGCTAAGCATGCTTTTCTAAACTAACACAGGCTATAGTTGCAAGTAGAATAAAGCAGGTAAGAAAGAAACTCAGTCTAAATATTTAAAGTAAAACCGGGTTTTTCAACAATTAGCTCAAGTACGCGCTCGTCACCTCACGCACAAGGTATTCAATTACCAATATCATATCCTAAGGGGAAAGGTTCCCCACACAAGGTTAGACAAGCCACTTACCTCGAATCGGCTCAAAACCAACTAGAAATCACACCCTTACCACGAGTATCCGACTCCAAATGGCCCAAATCTATTCAATTCAATTACATATCATAAATAACATCGCAAACAATTGGTTTTGCTATTTAATTCAAAGCTATGGCGTGAAATTAGGTAGAAATGACCAAAATGCCCTTCAGGACAACGCCTCGGAATCGAATAATTTTCACATTTTCAGAACCCTCGTACTCTCACGAGTCTAACCATATAAAAATCTCCCAAATCGGAGGTCAAACACCCACTCAAAAATCCAATAGTTTAGCCTATGAAGTTTCACCCAATTTTCCAATTTTTGATCCCAAATTCGAATTTTAATGATATATTTAACTACAAAATGATGAAATATAACTAGAAGGGATTAAAGAAACGTTACCCAATAGTCTTCTCCTCAAAACTCTCTAAAAATCTCCCTTCCGCGAGCTCAATTTGATTTTTCTAACTTATGAAAACTAACCCACGAAAATTCTATATCTGCTCAGGGATTTCCGCTTCTGCGGACAAGGGACCGATTCTGCGGTCCCGCTTATGCGGAAAATGAGTCGCTTCTGCGACTTTCACTAAAGATCCAATATCCGCTTCTGCGGACCAATGACCGCTTATGCAGTTCTGCCTCTGCGGAATTTAAGCCGCTTCTGCAGTTCTGATGAAAATCCAAGATTCCGCTTCTGCGGTTCCTTTCTCGCAGATGCGAGTCCGCTTCTGCGGGATTTCCTCCGCACCTGCGGAGCCTGAAAAGTATGCCCAAACCCGCTTTTGCGGTACTAAGGCCACTTCTGCGGCTCCGCTTCTGCGGTTCCCAAGCCGCAGAAGCGAAAATACCAGAAGGGAAAAACTTCAGCTGCTGCAACACTTCTCAAATTTTGCCGTTAACCACCCGAAATCATCCCGAGGCCCCTAGGGCCTCAACCAAAAGTACCAATAACACCTAATACCTCATTCAAACTTGTACCAATCCTTAAACCACCTAAAACAACGCCGGAAACTCAAATTAAACAAGGATTTGAGCCTAAGAACTTCCAATTTTATCAAAATACACTTTCAATCAAAAACCTAACCAAAACACGTCCGAATGACCTGAAATTTTGCACACACATCCCAAATGACATGACGGAGCTACTGCAACTTTCGGAATTCCAATCCGACCCTCGGATCATAAACTCACCATCGGACCGGAAACTTCAAAAATTCAAACTTCGGCATTTCAAGCCTAAATGAGCTACGGACTTCCAAAATACATTCCGAACACGCTCCCAACCCCGAAATCGCCTACGGAGTCTAACGGAACCATCGGATTTCCATTCCGAGGTCGTCTTCACACGGTTCCGACTACGGACCATTTTTCAACACTTAAGCTCTCATTTAGGGATTAAGTGTCCCAAAACTCTCCGAAACTCAACACCGAACGTCCCGGCAAACCAAAATGGCAGAAATTAACTTAGGGGAAGCAGTTAATAGGGGATCGGGGCATTAATTCTTAAGACGACCGGCCGGGTCGTCACACTAGTGGTCCAATAATAATATACCAATAATATAGTAAATCGAGGATTTTCATAAAAATGGCTGTAACTCAATAGCATGAGGCAAATAAATAATTCTTTCCTTTATAGGAAATTCTCAAATTCATTTTCATCATTTATACATTTATCTCAGGCCAGGGAGTACAATTATCAACATCTACGAATCTCAAGGCAAGCAATACAAGCATGCACAAATCATGCCGAGGTCGTACTGCCCGATCCAATAATATTTAAACTGTGCACTGCCAGAGGGTCGAATGACGCGAACCATAGATGCGTCTATTACCCCGCTCGCGAATGATACATGCGACACGGTCAAATATAAATAAACAATCACCCCGCTCGCGAATCATACATGCAACGCAGGTACACATAGAATCACACATTCAAACAGTCAATCAAGACTTCATAAGGGAAACAATTATTCAAGGAGGTGTCAATTTCTCCTTTACAAGTCGAGATAACGAAGTTTAACTGTTTCAGAAAATCATTTACCACTTCGAGACGATTAAAGCAATATCAATAAGGTTACAATTATTACAAGTAAAGTAAGTTTTTGGGTCCTAGACTACCCGGACATAAGCATAATAGTAGCTACGCACGGGCTCTCATCACCTCGTGCGTACATAGCCCCCACAAATAGAAACACATATCCAATTAATTCACTTATGGGGACAATTCCCTCTTACAATGCCAGAAAAGAGACTCACCTCGCTCCGAAATTCCATAACTGGCTTCCCAAGCCCTTCCGACGACTCAAATCAATGCACCACGCTCCAAAACTAGCCAAATAATGGGCAAACCAATAAAAATATACCCTAGTACTTATAACAGCTCAATTTATACAAATTCCCAACTTCGCTCAAAAAGTTGACAAAAATCACCCTCGGGCCCACGTGCCCGAATTTCAAAATTTTTCGAAGTTAAACTTTACCAATGACCTCACGAACTCAAATATATAATTTACTCTCAATTTCATGCCCAAATTCGTGGTCAAAATTCAAAAATACCAATTTCTAGGTTTTCTACCAAAACCCCAAGTTTTTACTAATTTTCCATGAATTTCCATGTTAATATATATATATATATATATACAATCCAAGTATTTGACTTGCAATATGTGGGAATCACTTACCTTGACATGGATGATGAAGATTGAGCTCCAAAATCGCTCCTAGGTCGTCACCCATGGAGTAAATGAGATGAAGTGAGCCAAACCCATTTTTGCAAACTTATACACTGCCCAGGTGATCCTTCTTCGCGTTCGCGAGCCCCTCATCGCATTCGCGGTGAACAAAATTCTCAAAAGTCATTTCCTAGCTCTTCTCAGATAGCCTCTAGTATAATAGCCATAACTTTCGGTACAAAACTCCAAATGACAAATGGTTTAATGTTTTGAAAATTAGACACCAACATCTACAACTTTCACGTTTTGGTCATCTCCCAATTTCTTATAGATTTTGAGATATAAGCTGCCAAATTTAGCCCTATGCAACACAAATTTCTTCTTCATCTTCCTGGATAGCCTGTAGTGTACCAACCATAACTTTTTATACACATATCCAAATGGTAAATGGTTTACCTTTCCGAAAACTAGACACAAAGGGCTACAACTTTTTTTTGGATCATCTCCAAATCTCTTATAGATTGTGAGATATATGAGCCTCCGAAGTCAGACCTGCGTAACAGAGATTTTCTTCTTCGCGAATGCGAAGAACAAATTCCCTGAAGCCAATTTCTTCTTCGCGAACGCAAAGAACAACACCAGACACCAGCATCAGCTATAGCAAAACAGCCCGAAATTATCCGAAACCACCCCGAAACACACCCAAGGACACCGGGACCCCATCTAATCACACCAACCAGTCCCATAGCATAACACGGATTTGCTCGATGCCTCAAATCACATCAAACAACGCTAAAACCATGAATCGCACTCCAATTCAAGCTTAATGAACTTTAGAATTTCAAACTTTTACATTCGATGCCGAAACCTATTAAATCACGTTCGATTGACCTCAAATTTTGCACACAAGTAATATTCGAAATTACGGACCTACTCCAACTTCCAGAATCGGAATCCTACCCCGGTATCAAAAAGTCCAGTTCCGGTCAAACTTCTCAAAGACCTTTAAATTTCTAACTTCAGCCAAATGACTCCAAAATTACCTACGGACCTCCAAATCCACTTCGGACCGCGCTCCCAATATCAGAACCACTATATAGAGCTATTCCCAGACTCGAATCCCAAACGGACATCGTTAACACTAAAATGCACTTCATCCCAAATTTATAAAATTCACCCAAAAATGCTAACTTCCACAATAGGCGTCAAAATGCTCCCGGGCCATCCAAAACCCGATCCGAACATACGCCCAAGTCCAAAATCATCATACGAACCTGGTGGAACATTCAAATCCCGATTCCGAGGTCGTTTACTCAAAAATCCAAATCCTTGTCAATTCCTCCAACTTAAAGCTTCCGAAATGCGAATTATCTTTCCAAATCAACTCCGAACTTTCCAGAATTCAATTCTGACCATGCGTACAAGTGATAATACCTGAAGTGAAGCTGCTCAGGGCCTCAAACTGCTGAACGACGCGCTAGGGCTCAAAACGACCGGTTGGGTCGTTGCATTCTCTCCCACTTAAACATACGTTCGCCCTCGAACATGCTGAGAACTGCATTGGAGCTATCTAAAATCACTGTTTAACACCTTGAGCACCTACCGTGCTACCACAACTCAGTTGAGCACATTAACTTGATCAAATCTGAAGATATTCTCTTTTATTCAAACAAATAAGCTTAGAACCTAGTTCCAACACCCGAAATTCTCTGCCAGGCCTGCTTCCGACCTACGAATACCATAACAATCACTACACGATGTACCAGAACATGAATGCATACCTTTGTTGAATTCACACTATGCACTGCATAACTTACATAACCATAATATCATCCTCTGATAACGATAGCCGAAATTACACGAATCTGATGCTCCCAATGCACCTCATGACTTATATAATTCTTGCCCCAGCTTTTACAATACCGCCATGACGGAAGAGATGTGTAGAAATTCATTACCAACTGCCACGTCAACATATCATTGAGTCTATACTCCTGCCAAGAACCATCACCTCATTTGAATCAATTAATTGTATTTGCTCTTTGATATACTTCATATAATCCGATCGCACTGATCCTAGGTCCAATAATCTTGTCTCACCAGTACGAACTGGTTCAGGCAATAAGCCACCCCAGACATGACCAAAAGTCTCATATGATGCCACAACGTGCCAATAGGCTACAATCTCGAACGTGATACATAAGGAAAACGAACTCTGGAAAGGGCTACTCAACCCACGTAACTAATTAGACAACCGAAAGGTGTCATGAACCTTCCTCAGGAAAATGGGAAATAAGACACACAAAATAGAGTATAAGGGACTGTACTCAACATCACACTGTTGCGGCGCGCAACCCGATCCAAACTACATACCCGTGGCGGCATGCCACCTGATCTACACATAAAATATATATAAGGAGATACATACCGAGCTAGAGTGCTCATTACCACAAAATGCCGAATATCATCCATAAGCACGCTAAGGGCATAATACCATCCCTGGGGAGACAGATAGCGCCATACGCTACAAAACTCAAGCACAACTGAGGTGCGATATGCGATATGAATTTCAAGAGCCATCCTGCTCATATGACACCATCGCTACGCGGAACCTCAACAAGTAAGAGAATTATCAAGCCGTTTCACAACTCACATGGCACAATATAGTATTACATGACATAGTTGATGACAAAATAACGTCCAACGTTCGAATACTCCTCCATAAGGAGCGCTATGCTGAAATGAACACATCCGGCCTGATATAGAGCCCAGATTCATATTTAAATCCATTCACAGACCACAAGTCGATTGTGATCGCACCGTACTAGGTTAATAACCTTTCAAGGGTCCATAATAACCCCTCTTTTCCCATAACACGCAAGAACAATCATCATAACGGGGACAAACTTCCATGGTCCACTACCAAATGAACCGAGCGCCCTCCAGGCATAAATTCTCAAACAAGCGATATTACCACATTCTTCATACTTGGTTTAAATCTTCAATCAATCAAGTGAATACATGTCACACTTATACAATCTTCCCGTGGAATACACTCCCACGACCCCACGCACCAGGTAACAAATCTGCACATCCATACCACCGGCCATAAAAATGTTGTAAAGCAAATCAAGAATCCGTAACCAGGATGCAAAGCCTCTTACACAAACACCGATCTCAGGTGACGCTAAAGACAACACCAGCTTACTCTAAACATCCAAATATTTTTCCTGCTCATCCGAGCTCGTGACATTCTTGCCAACACCGAACCGCAACCTTGATCCTCACTTGAAAACTTCATACTGCTCACTGCACCTAGCACGCCAATATGCGATAGTACGAGAATTTCACAATAATCCCTGAACCACTAATAGGGTAAACACTTCATCATACAGAAAGCTTTTACTTAACTCATTCCAAGAAAATCATAGCAACACACGAGTGAATCCTCATAACCATAGAACATGCAAATCCTCAAGTAGTGGTCTAAACCACCATAACCCTTTTGAGATCTGCCTACACATAACAGGCCATAATACTTGAATATATCCAAATAAAATCAGTTACGGCGGTCGTTGAGCCTCGTACGTACCGCTACCAGTATCCCAATTCAACCATGACTAACTAATCTAACTTCTTCCAATTCATCCTTAACTTGCCTTAGAGATAATAATAATAGCTCCATTCCTTATATTACAAATCTAAATCCGCACTCATCCTGAGTGACCCCATTCCACGAGATCACATTGTCTCCAAACCCATGAACTATTTCATACCCTCCTTACACGCACATTCACGTCTTCAACTGATACACCGATTTCGATAATTCCCCTACGAAAATCATTTCCTCTTTTTCCTCCCAATGCTACACTGCAAGTCGAAAATATCATAAAACCTTCCGAGCCTCCTATCATAATCTATTACAAAAGCTCGATTCTTAATCATACTGCAGGCTTGAATCCTTAAGCACCGAGTAACCTTTGAATTTACTAGGACCATTTTTTAGAGCCACCCGCTTTGGCTTGGTCCCGAATATAATCAACTTCAAGGCTCCGCTGGCACATGAACACCCATTTTAGTGAAGCACCCAACTGAATCACTTCCAAAGCCTGAACATGAGTCAATAAGGCCAACTATAGCACACCTTTATCAATTCCTTTGCTCAATTTACCACATATGTTCTTTTCCCTTAGCTGAAATAACTCACTAATATGTCGATAACCCGAACCTCACAAGTAGATAACCATGCAACCCAAGCATAGGTGGTGGGACTCTCCTACTTAGCTTGAAGCCACTATTACACACCTCTGGAACCCACCAAGATTCTTTCTTCATTGTTGACATGATCTTGTACACCCAACCTGCATGATCACTCTGAATCATTAGCCGCGTTTACATATTCTACCTCTCACTAGATAGCCAGTAGAATTCTTCGTAGAAGCTTCGTCAACCACGCGGCCGCTGACCTGCTCACAGGAGATAACCCACTTGGGAAAATTACATGCCGACATCTTCCAACATCGCTGCACTGGGTACACTTACTGCAAAATCAGTAACCCATCCAAAGTCATGTTGTACCCTTCTTCTTATCAAGAAACTCATTTCTGTTGCACTCAATTTCCCGCCGTATGACAGCCAATATTTCAAATCAAGCCCGTAGACCCAGTCACTGACCAACGTGAATCCCAATTCACTCTAAACTCCTCCCAAGGCGTATAGTCATCGTACCACAAAACCCATGTGCTACTATGCCACTCTCCCACTTTGGTCAAACCCACTCCTTTAAGCAACTACTCAACTCTTGTGTCCCACACTTGGCCTTCCAGGGGTTTAATCATCACAAGACACTTCCCACATGTCCACCCCATCCTTCGTTGCCAGTTGTTGCCTTAAATCAAAATATATCTTTCTAGCACTTGAACCAATAGATCATTACTCCATCAACGCAAACCTGAACATTCATGGTCCAGACACTGAATCTCTGAATCATGCATTGAGTAAACCTCCTTCCAAGTCAACCACTGCTCTGACACATAGACAATCATCCTACCATTACATCAATACTATGCGGTAACAACCCATGAGCATCATAGTAACCTGTGCATAGCCTCAAAGCTCTCAGAAATACAGCTACTAAGCTAAAATGACAGAATATCCTTCCACACAGCGACGACAATAGTCCAACCAACTATGTAGGGGGAAACATCCCGCACCACATCTGTAGTACCATTACAATTCCTCAAATTCCTAATTTATAATAAGCGCTTCGCGTCGAATAAGATTGAGTAGGAAAGAAACGAAGGCATAAGCCTCAAAGGAATCAAACCGCACGATGAGGAATCAAGAAGGGAAGTGCTCCTAACAGTCCTGTAGCCTCTCAAAGATAAGTATAGACGTCTCCATACCGATCCGCAAGACTCTACTAGACTTGCTCATGACTCGTGAGACATACGTGAACCTTGTGCTCTGATACCATGTTGTCACGACCCAAAATCCGTTAAAGGTCGTGATGGCGCCGGACACCACTGTCAGGCAAGCCAACACCAAGAAGTTAATTAAATTCTCATTTTAGGATTTATTGAAATCATTTCTTTTATACATTAAACAATAAATAATGAAATTCACTTAAATAAGATGATGTTTTTAACAAACTTAATATTGAACAATCCCATAATCACCCTAGAACCCGGTATCACAAGTGCATGAGCTATTTCTAGGAAATCAAATGAAGTACAATAACTGTCCGGAATACAAATTTGGACAGAAGATAAATATTATACACTGGAAAAGACTATGCCGACTGCGGGTCGCCTCGAGAGATGCAGCTCACCTAAGTCTCCGTATCATCCATGCTGCTATTCCCATTAGGCCGCTAGAGGTACATGTACCTGTGCAACAAAAATGCACAGCAGGTGTAGCATGAGTACAAAAACAACGTGTACTCACTAAGTATCCCGTCTAATCTCAAAGAAGTAGAGACGAGAGGTCGACTTCGACACTTACTAGTGGTCCATTAATAATATACCAATAATATAGTAAATCGAGGATTTTCATAAAAATGTTTGTAACTCAATAGCATGAGGGAAATAAATAATTCTTTCGTTTATAGGAAATTCTCAAATTCATTTTCATCATTTATACATTTATCTCTGGTCAGGGAGTACAATTAACAACATCTATGAATATCAAGGCAAGCAATACAAGCATGCGCAAATCATGCCGAGGTCGTACGGCCTGATCCAACAATATTTAAACTGTGCACTGCCAGAGGGGAATGGCGCGAACCATAGATGCATCTATTACCCCACTCGCGAATCATACGTGCGACTTCGCCCCTCTTTTTATTTATTCTTTTATTTTTTCTGAAATTGAGTGAAATTCGGTCAAATATAAATAAACAATCACCCCGGTCGCGAATCACACATGCGATGCAGGTACACATAGAATCACACATTCAAACAGTCAATCAAGACTTCATCAGGGAAACAATTATTCAAGGAGGTGTCAATTTCTCCTTTACAAGTCGAGAAAACGAAATTTAACTATTTCAGAAAATCACTTACCACTTCGAGACGATTAAAGAAATATCAATAAGGTTACAATTTTTATAAGTAAAGTATGCTTTTGGGTCCTAGACTACCCGAACATAAGCATAATAGTAGCTACGCACGGAGTCTCATCACCTCGTGCGTATGTAGCCCCCACAAATAGAAGCACATATCCAATTAATTCACCTATGGGGACAATTCCCTCTTACAAGGTTAGAAAGGAGACTCACCTCGCTTCGAAGTTCCATAACTGGCTTCCCAAACCCTTCCGACGACTCAAATCGATGCACCACGCTCCAAAACTAGCCAAATAATAGGCAAACCAACGAAAATATACCTTAATACTTAGAACACCTCAATTTATATAAATTCCCAACTTCGCTCGAAAAGTTGACAAAATCGCCCTCGGGACCACGTGCCCGGATTCTGAAATTCTTCGAAGATAAACTTTACCCATGACCTCACAAACTCAAATATATAATTTGCTCTCAATTTCATGCCCAAATTCGTGTTCAAAATTCAAAAATACCAATTTCTAGGTTTTCTATCAAAACCCCAAGTTTTCACTAATTTTCCATGAATTTCCATGTTAAAATATATATATAATCCAAGTATTTAACTTGCAATATGTGGGAATCACTTACCTTGACATGGATTATGAAGATGGAAATCCAAAATCGCTCCTAGGTGGGCTCCCATGGAGGAAATGAGATGAAGTGAGCCAAACCCATTTTTGCAAACTTATACACTGCCCAGGCGATCCTTCTTCACGTTCGCGAGCCCCCTATAGCATTCGCGATGAACAAAATTCTCAAAAGTCATTTCCAAACTCTTCTCAGACAGACTCTAGTATAATAGCCATAACTTTTTGTACAAAACTCCAAATGACAAATGGTTTAATATTTTAAAGCTAGACACCAAGATCTACAACTTTCATGTTTTGGTCATCTCCCAATTTCTTTATAGATTTTTGGATATAAGCTTACAAAGTCAGCCATGTGCAACACAAATTTCTTTTTCATCTTCCTGGATAGTCTGTAGTGTACCAGCCATAACTTTTTGTACACATATCCAAATGGTAAATGGTTTACCTTTCTGAAAACTAGACACAAAGGGCTATACCGTTTTTTTGGATCATCTCCAAATTTCTTCTAGATTGTGAGATATATGAGCCTCCGAAGTCAGACCTGCGTAATAGAGATTTTCATCTTCGTGAACGCGGGAACATCTTCGTGAATGTGAAGAACATAATCCCTGAAGCCAAATCCTTCTTCGTGAACACGAAGAACAACACCAGACACCAGCATCAGCTATAGCAAAACAGCCCGAAATGATCCGAAACCACCCCGAAACACACCCGAGGCCCCCGGAACCCCATCTAACCACACCAACTAGTCCCATAACATAACACGGACCTGCTTGAGGCCTCAAATCACATCAAACAATGCTAAAACCATGAATCACACTCCAATTCAAGCTTAATGAACTTTAGAATTTCAAACTTCTACATTCGATGTCGAAACCTATCAAATCACGTCCTATTGACCTCAAATTTTTCACACAAGTCATATTCGACATTACGGACCTACTCCAACTTCCGGAATCAGTATCCGAGCCCGATATCAAAAAGTCCACTTCCGGTCAAATTTCTAACTTCAGCCAAATGACGCCAAAATTACCTACAGACCTCCAAATCCACTTCCGATCGCGAATATCAGAATCACCATACGGAGCTATTCCCAGACCTTGAATCCCAAACTGACATCATTAACACTGAAATGCACTTCATCCAAAATTTATGAAATTCACCCAAAAATGCTAACTTCCACAATAGGCGCCGAAACGCTCCCGGGTCATCCAAAACCCGATCCGGAAATACGCCCAAGTCCAAAATCATCATACGAACCTGTTGGAACCTTGAAATCCCGATTTCGAGGTCGTTTACTTAAAAATCTAAATCCTTGTCAATTCCTCCAACTTAAAGCTTCTGAAATGCGAATTCTCTTTCCAAATCAACTCTGAACTTCCCGGAATTCAATTCTGACCATGCGTACAAGTCATAATACCTGAAGTGAAGTTGCTCAGGATCTCAAACTATTGAACGATGCACTAGGGCTCAAAACAACCGGTCGGGTCGCTACAGCCATGTTCTCAAGCACAATTTCTATAATTTTCTAGGTCCAATAATCAGACTCCTGATTTACTTCGTTGTTGTAACTCTTTAGTGTCCTCTTCCTTCTGATCTGCCTTTATGTAGGCTTAAGCTATCTTCCGATCTGTGGCTTATAGATGGTATTAGTCATTACTTTAGCCATACATGGACGCTATGGAATATCCATGATACAATCTTCTAACAATTCAATCCTTTGTCTATGACCTGGGCTCAATTCTTTCTTTTAACTTATACCGGAATCTTCTACGGCTGTATGATTGTCAACATATATACTGTGTGGATAATACTCCGAACTGTTAAGTGCACTCATAACATAACTAACTCTGGATCATTTTGCGAATAATTCTTTTTGTTCCTTCTCATATTTCTTTAAGTGTAAGCAATTACTTTTCCTGGTCTTCCTGCCCCCCTTGTTACGTGCATACTTAGCTTACCTTAGTGCCCACACATATTGGAACTCCATACAACTCATATGATCTTGAATATCACTTCTGATTTTACTCCTCGTTCATTAGCCATGCTAGGTGCCACTTTCTTATGGAGTGCATGCAATGTTGTTTTGAGACTGTTGTTATAAGACCATTTCCTCTTTAGGTCACTGAGTTTAGGTTGAAGCCTTTTTCCTTATTTTCCTTAGCTAGTCTTTCATTGTAGTACTTAGGGAGGACCCTCTGACTCTTGTAAAGCTGTGAGCTTATTACATTGTATACTCGACGGACCTTTTGATGTCCTTCCTTGTCTATACTTATCCGTAGTTACTTACCTCCATGCCCTTGTGCCTGTAGAGTTGCTTCTGAACTGATATTTTGACTGCCTTCCCAGTGGCACTCTCTTTTATTCCCGTAACATTCATACGGTACCTTTAACTACCCTAACTCGTATCCGAATATATCTCAAGTATTACAATGACATTACTACGAGGCTGAATTCACTATATTGGGTTTTACTATGTTTATCTTACACGATCTGCTGATTCGTCTGTAACCTCCTGGGTAGCCATAACTAGGCTCTTCCTAAATCAACTGCTAACTACTCGTTGGCCTATTCTCATATCAATATTCCGCGTAATCTTTCTTGGGTTATTTCCTTTGTCTAACTTACCTCTCGCACTGGCTCTTTATTTATCAATAACATTCCAGGCAGGAACCCTTACTTTCTTTCCTTGACGTCGTGCTTGCATAATATTCTGGAATCGTAGCATATCTGTAGGATTTGGATAAGTGTAATCTCATTTTTTTTCATTTTTATCGCATTTTTCCTACCATTCCATAGTCACTAGAACCACTTAATTCTAACTTAATGCCACATCACTCCATATTCCCCCCCCCCCCCCCCAGGGAAGTACTAAGAGTTGGAGCCACGAGAATCTACCTATAGATGTTTTACCTCTTCATCTTTGGCGTCTTTTCACATCATTGATGACCCTTACTCGCCTTGCAGAAATCCTTATGTACCAAGGATAACTAAATTCATTACTCGCGAGGGTGACACTTAGTGTAATTGGCACACATAGTCCTTTAAGCTTAACTATGCTCACATTGCTTGCTTTAGGGAAGCGTTGTAAGGCCCCGTAAAAATTTCTACTCAAAACCCGAGAGCTCGTAGTGCCAAGTTAGAAATACGTGTTAGAAATTTGTAAAAAATTCTTCGCGGCGAGGACCCTTTGGACTGACCTATGCATTAAAAAGTCAAGGAATAATATTTTCCAGAAAAGTGCGATTCTGCGGTCCTGAATGCGGTCGCATAACAGGTATGCGGACCGTATAGTCGCTGCAGAGTGAAGTAGTGTGTTGGTCAATTTTGAGGTCAACTATGCGGCCGATTATGCAATCGCATACTCAATATGCGGGCCGCATAGTCATCGCATAATTCCCTTGGAATTTTGTAAGGGGCAGTTCTGCGGTACATTATGCGACCGCAGAACAGGTATGCGGACCGCATTACTGTCGCATACCCAGGCAGATTGTTTAGTTTTTGGGGAGCATTTTTGCGGTCCATTCTGCGGGCCGCATGTTCACTTGCGATCGCAAATCTGAGTCGGGGCTCCTATTTTCTAATTTTTAAACCCGACTCCATCCCATTAAAAACACCCCATCCGACTTTCTCTATGTTATGTTTACTGAAATTAGAGTGAGAAAAGGAGCTTCTAGAGAGAGAGGGAGTGACCTGCATCTAATCCCCACCCAACTCTTACCCCAAAATCTTGATGATTGTCAAGCGAGTTGCTAGGTCTTCACCCTAAAAAGGTAAGAACTTGTTCCATAATTTGTAATTCCGAAATCTCTATTTAAACTAAGTGATTAACAATTGAGTTCTTGGGTAAAAAGGGCAAATAACCTTGCATGCATAAGAGATAATGGGCTATGGGGAGGATGAGAACTAAAGCGACAACAATTGGAGTATAATATTGAAGAAATCTCTTTCAAAAAGGGACCTAAGATCATAATGCACACTTGGTGCTTGATAGTATACCTGAACGAGCTAAAATCTTAACCATGTCTCTGATTCTTGGTTCGATTTGTAATTCTTATACTATAGATTGAAGTGCTAAGAGTCCCGGAATTTTTATAAGAATTAAGGAAAGCTTTATTGAGGTATGTATGGCTAAAACCCCCTCTTCTTAGAAATTGAGCTCCCATGGTGTCCATGTAAAATTGTAAGTCCGGAATTTGATTGACGTAGTATTTGTTATTTCAAAGGAATTGGTGTTGCAAGAATATATGTGAAAAGTGTGTCCCAAGATGTTCAATATGCTATTCTTGATAAATTGGTGATATGTGAAGAATGTGAACTATATGCCAAATTTCCTAGATTTCAAGTCAAGTTTAAATTGTGATTATTATGCCAAATCATGTGAATCTCTCTCTATGCTTATAATTTAAATTGCTCTTGTGTGCACCTACTGTCCTAAATGGCAAAGCCAATATTGAAATTGGGAACAATGTAAAATGCGGTCTAGTGCCAAGAATAATGTGATAAGTTGTGGCCCCAAGTGCCTATGAAATGATATATGTGAAACGAAATGATTAATGAGAAGGGAACAATGCCTTGGTAAGGCGGCTTAGCCGATCGGGCCGAGATCGGACTCTGCTCAAGATAGCGGTGGTATTGTGAATGAATTATGGAAAAAGGGAAAATGAGATTGTGATTGAAGTATATGTCTCAAATGAGGCAACCTAGCCGATCGGGTCGAGATCGGACTCCGCTCAAGATAGCGTTGGTATTGTGAACAATGATGAATAGTGTGAAATGACCCAAACTAAAAGCTATGAAAAAAATGATGTGAAAGTTGTATGATTCTTTTATTTGAAATTGTGGTGATCATTTGAGTTATACATGTGATTTCTTATCTTGTATGAAAGTTCTTTCTAACTAGATGGTGTTTAGTTATACATACTAGTACTATTCCATGGTACTAATGTCCCTTTTGCCTGGGGCGCTACATTTTTAAATGAATGTAGGTAGCTCTATAGCAGACAGTGCCGATCGCGCATAGCGGAGTGTCCTCCTCTCGAAGTCTTGGTGAGCCCCTTTTTCCTTCAAGGGGGTTATGTTGCACATCTTTTGTTGTAGACTTCCACTTTTGAGGTGTAGCCGGGGCCTTGTTGCCGGCGTTGTCTTAATTTGTCTTTTGTATCCATAGAGGCTCTGTAGACGTACGTGTGGGTTATGTATGGGTGTTGGATAGGTCTATGAACTATGTCATAACTCTAAACTCTGGTTTCTCTAAGTTGTAACTGTATAAAACCTTGGAAACTTAGCCATGATTTAAGATTTGTGATATAAAAATGAACTAACAATGTTGAATGCTCAAGTTCGCTATTGTCTAATTAATCGAAAGCCGGATTCCTTAATCATATTGAGTTGGGTAGAAAGTGTCAATAAGGCTTGCTCAGTTGGGTTCACTCGATTGAGCGTCGGTCGCGCCTCCCGAGGTTGGAGCGTGACAAGCGTCTTCTTGAATGACCTTTAAATTCTTCTGTCATTGATTCTATTATCGCCTGAATGCAATCTCTGAAATTCTCATGATGCTGACTATTATCAAATCACTCAATCCCTAATTCATGTTTAGTTCATCTTTTCCACCAGCCCATACTGACTTCTATTATTCTGGGTCTAACTTTTCCTTGTGGTAATCACGTTAGAGTCACGAACTTATTTCTCGAAATGAGGATATGACTTTATGGCCTATACTCTTTTGTTGTCTTAAGGCCTAACACCTCTCGTCTCCTCCTTCACCTGACTATGGACCTTGTAATACCGTCATCTTTTAGATCTACCGTTTGTCATCCATGTATCACAACTTACTCCTAATGCTTCCTTATCTCTCTTCTCATTTCCCTGCTAATATTTCTGCCTATCCGTTTCTTGTGAAAACTTCAACAAGATATTTTTTTGCTTTTAGCTCCCCTTGCTTCATTCATCGGCTCTTCGGGTTGCTCAACTTCCTCGCTCCACTAGGGACGGGAGCGACACTAAGGTAATATTAATTCCTTCCAGGATTTCAGTGCCTATCTTCTGAATTTTTTTGATCATGCTAGTATTCACATATAATTGTAATATTCTAGAGTGCACCATCTGGGTGTCTCACAAGGAGATCTATTAGCATATTTGTAATATCCTTCGGAAATGTCAACTAACACAAACAATCCATTCACCATTTTGGATTACTCTAACCCCAGTCGGATCCTGATGCCCCATTCTTTTCTTAAACTACACCAGTTAGCCCCCACAAGGCATAACTGAGATGGGTGTGGCCAATTATACATACCTCTGTTACAATTGAAGGTAACTCAAAATGCTTATATTTCTCTTCTTGAATTGTAAATACTGATAATCTTCATTAATTGGGCGCCTCGTACCCTTCTTCATCTTGCTTCTTTTACTTGTTCAAGCTTGTACCTATCTTCTGAATCTCTCATTGCTTTTTTTTTTAACCATAAGAGTGGATAGGCATTCTTGCCTTAGGGATCCTTATCAAGAAGTTTACACATCTTAGTATACACATGATCTGCTGAATACCTCATATTTACTCATCATAACCACGTTGCAAATTCGAGTCCCTCTGACTTAACTCTTCCACAGCCACATGCAATCTCTTACCAACTGTCTTTTTGATGCAGGTATCGTCTTATTACGAATAAAATATAATTTAGGAAATTGAGTTCTTAGAACTGAGCTCTACCACACGATCTAGAGTAAGAAGAAAGAGTGAGAGTCCTAAATGCCCTGTAGCCTCCTGCTTATAAGCGTGGTGCACAACACACCCATAAACAAAATTCTACTAGACACGGCTCGTAAACTCCCTAGGACAGAACTGCTCTTATACCACTTCTGTCACGCCCCGAACCTGGGGGGCGAGACCGACACCTGGTGGCTCACCTATCCTTGCATACCAACTTATGACTAAGGGACTCTGAATATATAATGTCATACTTTGGCCATGGTCCACATTGCAAGACAATTTTCAAACACTGACTAAACATCAATATAAAGCTGGGCTGACAAGCCCGTCATATACAGCTGGCAAACCAACCAAAATATTCCTACAAGGCCTACAAGCCCAACATACTGCACTAACTGACAGGATATGTCTACAAGCCTCTACTGATGGATATACTGTGATCGGAATAGGGCCCTGACCTACTCATAACATATATACATATATACACAAGATGTACATAAAGATCTAGACCCGGCAACTCCGAAGGGCATGGAGCCTACAGATGAAGCTGAACTCGGGCAACACCTAATGAGGAGGTTTACCAGTCTGTCTGTCTGAACCTGCACGCATAAAATGCAGCGCCCCCAGAAAAAGGACGTCAGTACGAAATCATGAACCAAGTATGTAAGGCAATATACTGAAAGCTAAAACTGAACTGATAATATAATAACTGAAAGTAACTGGGAGTCAAAGACAATCTGAAGATATACTCACCTGCTGATACTGACTCAACTCTCTCAATATAGTAAGTAAAATAGTTGTCCGGCCTTATAAGGCTCGATATATATAACTTATATGCCGTAGTAGGCTCGCTCATAGGCGCTTGGCCATACTAGGCTCTATATCGCGGCCATGTTGGGTTTGCTCATAGGCTCTCGGCCACAGTAGGCTTGGTATATAACTTACCATCTGATCAGAGGTTGCCCTATAGGGGCCTGCCCATTGATTATAGCTCAATGGTAGTGAAAATACTATAATACTGTGTAAGGGAGAATACTGTATCTTATGAGACTAGGATAATGTATATAAATTCGGGAGTATGAACTTCTCTTTATGCCTCGTTATCAAACATATGTAAAAATGAGATCAGGCCAAAGTGAAGGAAGGGCTTAGCCTTAACATACCTGAGCCGATTTTCTTGAAAATCCCTTTAACACACGTCAATTGCGACAAATCATGTAACGGTGGATAGAAGTAGGGGAAAATCCATATGATATTCTTGAGAAAGATTGCACTATACTCCCTTAGCATCGCAGAAATCTGTTGCTATTACCTTATGAAATCTCGTATGAATTTTTGTAGCAAATTCCGTATGATCACTTTGTGAATTTTGATCATGATCTTGTATGATCTTTGAAGCTCCATCTGTAATTTTTAGTCATAGCCTTTTCATTTTGTAGTCATAGGGCTTAATAGCATCTTTTAATCAAAAATGAGATAAGGTAGTTATTATTTTAAATGTTGCCACCTCCCAAAGTGACTTAAGAGTCATCAAATAGACATATATTGCTGCCACATTTTTGTCTTGATTAAGCTTATCTAATAACTTAATTAAGCTTATCGACAAATTCCTTAATTAACTTGTTAATCCCCCATTAACCAATAATTACCCAATTATCCATATAATTAGGAATTACCTCAAGTTACTTAAAATACTACTCACTTTAACACATTTTGTACACCTTACTATTATGGTCATGTGGTACCTTGTATGGCACTAGTCCATAAATACGTGGTATTATAGCTTGGACCGTATTTTTTTCTCAAAATGCCAAACTTCAACGGAAACTCATTTCCTTCGATTCTCTTACCCTCTCACCTTCACGAATTTACTTATCACTTGTTTGAAATAGCATAATACTTATAATTTCAAAATAATCTCATTCCCGAACTTACATCGATTAACTTACGATGAAACTTTAACGTACAAAAAATCGGGATGTAACATCTCATTTCCGAGCTTTCACCAATTTATTTATGGCGTACTTTCATGTACAAAAAATATGGGGTGTAGCATCTATATACTTATATCTCCAGTCCCAAGTCAAACTTATTGAGTTTATTTTGGTGTGGCCTTCTTCCACTACCAATTTCATGAGTTGTACGACCGATCCTGAGCTAAATTCATCGTCATCAATCGATGATCCCAAGGTATCCAGAGCATCAGCTTCGCTATTTTGATCCCGGGGTACGTACTATAGGGTCTATTCCTTGAATCGATGCAGCGTTACCTGTAATTTGTCCAAGTACCTTCGCATTTGTTCCTCTTTTACTTCGAATATCCCATTGACTAGATTTACCACAAGGAGGAAGTCGTACTTAGGTTCGACCACTTCGGCCCCCAAGCTTTTAGCCAGTTCGAGACCTGCAATTATGGCCTCATACTCGGCCTCATTGTTAGTCAGATTTAAAGTTCTAATGGATTGCCTAACTATGTTACCCATAGGCGGCTTCAACACGATGCCGAGTCCAGACCTCTTTGCATTTGAGGCACTGTCCGTAAAGAGGGTCCAGATTCCCGAGGAAGTCCCCAAGGTTAACAACAATTCCTTTTCAACTTCGGGTATTAAGGCCGGCGTGAAGTCAGCCACGAAGTCGACCAAAATTTCAGATTTGATGGCAGTCCGGGGTCGATATTCGATATCGTACCTGCTAATTTCTACAGCCATTTGGCCAATCGGCTCGAGAGCTCGAGTTTGTGCATTATGCTCCTTAGTGGTCAAGAAGTTACGACGCATATGGGATGGCATTGAAAGTATGGCTTCAACTTTCTAGAGGCGCTTAGCAAATCGAGCGCCAATTTTTCTAGGTGAGGGTACCTTGTTTCAGCGTCGCCTAGATTTATACTAACATAACAGATAGGAAATTGCGTACCTTTCTCTTCCCGAACTAAGACTCCACTTACCGCTATGATAGAAACTAGGAGTCCACCGAACTCTATAGAGAATCAGGTTCTCTACCAGTAAGCAACAGACTGTAAAACCAAACAGTATAGGGAACCAGGTTCTCTATCGGTTCCCACATTAAAAAGGAAACAAATAAATAACACGCGATATTTACGTGGAAAACTCCTTGCTCAAGGGATTAAAAATCACGACCTACCCTAGTAGGATTTAAACTCCACTAAACCAAGAAAACGTAAGATTACAACCTATTGCAATCTAGGAATTAAAATCTTAATCTCTTACCCCTACGATAACTCTATTGTAAGCCCTTTGCAATAACTCTATTACAAAGCAACAACCCTTGGCTAACTTGAATCAAGAAACTAAACCAAACAATAGTTTAAATCTATCCTACAAAGACACTTCTTGAAAGTAGTGTAGGATTACAAATAAAGAACAAAATAACAAAGACTCAACAAACCTAAGGACTTAAGATATCTTCAACCTTTGGATCTGGTCCATGAGGTTGAGTAGCTTTGTTCTTGAGAGAGATGGTGGCTAGCACTTGAAAGAAATACGATATTTTGGACTTGCAAGTGTTAGACTAATGAAATCCCTTGCCTTATGTTGATAATATGTGTGTGTTAGGTCATTGGGATGATGTAAGCAAATATCTGGTACACAGTATGCTTCAAACAGTGACTGCTGCATTGTTGCATGTGCAGTGCAACAGTGCAACAATGCAGCAGCTTTAACACCTGTAAAGATTTGACTTGTACTGTCACCAGAGGAACTGATCTCCATCTGTTCCCTCAATCGCTCCCTTTATTGATATTACTGGAACTTGTGCCAGACATTTGACTTGTTGTTCTGAGCACGGAGAGGCTTTGTATCAGGTTCCCTATCTGGTTCTCATATAAAGTTTGTTAAATCATCAAAACACAAAGGCACATAACTTATCAATTTCCCCATTTTTGATGATGACAAACTTAAAATTGAAGTTCCCCATGAGAACCAGATCTTCATATTGTTCCCCCTGCAGAATAGCCATATTCCCCTTGAGAACCTTTCCCTATCTGGTTCTCATATGAGAATTGAACCAGACATCTGACTAGTTACTCTGACAGCAAGGAAACTAATTGTATTAGGTTCCTTATCTAGTTCTCTCATGAAGTTTGTCAAATCATCAAAACAAAAGACGCATAATTTATCAATTTCCCTCTTTTTGATGATGACAAGCTTAGAGTTGATATTCCCCCTGAGAACCAGATCTCCACATTATTCCCCCTGAGAACCAGATCTCCACATTTTTCCCCCTATAAATCAGCCATATTCCCCTTGAGAACCAGAATAAAGGAACTAATCACAACCGGTTCCTCGAGACTGTTTGGCAAATCATCAAAACACAAACTAGCATAACTTATCAATTTCCCCCTTTTTGATTATGACAAACTCAGAATTGATATTCCACCTAAGAATCAGATTCCTTACATGCACTGATCACATCTGGTACGAACCTGGTTCCTTGAGAATGTTTGACAAATCATCAAAACATGAAACATCGTAACTTAGAGCAATTTCCCCCTTTTTGATGATGACAAACTCGAAATTGATGTTCCTCGTGAGAATCAGATTCCTCACATGTTCCCCTGCAGATCAGACCTATAATCAACATGTTATCAGCAATGTTCCCCCTGCAAAGCAGCGGTATCTTTCATGCACAGTATAGCATATCAATTCGATTATGTTCCTCCCCCCTGTTGACACCTATGTAACCTCCCCCTTTTGGCATCATTGAAAAGAATAACAGAAGAAGCACAACCAAAAACTAGTTCAGCAACATTAACTCATGCCACTTGGGCAACATATTATAAACAATAACAAGAACAACAAGTGAATGTCATTAAACAAAATAGAGTGATTGCCCATAGTAGAGTAATTATAATAAAAGCACAGTAGTTTCAACAATACAGAATATGACAACTTAAACAATTAAAGTACCAATGTCATCAAACATAGGGATCAAAAGAAGATAGGAATTCGAGGAAATTTGGAAGGAGTGAAAGACATGGATCACTAGGCAGGAATAAAAGTAAGGGGCTAAGACCTTGATGAGCTAGTCCATTCGTTCATTCACAATCCTTTGATCAATGATCATCTGCTCTCTCGTGTACTTCACATGTTTCCTCAAACTTTCATTCTCACCCTTCAACTTAGCATTCTATTCTGCCAAGGGTTTGCGAGGACCTCGTTCTCTACCTATCTGACCAGGCTGAACTATCAATCAGATCACCAAGAATCTCCTCAAGCTTCTCCTCAACAAGAACAAACTCAGTCCCATGCATGAGTATCACATACAACATAGAAGTTTTTACTTCTTCATCATAAACGTTTGGACTTGGAGGAACTAAGAGGTGATTCTTTTTTGGAACTCAACAATGTCAAGAAGTTCCTCAACTCTTTTCCAGCAATATCATAGTCAACACTCTGCCTAACAGCATTTTTTGAAACTTCAGAGTCTTCTACCTCTCCAAACCTGATAACTAGACCTTCTGCTTCTGTAGGAACCAGGTTCCTCACTCACACTACCCTTTCTTTCCCTAAGCGGCCATGTCCCCCTCTTTTTCCTCTCAATCCGTTCACCCTTATCATCCGTTGCATCTTTCTCAGCCGACTTTCTTTTCTCCATTTTGATCCTTTTTTAATTCTGTCTCACATATGAAGATTTTTTGACTTCATTCTCTCTTCTAAATTCACCACATCAGCAGGTCACGCCGCTTCATCATCAATCAGCCCACTTTTCATCAACCCCTTTTTACTGGATCAGAAGTTCGTTTAAACGTAGAACTCAAAAAGAGAAAGATCATCATTAGAATTAACATCCTGAGAAGGACTTGAAGGATCAGGTCCCTCATTCAATTCCCCCTTTTTCAGCACATTCACCAATTCCTCCATCCTTCAAGACTTCTACAAACCCAACAACAATTTCAGCCTAACGCTCTAGAATATTAGATCTACCCCGTTCCCTTTCAGTTAAACCCCAACAAAATCTACCAATGACTTTTTGGGGTTCCGATTCAGATGGAGTTAGGATTTTGGAAGGTGACAGAGTTGGGTTCACTTCTGGCATATTTGGAGAGAATGATTCTTTTTGAGACAAGGTTGATTTTGGTTCTGAAGAAAAGAATCAATTTTGGTCGGGTGTAAGAGAAGGAAGTGGTTTGTTTTTGGTAACGGGTCAGTTCAGAAAAAGGTTTAACATTTTGGACTTCAAAAATTAGGAGAGAGGTGAGAATAAATTAATGACATGACACTTCAGCAATTTAAAAAGGCATATAAGTATTGCAGAGACTACTAACCTGAGTCGCAGGAACCAGGTTCCTTGACGGTTTTTGAAAATCTAAGCAAAGACTTCTAGAAGTGTAATGTCACTCTTACTTGTTTTGTCCTGAAATTGCCATGTGTGTATACCTGTAACATTAAAGATTTGAAGTAGATTTCATCGAAAAATACTTTTTAGCATTGTACCTTTCCTTCTTAACATAGCCAATCATCGAGGCACTAGGTCCTTAGTTGAGCTTGATCAACCCCAACTCTAGACGACCTCTTTCAAAGTGTTCTCTACCAGTTCTTTGGTGAAGATATCTGTTACCTAATCTTCCATCTTGCAAACCTTCATACATATAAGCCCTTTTTAAACATTGTCCCTTAAAAAGTAATATCGCACATCAATGTGCTTTGTCTCCTTGTGTTGTACCGGGTTCTTTGCAATGTTAAGAGCAATTGTATTATCACACAACAATGCCATACAATCTGTAAACACACCCAAATCTTCTAGTTGTTGCTTGATCTACAGCAGTTTAGCACAACAAGAGGCAACATCCACATATTCAGCTTCAGTAGTACAAAGAGCCAGAGGGTTTTGTTTCTTTGTACCCTATGAGATCAAGCATGATCCCAAAAAATGTGCCATTCCATATGTTCTCTTTCGAACCACCAGATATCCAACATGATCAGCATCAGCATATCCAACCAAGTCAAAATTATCTCCTGAAGGATAGAAGAGGACCAAGTCATACGTTCCCTTAGGATACCTCAAAGTTCTTTTGGCAACCTTCAAGTGAGATTCATTTGGGCTTGATTGGAACATAGAACACAGCCCAACACTAAAAAAAATATCATGTTTGCTAATAGTCAAGTACAGAAGAGATCCAATGATACCCCTATACATAGTTTCATTGACAGGAGAACCAGGTTTGTCCATGTCTAAACGAGTAGTAGTGGCAATAGGTGTATCAATGGTCTTAGCATTCTCCATCTCAAATCTTTTTAGCAGCTCCTTGAATTACTTAAACTTCTAAATTTGAAGGACCGGGTTCCTCCAACATCATTGACATCAACCGAATTATGACTTCCACTCCTTTGTTCTGCATCAGGGGTATCTGATGCTCTATTAGAAACCCTATGTTCAACTTCAGTCGAGGTGATAGAGAGACCAGGTTCCTCTGTGCCTTTTGGAGATTCTACTGCGTCTTCTTCATCGCTCTGCTTGACTTGACACATCAAATCAGTCTTTCCATTTGTAATATCATGTTATATCTCGCGTTTTGGTACGCTAAGGCTTTGTCTTTAGTTAATCGACGTAGACTCGGCAATGAGATTATCTTGAGGTTACACTCATTTATGCTATTTATAATAAGCGATAAGTAAGTGTCGTGAAGGATAAAGGGTACATGAGTCAAAGAAAATAAGTTTCCTTGAAGGTTGTCAATTTGGATATAATATGGTTCGAGCTTCAATACCCGACATTTATGACTAATGCCATACAAGGTATCCCATGACCACGATAGTAAGGTACATAAAGTATATTAAAAGTGAGTAGTATTTTAAGTAATTTGAGATAATTCTTAATTATGTGGATTATTGTTTAATGGGGGAATTAGAAAATTAATGAAAATTAGTGGGTAATCAATTAATAACCTTGGATAAGACCAAGTTAAGACCAACGTGGCAGCCCTAAATTAAGGAATAAGCTTCATCACATCTAGTTGGCCAACTTAGAAGCCTTTAGGAAAGGTTAGTCATCCTAAGTGGGGCCCACCTAAAAACTAAATGTAACATTCCTAGTCCAAAATTCATTTTCTAATATCTTAAGAAAGAGCTTCAACCAAGACTCCCTTGCATAGAAACATTACTGCTAATCACCTAAGGAAAAGTTTCAGCCAAGATTATCTTAGCATAGCAACGTTATTGCTTTGAGCTTTTCATACGACTTGTTTCGCGTTTTGTCACAATTAACGTGTGTTAGAGGATTGTCAAGAGAATCGACTCAGGTATGTTAAGGCTATCCCTTCTTTCTTTTTGGCATGATCTATACGACACAAACGAATTGAGTAAATGCAAAACTTCCATAAATGACTATACTCATAGAAGTATTAGAGGTGCGTATGTTCTCGGATTCCCATATATTGTATTATTCTATCGCTTGTTCATGGGTATCAAAAAATACATAAGTTGAAAAAGTTTATTTCATGATATTAATCAGAGGCATAATGGTCTTATGATACTCCAAAAGATTTTATTGGCGTACTTCTCATGCATTGTATTCATTTACATTGACCCATGACCAGATGGCATTATATACGCGTATATATGTATATTATATGTATATGGGATATGGGAAAAGGATACGGTGTTATCTACGTACCACCACCTGATCAGCTTGTATATGTTGATGATTTTTCCCACAGTGGCCGAGATGATATGATGGGATGCCCTCAGAGGCTTGATGATATTGTGTACACTAATACCTATGCATGACACGACATTTACATGCACGTGCATGACATTATAACTATTTCAGGATTTACAAAGTTATTTAGACTTAGAGGCAGAATTCCTTATTCATGTTTCATCTATGTCTCTTATGTACTGATTTTCATGACTTCATACTCAGTACATTATTTGTACTGATGCCCTATTTCTTGGGGCCTGCGTTTCATGCCTGCAAGTGCAGGTAGACAAGTTGACGGTCCCCCTCCTTAGGGTCCTTGATTAGCGAGAGTTGGTGTGCTCCATTTGATCTGGAGCTGCTTTTGACCTTGGTATGATATGTTTGTATATATATATGGGTATGACGGGGCCCAATCTCGTCCTTATATAGTTGAATATATTCTAATAGAGGTTTGTAGACAGTTATGTATAGTTGGATAGTATGTGGCCTTGTCGGCTTCCAGTTTTGGGTATATTGTTGTTTATAGCAGCCTTGCTGGCTCGCCCCACTGTATTCCGCATGTATATGTATATATACCTTTTGGACAGGTTTCCTACACATATGTTATTCGTGTTTATATCTTAGACGCATGCTTGAGGGTGTTCGATAGGTAGGACTCAGGCACCCGTCGCGGGCCATCTGTTTGGGTTGTGACAAAAGTGGTATCAGAGCAGTTCTTTCCTAGGGTTGTCTAGTAGAGTCTTGTTTATGGGTATGTAGTGCACCACACTTATAAATAGGAGGCTACATGACATATAGGATGTTATCCTCTCTTCTTATCTTAGATCGTACGATATAAGAATTCATGTTCCTAATGGTATGTTATATTTTTAGTGTTGCCTCCAAAGACTACATCCGCTCAGAAGGGCAAGTCCGTGGTTGCTGATACTACTAGTCGAGTGCCACGAGTTACCAGGGTTAGGGGAGTGTCTCATAGTGAGATTCTATCTCAGACTCCACATACACCGCCCTCTCCAGAAGAGCTTTGAGGGGCACCAGCTCCAACGCCCGCCCCTGTACATTTAGCCCCTCAGCCAGATGCACCGGGTCAGGAGATGAGAGATATTATTCAGCTATTAACTCGATTAGTAGCCGCACGGGCTCGGCATTAGGAAGTAGGTATTGGTCATGCAGATAGGCCCGTCAGTGCGAGGGTTCGTGATTTCATTAATTTGGACCCTCCGGTATTCACTGGAGCAGATCCAAATGAGGACTCTCAGTTATTTATCGATAGGATGCAGAGGACTTTGAGGGTAATGAAGGCCACTGCGACTAACTCAGTTGAGCTAGCTTCCTATAGACTTCAAGATGTTGAAGTCAATTGGTACAAGTCTTGGGAATTGTCCAGAGGTGAGGATACCCCTCCAGCAGTATGGCAGGAGTTTACAAAAGCTTTTCTTCATCATTATCTGCCACCAGAGCTTACACGGGCCAGAGTTGATAGGTTCTTGACCCTTCGGCAGGGTAACATGAGTGTTCGGGAGTACAGCCTTCAGTTTGATTCGTTGGATAGGTATGCTCCCACTATTGTATCTAAGATGGAGGATTGGGTTCACCGGTTCGTGATTGGGTTAGAGTTGAACTTGCTTAATGATTGTATATCGGTCTCTGATGGGTTTTTAATGTCTTGGCCTTATGCGTGTTATGTTTTGATGATTTAACAAACTTGTCGTGAAGAACCAGATAGAGAACCTGGCAACCTGGCCCACAGGGTATACACATCATGTGACTTTGTTGAAGTATGAAAATCAGCAAATGGATGAAAAACCATAGGGAGGAACACAACAGGGACCTGGTAAGTCAGTGACTGTACGCGATCAATATAAAGAGAAACACAACAGGGACCTGTTCCCTTAGGGTTCTCTGACAGAAGTACAAGTCAAATACACGGCTGAAACGTAGCAGAAGAAAATGACCATCTAGCAGCTGTCACAGAAGAGGAACACAACTAGGACCTGGTCTGTTGGTGTGTCCTGACAAGAAGTACAAAGTCCACTATCCACCTGGAACGCAACTGCCCAAAAGTGGCTGTGCAGACTGTACAGCAGTCACTTCTCATTGGGAAGAAGCGTACACCAAGAGTTGACATCACTACCCATTGTGCTATCTTTGTGATAAAACAACCTGGTGCAAGACACACCATTCTTTATGCATTCAGTGATATTCTCTCAAGCATAACAACGTTTATCCTGCATTGAAGTCACTGGTGTGTCAAGAACAAGAAGACAACTCCACTAAGGATCAGTTTCTTAATGAGTTTATGTACATCCGTAGTTGAGTTGCAATCTTGTTGTTTGCTCTTCATTGTATTTCCTAGTTTGCTTTCTTAGAAGCGTTGCCTTAGGAACAAACCAAAATTCATAAACTTCTGAGTTTATGTTGTGAATATGGATAGTCATAAGTTTAAAGCCTTTTTAACTAGGATAGTTATAGAGTGGCTTGTGGTGGTTGCATCACAAGTTAGTTTGAAGTCTTTGCAATAGGTTTTTTGCAAAGTGGCTTGTGGTGGTTGCATCACAAGTTAGTTTGAAGTCTTTGCAATAGGGTTTTTGCAAAGTGGCTTATAATAGGGAGATTGCAAGTTAGTGGAGTTCAAAGCCTACAAGAGTAGGTCGTGGTTTTTTTATCCCCTTGTGTGGGATTTTTCCACGTAGAAAATCTCTTGCCTTCTTTACTTTCAGTCTTAACTGCATTCTAGGCATCATCTCATAGAGGACCAGTTACTCTATAGTTTGGTGGACTCATATAAGCTAACAATTAGTATCAGAGCGGGTTTCTCCTATCAGGCTAACACCTAGGAATTATCCTCAATGGCTGCTCCACCAAACTTTGAAGAAGGACAATCAACCTATAGAACTCCCAGATTCAATGGTCAATATTATGGCTGGTGGAAGATTCGCATGCATGATTTTATGATGGCAGAAGATTCAGAACTGTGGGACATTATTTGTGATGGTCCACATGTTCCCATAAAGAAGATTGAAGAAATAGAACAAATGGTGCCGAAAGGCAAAAAGAGTACAACGACATTGATAGAAAAGTTGTAGAAAAGAACTATCGTGCCAAGAAAATCTTGACGTGTGGCATAGGACCTGATGAGTACAACAGAGTCTCAGCTTGTGACACTGCCAAAGAAATATGGGAGGCGTTGCAAACCGCTCACGAAGGAACCACTCAGGTCAAACAATCCAAGATTGACATGCTCACCACAGAATATGAGCTCTTTAGGATGAAGGATGATGAATCTATACAAGATATGCACACTAGATTCACCTCCATCATAAATGAGCTTCATTCACTTGGAGATGTCATTCCCATAAACAAGCTTGTAAGGAAAATCCTCAGTGTCCTACCTGGGTCTTGGGAAAGTAAGGTAAATGCCATCACTAAAGCTAAAGATCTATAGACTCTGACCATGGATGAGTTGATTGGTAATCTGAAGACATACGAGATGAAAAGAAAGAAAGACAGTGAAAGAAGAGAGCCCAAGAAGGAAAAGAACCTGGTGCTTAAGGCTGAAAGTAGTGATTCAAGTGATGAAGATAGTGACATGGCCTATCTCACTAAGAGATTTCAAAAGATGGTTCGAAGAAATGGTGGTATACCAAAGTTGGGCAGTTCAAGTAAAACAAAGAACAACGATCTCTGTCACAGATGTGGAAAGTCAGGGCATTTCATCAAAGACTGCCCACTCGCGAAACAGGAGCAATACAAGCAAAATCCTGACAAAGCGGGAAAAAGGAACCTGGTTCTAAATAAAAGATTCAATTGAAAGGGTGTTGCACACAATATTGTTTAGAAGGCTTTTGCTGTTTGGGGAGACTCCTCGAGTGAATCCGAAAGGGAATCAGATGCAGAAAACAGTTCCATGATGGCAGTGGAAACTGAAGCAACAAAGTACGACTCACTGTTCGCGCTGATGGCTCAGTCAGATGATGATAATGAAGAAGATGAAGACGATGAGGTAAACTTCCGGAATGTTCCGAGAAATCTGAAATCCTATTCTTCTAAGAAGCTAAGGTCTTTATCTAATGTCCTAATTGATGCCTATTATAGCCTTATAAATGATAAGGAGATCCTGACCATAGAACTAGGAGAGGCAGAGCAATCTAGAGATTATCTAGTGGTCTGTGTAGTGGACCGAGATGAGACTATAGCTAATCTTGAAAAAGAAAAGAAGGCCTTGAATGAAAGAATAACTAGTGTGGAAAATGAGAGAGACGACCTGATTGTAGTAGTTGTTGATCCAAAATAAACAATAGAAGGTCTTAACAATGAGAAACACACCTTAGAAGAAAAAATTGCAAATACTGAACAAGAGAGAGATGACCTTTTAGTGATATGCACCGATCTAGAGGAAACCATTGAAAGGCTCAATAGAGAACATAGGAATGTGATGCTTGGGAAAGGGAAGGGAGTAGCTAGTGAGACACACATCAATCTTGAAAAGGAATTGAATGCTGTAAATACCAGTCTATGTAGTGAACTCGAGAAGAATCAGCAACTTCAAGCTGAATTGGAGAAAGTGAGAATGGATCTTGAGAAGTCTCTGAAGTGGACCTGGTCCTCAGATGCTGTCACTGTCATGTATCTCAACAACAGTGGAAACGGGCAGGGCATCGGGTTTCAAAGGGAGAAAACTCCTTACAACCCTCACAGCAAGTATGTCACTGTCCCTGATAACTGGCTATGTACCTACTGTGGGAACAATGGGCACTTTAAAGAAAATTGCCAGGCCAGGGTTCAGTCTGTTCAGAACAACAAAGTGCTTACTGATAAAGTGACTACCAACAAGGGACCAAGTACCACCCGCAAGAAACGGATGTTGCCTGCATGGACTAGGAAAGCCCTTATTCATCCTTTCTCTCATAACAAGGGACCCAAACTAGTTTGGGTTCCTAAATCTAACCCATGATTTGCATGTGCAGGGAACGGTGAGAGGAAGTAGACTGCAATGAACCATGGACTTGAATGCCTAAATCATGTTACTGAAGGCATCTTGGAATTCTTCTCACTGAAAGCCCTATAGGAAGGGAATGTATCCTCAAATAAAAAGGAAGTAGAGGGTACATTCTCGGTGAATGTAAAGTTGGAAAGGTTATTTTGACACTCAAGTGGGAACGTGTACTATGTGAATGGACTGAAAAGTACAGTCACCAATCTGGTAATTGGCCAAGTGGTCGCAGTGGACAAAGGAAACAAGAACATCCACTCTGATTAATTATGAATCGCCACAAGCTGGTGGTATGAGATGAGTGAAGTCAGAACCTTGGCATGAAAGACTGGTATTATGAATTTTATCTTAGTTTCGTATTTAATTTCTTCATTTTCCATGAGTAGTTATACCCTTAGCTAGGGTTGTGACCCAACTATCACGACCCAAACCGATGGGCCACAACGGGCACCCGGTACCTTACTCAACTGAGTACCTACGTAACGTATCTTTTGTATTATACTATCATAGGTACATGAGCCAGAGAGGCTGTCATGAGATAAGTAGAATAAAACATGGGAAAATACCCGACATAGAACGACCCGTCCTGATATAAAAACTTAAATACGAGACACACGGACCTATAAGGCTAACATGATCATTTGTAAACTCAAAACATAGGCCGACAAGGCCATACAAGAATCCGTATACATGACATCTGTCTACAAGCCTCTAAGAGTACATACATATCATAAGGTCGGGACAGGGCCCCGCCATACAAAACAATACATGTTTAAATCATACTGACCAAACAAGCCACTCCGGAGCAAATGGAGCGCACCAACATCTTCCGCTGAGCTGATAGCCTACTTAGAGGACTCTCGACCTGTCTATCGGGACCTGCGGGCATGAAACGCAACGTCCCCAGGCAAAAGGAACGTCAGTACGAATAATGTACCGAGTATGTAAGGCACATAAATAAGTACATAAAAGACATGGAAGAAATATAGAGTACATAACTCAACCTGTAAGTCTGGACAACTCTATAAATCATAAAATACTTATAGTGTCATGGATATGCGTATGAATGTCATGTCGTGCATAGGTACATATGTTCATAACATCATCAAGCCTCTGAGGGCATCCCATCATATCATCTTGGCCACTGTGGGCAAAATCATCAACGTATACCAGCTGATCAGTGGTGGTGCGTATATAACGCCGTAACCTTTTTCTCATATCCCATATACATACATACATATATATATATAACGCCATCTGGTCATGGGTCAATGTACATGTATAAATGAATGAAATGCATGAAAAATATGTAATAATCTCAATATTCCTTCCGGATAAACTTTTTTAACTGCGTATTATTTTGAGACCCATGAACAGAAGATATAATAATAGGTCACATGGGGAATCAAGAACACAGAGACCCCTAGTATTTCTATGAATAGAGTTGTTTATAAAAACTGTGTGTTTGCTCGTTTCTTCTGTATAACTTAGATCATGCCGAAAAGAAAGAAGGGATAGCCTTAACATACCTGGAGTAGGGAAAACTCCGTATAATATTCTTGGAGAAGATTGCACCGTACTCCTTTAGAACCGCAAAATTTTACGTTGCTACGATTCTAACAAATTCTCGTTGGAAGCCTTCGTGAATTGAATTTAGCTTTTGTTCCTAACGTATTCCGAACTAAGAAAATGGTATATGTTTCTTGCTCTTTGGATATGAACGTCCTTGGTTCTCTTTTTGTCCAAAATGAAAATGGAAAACAAAGACTTATCTTTTTTGTGATTTTTGTCTAAAATAAAGAATGGAAACAAAGACCTGTAGTAAGTCTTACCTATTAAAGTCCAATTTACTTTTAGTTCGCCACCTAGGCCTAGAATGACTAAGAGTCATTCTTAGTCTTGTAGCTTTGTGCCACGTTTTTGGGGTGTAATTTAATACTTTCTATCCACTTATTAGTTTTAATATCCCGTTACCCGGTAATTAACCATTTACCAGCATAATTTAAAAATTGCCTCAAATTACTTAAAGTTTTACTTATTTTTAATATACTTTAAATATCATATATCGTGGTCATATGGTACCTTGTATGGTACTAGTCCATAAATATCGGGCATTATCGCTCAATCCATCCCAAATTAGCCACCTTCAACGAAACTCGTTTTCTTTAATTCGCGTACCCTTTATCCTTCATGACACTTTCTTATTGCTTGTTATAAATATCATAATATTTATAATCCAAAAATAAATCTCATTCCCGAACTTACGTCGATTAACTTATGATGAAACTTCAACGTACGAAAATGCGGGACGTAACATCTCATTTTCGATCTTATATCAATTTAATAATGGCGTACTTCCACGCATGAAAACATGGGGTATAACACCAACCCTAGTATGGGTACCTAATGGATGATTGATTTTGGGCTTATTAATGATTGGGTATATGATATTTAGCCTAGTCCTTGCTTGAATTTGAGAATTGATGGTTGCAAACATTGATTCATGCATAATTGAGTTAGTCTCTACTTGAGAAAGAGAGACTAAGTCTAGGAAAACTTGGCTAACAAGAAACTGGGGTGAGCTCAAGAAATTGATAGCCCCAATTGAAGGACCGAGCCTAGAGATAGTAAGACCCGACTTGAGAATCTATCACTTATTTCGTGATATACCCATTTGGACTTGAGAAATCCAAATTCGGCAAAATCACTCAAACTACCGAGAGGTATAGAGTGAGTAATCGCGTGTGATTGCTATATTGTATCCCAATCAAGACCTAAAGCTCTCAATGAATTAGGTAACCATCTAGGAGGAAGTTACAAACTTAGATCTTTTATAACCTGAAAAACAACAATATCAAAAACATTGTCTCTTAGCTTTTCAATTACAAGCTTTAGCATACAAACTAGAAGTAGAAAAGAAACAACTGAATATATGGAAGTGCAATCTTGGGCACGTCATACACTAAACTAGGTATATACCTAATCCCACATAAAGCTCTCTGTGAAATCGACCCCAACTCATAGTGGGTATTTATAATTGCATCGATCGACTCACAATCCCAATTAGTGGTGTGAGTTTGGGCGACATCACCCGACACATATTTTCTTTTCAGGGAACCAAGTTCCACAACAATAGGCCTATTTTCAACAAAAACTTTATTTTTCTGCAAAGACTGAATTTTAGTTTTACAAGAGTCCTTGTAATGACTCATTTGACCACAATGAGTACACGGCCAATTATCAGCCACAGTTACATACTTTCTATGGGGTTTATAGGAGGTTTTAGCCTTTTGAAACCCGATTCCTTGCTTGTTTCCACCATTACTCTTGTACATAGACGTTATTACATCATAGGACCAGGTACATTTAAGTGACTTATCAAGATCATTTTTAACCCTTTCAAATCCTCCTGAAGTTGTATATGCTTTTTAAGCTCAGCAACAAGACTTGTTTTAACTTTGTTAAGCTCACTCTCAAGCTCAAGTTGAGCCTCACTAGCCACTTCTTTACCCTTAGTGTTGTCCATCCATTTTCTTGTTTGGTTTTTCAACAAGTTATTTTCTCAAGTCACTTCTTCCACTTGTTCCTTCAAGTCTACAACGGAAGCTACCATATCATCCCTCTCTTGTTCTATGTCACCAATTTTTTCTATTAAAGCATTTTCTCATTAATGAGGCTATGATAGGCATCAATCAACACATTTGCTAAGGACACCAATTTTTTCTTAGAGTTAGTTTTCAAATTTCTTTGAACATCAAGAAAACTTACCTCATCTTCCTCCTTGTCCTCATCATCATCAGATTTGGCCATGAGTGAAAGATTGATTCATATTTTGAAGATCCATTGTCAACAACCATCATAGATGTATCTCCTTGGTCATCTTCACCTTCAGATTCGCCGGAGGAATCTCCCCAGTCATCCAAGGCTGGATTTACCATATTGTCAGCAGCATATCTTCTTTTGAATTTTCTGCCAGGGACCTGGTTCCTCTTAGCCGCCTTTTCAGTGTTGGTTTTGTAATGATCCTGCTTATGAAGAGGACAGTCTTTAATGAAGTGTCCGAGCTTTCCACACTTATGACAATAATCATTTCCTTTTGAAGCTGCAACTTCATTTCTTTGGAATCCCACCATTTTTATGAATCATCTTTTGAAATCTTCGACTGAGATATGTCATCACTACTTGAGTCATTGTGGGCAGCTTTGAGAACTAGGTTCTTCTCCTTCTTGGGTTCTCTTCTTTCAAGATCTTACTTTCTCTTCATCTCATAGGTTTTGAGATTTCCAATGAGTTCATCCATGGTCAGCTTCTACAGATCCTTGGCTTCAGTGATAGAATTCACATTACTTTCCTAGGAACCTAGTAAAACACCGAGTATATTCCGGACCAACTTGTTTCTTGGGATGACTTCTCCAAGGGAGTGAAGCTCATTGATAATGCAGGTGAAACGTGTGTGCATATCTTGAATAGACTCATCCTCCTTCATCTTGAAAAGCTCATACTCAGTAGTAAGCATATAAATTATGTACTGCTTAATCTCAGTGGTTCCCTCATGGGCAGTTTCAAGAGCTTCCCAGATCTCCTTAGCAGACTAACAGGCTGAGATACGGTTGTATTCATCTGGTCCGATGCCACAAACAAGAGTTTTCTTTGCCTTGAAATTCTTCTCAATAGCTTTTCTATCAGCATCGTTGTGCTCTTTTCTTGTTTTTAAGACTGTAACTGTTCCCTCACCAACAGTTTTTATGGGGAAAAAAGGTCCATCACAGATTACTTCCCACAACTCTGAATCCTCAGCCATGATGAAGTCATGCATTCTTGTTTTCCACCAACCACAGTATTGGCCGTTGAATCTTGGTGGTCTGTACGTTGATTGTCCTTCCTCGAAGTTTGGTGGAGCAGCCTTGTAGATCATTTCTAGGTGTTAACCTTTTAGAAAGAACCTGCTCTAATACCAATTGATAAAAACTAGCAGTCCACCAAACTGTATAGAGAACCAGGTTCTCTACCAGTAAGCAACAGATTATAAGACCAAACAAAATATCGGGTTCTCTATTTGTTCCCACAGTAAATATGCAATAAATAAATAACACACAATATTTACGTGGAAAACTCCTCGCTCAAGGGATTAAAAATCATGACCTACCCTAGTAGGATTTCAACTCCACAAACCGAGCAAACTTCAGATTACAACCTATTGCAATCTAGGAATAAAACTCTTAATCCCTAAGCCCTTTGCAATAACATTATAACAAATCAACAACCCTTGACTAACTCGAATTAAGAAACTAAACCAAACAGTGGTTTAAATATGTCCTACAAAGACACTTCTTGAAAGTAGTGTAGGATTACAAATAAAGAACAAAATAACAAAGACTCAACAAACCTAAGGACTTAAGATATTTTCAATCTTTGGATCTGGTCCTTGAGGTTGCAGCAGCTTTGTTCTTGAGAAAGATGGTGGCTAACACTTGAGAGAAATATGATATTTTGGATTTGCATGTGTTAGACTAATGAAATCCCTTGCCTCATGTTAATAATATGTATGTGTGAGGTCATTGGGATGATGTAAGCAAATATCTGGTACACAGCATGCTTCAAACAGTGAATGTTGCATTGTTGCATGTGAAGTGAAACAGTGCAGCAGCTTTAACAGCTACAAAGATTTGGCTTGTACTGTCACCAGAGGAACTGATCTCTATCTGTTCCCTCTGTCGTTCCCTTAATTGATTTCACTGGAACTTGTGCCAGACATTTGGCTTGTTGTTTTGAGCACGGAGAGGCTTTGTATCAGTTTCCTTATCTGGTTCTCGTATAAAGTTTGTTAAGTCATCAAAACACAAAGGTACATAACTTATCAATTTCCCCCTTATTGATGATGACAAACTTAGAATTTAAGTTCCCCATGATAACCATATCTCCATATTATTCCCCCTGAAAAATAGCCATATTCCCCTTGAGAACCTTCCCTATCTGGTTCTCATATGCGAATTGAACCAGACATCTGACTAGTTACTCTGAATGCAAGGGAACTAATTGTATTCGGTTCCAATCCGGTTCTCTTATGAAGTTTGTCAAGTCATCAAAACAAAAGATGCATAATTTATCAATTTCCCCCTTTTCTGATAGTGACAAACTTAGAGTTGATATTCCCCCTGAGAACCAGATCTCCACATTGTTCTCCCTACGGATCAGCCATATTCCCCCTGAGAACCAGAAAAAAGGTACTGATCACGACCGGTTCCTCGAGATTGTTTGGCAAATCATCAAAACATAAAATAGAATAACTTATCAATTTCCCCCTTTTTTATGATGACAAACCCAGAATTGATATTCCCCCTGAGAATCAAATTCCTTACATGTAATGATCACAGCTGGTCTGTACCTGATTCCTTGAGAATATTTTACAAATCATCAAAACATGAAACATCATAACTTAGAGCAATTTTCCCTTTTTTGATGATGACAAGCCCAAAATTGATGTTCCCCTTGAGAACCGGATTCCTCACATGTTCCCCGGCGGATCAGACCTATAATCAACATGTTATCAGCAATGTTCCCCCTGCAAAGCAGCGCTATCTTTCATTCACAACACAGGATATCAATTCGATTCTGTTCCTCCCCCCTGTTGACACCTATGTAACTTCCCCCTTTTGGCAACATTGAAAAGATTTATAGAAAAAGCACAACCAAAAAGAAGTTCAGCAATATTAACTCATGCCACTTGGGCAACACATCATAAACAATAAAAAGAACAACAAGTGAACGTCATTGAACAAAATAGAGTGATTGTCCATAGTAAAGCAATTTTAATAAAAGCACAATAGTTTCAACAATACAGAATATGAAAATTTAAACAATTAAAGTACCAATGTCATCAAACATAGGGATCAAAAGAAGATAGGAATTCCAGGGAATTTGGAAGGAGTGAAAGACATGGATCACTGGGTAGGAAGAAAAGTAAGGGGCTAAGGCCTTGATAAGCTTGTTCATTCGTTCATTCACAATCCTTTGATCAATGATCATCTGCTCTCTCATGTCCTTCACATGTTTCCTCAATCGTTCATTCTCACCCTTCAACTTAGCATTCTATTCTGCTAAGGGTCCACGGGGACCTGGTTCTCTACCTATCTGAGTAGGCTAAACTATCAATTAGATCACCAAGAATCTCATCATGCTTCTCCTCAACAAGAAAAAACTCAGTCCCATGCATGAGTATCAAATACAACACAAAAGTTTTTACTTCTTCATCATAAACGTCGGGACTTGGAGGAACAAAGAGGTGATTCTATTTTTGGAACTCTACAATGTCAAGAAGTTCCTCCATTTTTTCCAGCAATATCAGAGTCAACACTCTGCCTAACAGCATTTTTTGAAACTTCAGAGTCTTCTACCTCTCCAAACCCAATAACTCAACATTTTGCTTCTGTAAGGAACCAGGTTCCTCACTCACACTACTCTTTCTTTCCCTGTGCGACCATGTCTCCCTCTTTTTCTTCTCAATCTGTTCACCTTTATCATCTGTTGCATCTTTCTCAGCCGACTTTCTTTTCTCAATTTTGATCATTTTGAGTTATGTCTCACATGTGAAGATTTTCTGACTTCATTCTCTCTTCTAAATTAACCACATCAGCAGGTCACTCCGCTTCATCATCAATCAACCTACTTTTCATCAATCCTTTTTCACAGGATCAGAAATTCATTTAAGCGCTGAACTCAAAAAAAGAAAAAGATCATTATTAGAATTAACATCCTGAGAAGGACTTGAGGGATCAGGTCCCTCATTCAGTTCCCCCTTTTTCAGCACATTCACCAATTCCTCCATCCTTCAAGACTTCTACAAACCCAACAACAATTTCAGCCTCATGCTCTAGAATATTATATCTACCTCGTTCACTTTCAGTTAAACTCCCATCAAAATCTACCAAAGACTTCTTGGGGTTCTGATTCAGATGGAGTTAGGATTTTGGAAGGTGACAGAGTTGGGTTCACTTCTGGCATATTTGGAGAGAATGGTTCTTTTTGAGACAAGGTTGATTTTGGTTCTGAAGAAAAGAATCAATTTTGGTTGGGTGTAAGAGAAGGAAGTGGTTTTTTGGGGTAACTGGTCAGTTCAGAAAAAGGTTTAACATTTTGGACTTCAAAAATTAGGAGAGAGGCGGGAATAAATTAATGACATGACACTTCAAGTTTAAATGGCATATAAGTATTGAAGAGACTACTAATCTGAGTTCTAAGCAAAGACTCTTAGAAGTGCAATGTCACTCTAACTTGTTTTGTCCTGAAACCGCCATGTTTGTATACCCGTAACAGCATAGATTTGAATTAGATGTCATCAAAAAACACTTTTTAGCATTGTACCTTTCCTTCTTAACATAGTGAATCATCGAGGGACCAAGTCTTTAGTTGATCTTAATCAACCCCAACTCTAGAAGACCCCTTTCAAAGTGTTCTTTGCTTAGTTCTTTGGTGAAGATATCTGCTACCTGATCTTCCATCTTGCAAACCTTCATACAAACAAACCTTTTTTCAACATAGTCCCTTAAAAAGTAATATCGCACATCAATGTGCTTTATCTCCTTGTGTTGTACCGGGTTCTTTGCAATGTTTAGAGCATTTGTATCACACAAAAATTCCATACAATCTGTAAACACACCCAAATCTTCTAGTTGTTGCTTGATATATAGCAGTTTAGCACAACAAGAGGCAACATCCACATATTCAGCTTCAGTAGTAGAAAGAGCCAGAGGGTTTTGTTTCTTTGTAACCTATGAGATCAAGCATGACCCCAGAAAATGTGTCATTCCAGATGTTCTCTTTCGATCCACCAGATATCCAACATGATCAGCATCAGGATATCCAACCAAGTCAAAATTATCTCCTGAAGAATAGAAGAGGACCAGGTCCTACGTTCCCTTAAAATACCAAAGTTCTTTTGGCAACCTTCAAGTGAGATTCTTTTGGGCTTGATTGGAACCCAGAACATAACCCAACACTAAAAACAATATCAGGTTTGCTAACTGTCAAGTACAGAAGAGATCCAATGATACCCCTATACATAGTTTCATTGACAGGAGAACCAGGTTTGTCCCTGTCTAAACGAGTAGTAGTGGCAGTAGGTGTATCAATGGTCTTAGCATTCTCCATCTCTAATCTTTTCAGCAGCTCCTTGAAGTACTTAAACTTCAAAATTTGAAGGACCAGGTTCCTCCAAAATCATTGACATCAACAGAATTATGACTTCCACTCATTTTGTTCTGCATCAAGGGTACCTAATGCTATATCAAAAACCCTATGTTCAGCTTCAGTCGAGGTGATAGAGGGACCAGGTTCCTCTGTGCCTTTTGGAGATTCTGCTGCATATTCATTGCTCTGCTTAACTTGACATATCAAATCAGTCTTTCCATTTGTAATATCTATAGCTTCACCAGGAGCATTTGTAAATTCTCCATCTTCATCTTCTTTGTTATGTGACCCTTTGCCACCATTGTTAAGAACAAAACATTAATGCTCTCAGGTAAGTCAGCTTGGGTTTTCTCCCATTGAGCTGTTCACAGAGAGATTTCTCGAGAAGGGACCTGATTATGCAGTTGTTAATCAAGTAGCAGATGGTGTTGACTGCTTCAGCCTACGAACCAGGTTCTCCATAACCAACTTGTTTGGTAAATAAAAACTTGCATGCCCTAGTCGTGTGCGCCATATCTCAGCATCATCATCAATGACACTTAGGCATGTTAGATCACCACCATTCAGTGAAGCAAGGTCTGCAACATAGATGTTCTTGAACCTTTTGGCTATCAACACCACTTCACCAGTTTTGAGATTGGCGATAGTGCAAGATTTGGACAAGAACTTCACTTCATTTTCCCTTATCACAGATTTGAGACATACTCAACAAGCTATATTTCAAGCAACACACATGGTACATACATTTTCAATAGCATGGGAGAGTGTTTTGCCAATACCAAAAATATAGCCCTTCTTGTCGTTTCCAAAGGACACACTCCCACCTTGGAAAGCCTAGAGTGAGAGGAAATAATCCATTCTTCCAGTCATATGTTTAGAGCAGCCGCTATCCATGTACCATTTTTACCTGCTACCTCTCACTCCAGCCTGCACACGAAATCACTGTTTAGACATAGGAACCCAAGCCATCATGGGTCCCTTACAATGATAGAATAGGCGAATCAAACTTCTTTTTGCCCATGTAGGCAGCACATATTTTCTTTTCAGGGAACAAGGGTCCTCAATAGTAGGCCTCTTTTCAACAAAAACTTTGTTTTTCTGCAAAGAATAAATTTTAGTTTTACAAGAGTACTTATAATGACTAATTTAACCACAGTGAGTACACAGCTAATTATCAGCCACAGTTGCATACTTGCGATGGGTTTTATAGGAGGTTTTAGCCTTTTGGAACCGGATTCATTTCTTGTCTCCACCATTACTCTTGTACATAGACGTTATTACATTAGAGGACTAGGTATATTTAAGTGACTTATCAAGATCATTTTAACCCTTTTCAAATCCTCCTGAAGTTGTCTATTCTTTTCAAGCTCAGCAACAAGACTTGTTTTAACTTTCTTAAGCTCACTCTCAAGCTCAAGTTGAGCCTCACTAGCCACTTCTTTACCCTTGGTGTTGTCCATCCACTTTTTTGTTTGGTGTTTCAACAAGTTATTTTCTCTAGTTACTTCTTCCACTTGTTCTTTCAAGTTTGCAATGGAAACTACCATATCATCCCTCTCTTGTTCTATGTCACCAATTTCTTATATTAAAGCATTTATCTCATAAATGAGGCTATGATAGGCATCAATCAATACATTTGCTAATGACATCAATTTTTTCTTAAAGTAAGTTTTCAAATATCTTTGAACATCAAGAAAACCTACCTCATCTTCCTCCTTGTCCTCATCATCATCAGATTTGGCCATGAGTGCAAAGATTGACACAAATTCTGAAGATCCATTGTCAGCAACCATCATAGATGTATCTCCTTGGTCATCTTCACCTTCAGCTCAAATTAGGTACCACACAAGAGGGGGGTTGATTTGTGTGGTACCTAATTTTCGCACTAGAAGAACCTGATTCTTCTAGAAGTACTTACTAAGACTGTTTGCGAAATTAAGAGTGCATAAAATAAAGAACACAAAGATTTTTACGTGGAAAATACCTGGCTCAAAAGGTGAAAAAAGCACGACCTACTACTCAGTAGGATTTTCCCAAACTTCCACTAAAATCACTGAGCCAAAACTGCATTTACAAAACTCTTTGTAAACCTAAGGATTAAACTCTAATCCCAGTGTGGCACACAGCCTCAACTGCTGCGACACTTTCAAGTTAATTCTAACTTGAATACTCAAGGTACAACTTTAAAACACCTACTACAATTGAACTAGAATAAAAGAAAGACACAATGGAATTGGTTCTTCTATCTTGTCCAAGTAGCTTCAGGAATGCACACTTGAATCTCACGTAAATTGCTTGCAAAAAGCCTTGCTATTTTGCTCTTCAATTTAGTTTCATTTCTGCGTTTGTGCAATGCCTGTAAAAGAGAAAAATCATTATTATTTATAGAGTTAGTAATCAGAGTTTGATTAAATCTCGAATTGCTGATCCTTCATCAAATTCGAGTCCTAGAACAATTCAAACTCCAATCCTTATTCTTGATCCGGATGTAGTTCTCTTCACATAAGGAGACTTCAACTCCTTATTCTATGCAACCTTTTCGATCAACTCAGAAGATATTGTTGCTGACCCTTGAGACTTATCTTCACACGTATGTCACATGTATAAGTATATCAACACTGTGTCTGTCTCACATGATGGACCTGTTTCATGACTGGGTTCATTTTGTCAATCTTCAAAACTTCATCTGAACTTGGGCCGACAAATTCCCCCTTTTGTATGATGACAAACTCTGTGCTTTTATTTGATCAGAGACCCTGTGGAACTCAGCTTAATTATCACACTTTAATTTAACTTATCATTAAGGACCAGGTTTAATCAGGTTATAAATATCACTTTATTTCAGAATGTAAAGCACAATATCTCTTCCCCTTTTGGCATCATCGAAAAGTTGCATATTATATGAATCCCAGATGTTAATTATTACTCATGGCCACTGGGGCGAACTGCAAGTGAAAACAATGATTCAGTAAATCAATAATCAACTTCACAAGAAATTTAAGTCTATTAAGAATCAAAAGTTTACTATAAAACAAAGAGAAAACAAAAGAAACATTGTCATTGATTAGGAGGTGTTTCTACTAAACAGACCACAAAAAGAAAAACAAACATCCAACCATGAGCAAAAAAATAGAGAAAAGTCCCGAATCTGGGTTACTGAGGGGGTTTCTAAACTGGTTCTAGGGCTTGGAGGAACTAGAGGGTTGGGATTGAAGAAGATTAAGCATTGTTTGGAGCATCCCTTCACTCTTTTCCTTTTCCTTTGCTAGCTCAGCTTTGAGGCCATTTCTTTCACTTTCTAGTTCAGCAATGCGAGCCTGGAGCCTAGCAATTTCTACATCTTTTGTTTCACACTCTAGAACCAACGCCCTAACTTTGCTGTTCACAGGAGTCTTCAAGGATGAACCAGGTTCAACTGGGGTTACACTTAGCAGATAGTCACAAGCCTGCAGAGTTTTGATTCCAAAGTGCTCTTTGCTGGAGGCCATCTCCCACTTTTTCAATGGCACATCTAACTTGGCCAAGACAGTTGTCAGTATAAACCCATAAGGTGTAGCATGAGCCTTGGAGCCATTGATGACTCTATCCAGCAGCTTGACAATGAAAGCAGGCCAGTTAATCTGCTTTCCTCTCACAAGACACTCCAGAAGGAGCAGGTATAATTTGCAGTGTGCCTTCTCTCCTGTCTGGGCAGCAAACACTTGTTCACAAACTCAAAGAGCACCTTGTGCTCAGGCTTCAACTCACTCTTTTGCACAAACCTAGCCTCAGGAACTTCTTCAGCAGACTTGGTATCACAGAAATTTCTGGTGATTTGGAGAGCAGAAGGGAGAGAATCTAGACAAGGCCACCTTTGCCTAGTATAGTCATCATAGCCCTCAGAGGGTATGTCTAGAATTCTGCCCAATTTAGGTGCATCAAACTGCACCTCTACTCCCCTCACCAAGCTTGTAACAACCCCATTCACCACAGTGGCATTTGCCATAAACTCGATTGGCTCTTTCCTTGCCAGCCTGCCATCCAGTTTAAGAACCATGTCCTTCCACCCCTGTGCATCCAGGGCATCAACCAATCTTTTCATGCCTGGCTCCTCCAGATCTTTTAGAATTCTTCCTTTCAATATCTTTCTCCTGCCAAAAAAGATAAATTTGTCCTGTTCTTTTTCAGATTCCTCTTCTTCTTCCTCTCCACTCCATGCTTCTTCTTCTTCAGGAACTTTCACTTGTTTTCCTTTGACTACAGACCTGGTTCTTTTAGCTGGGGAGGGTTCAGCAGATACAGGTTTTGAAGACTTCTTTGTAAAAGTCTTGGATCTTTTTGGTGTAGGGGTGGGAACCTCCTCAATTGTACCTCTTTCCTGATGGACCAATTCCATCTCCTCCTCCTCTTCTTATGCAAACCACAGAACTTTTCACAACTTTAGCTTTTCGCTTTTCCTTCTTCTTTTTCTTGCTTGCCTCTAAGGCTTTCTGCAACTCAGCTTCACTTTGCTTTACCCTGCTTCTAGTAGCTTTCACCTTTGGTACTGGAGGGACGGTAGACTTAAGAGATGACACCTCGCTCTTCTTTGTTGGCTTAGAGGCGGTTGGAGCCTTTTGAGAAGAAGCTTTGCGCTTCTTGGGATCATAGCTTGCCCCAACCTTCTTCAGAATGTCAGCCAAGGTTTCTTCCACAGATGAACCAGGTTCATCTTGTTGTTCACTCAGGTGTACAAGGCCTTCAGCAGCCTCCCCAGTTTCACTTCCCCCTGGCTTGTTGCCACTCTCCTCTATTCCTCCACAAATAGCAAGAGTTTTATCTTTCTTTTTCTTTCCCTTTCTACTCGACTCTCCCTCACTTACATCTCTCACAGAACCCACCAACACAAACCTATTGTCCACCTTCTCAACTACATTAGAAAAAATATAGCATGTATTTACCTCAGCAGGGTTTTCTTGATTCTAAACTGAGTCAGAAGACCCACGTTCTTCTCCATCACTTGCAGAAACAAACGCTTCAGACTCAGAACTTGAGTTAGATGATTCCTTTTCAGAGCTCTCCTTTTTCTGGCTGGCTCTCAATTTTTCGTTTAGAGCCGTTCTTAGAGCACCAGTAGCCACAATCTTTCTTGCCAACATTTTCTGCCGGCGAAATCTTGGTTTAGGATTGTCGCTAGGAGGTGCAGATGAGGGTGTGTTAGGAGATACTAGTGGGGGAGTTCCTAGATTTTCTTGAGGAGTAGTCATGGTGAAGAATTTCTGGAGAAATTTTGGGGATTTTTGGAGATTTTTAGAGAGAAGGATGATGATTTGAGGTTTAAGGCTTAATGACGGTTATGGACTAGAATGGGAGTATGTGGAGTGTAATTAAAGTGGAGTATGATTAGGTGCAGTAACAGCAGCCTTTTTGCAGTGGTCAATCAAGAGTCTAATCCCTTTAAGACTCCGGTCTTTAGTGATAAATAGGTGACGCTTGGTTTTAGAAAATAGTCCCGTTTTCTTTAGAATTCTAGGAGAATGAAACTGGTTCAATGCTCAATGGTTCTATTTTTAGGAGTTTGGTTAGAATAGGGCTTCTGCTCATAATTGGAATATTTATTTTTCTAATTGTGCAAAGTATAGAAACATACCTGACCTTTTCTCATGAGCATATACTGATGAACCAGGTTCTTCAAGTAGAACTTCTCTTGATTATGAATCATATATCAGAATAGAAAAAAAAAACTTTGTAAGAGATCAATGAATTAATATAAACATACGTCACAAGAGTATACTGATTAGAGTATGAGACTGAGTAAGAATTAGTCTAGATATATACATAAAGTCAGAACTTCTAACCAAAAATGTGAATATTTTATTTTTATTTTCATTTCAATTTTTTTTCATTGCATTCTGAACTGGTTCCTTTTTAGGTGATCTTAATCATCCCTAATTCCAACCTGTTCCTTTCAAAGTTTTCCCTATTCAGTGCTTTGGTGAAGATGTCAGCTATTTATTTATCAGTAGCACAGAATTCTATTGAGATTAATCCTTTCTCATAATTATCTCTCAAGAAGTGGTGTCTAACATCTATGTGCTTGGTCATTTTATGATGAACAGGGTTCTTTGTCATACTTATAGCACTAGTGTTTTCACAAAATATTGGTATGCATCACACTTCAATTCCAAAATCTACCAATTGTTGTTTAATCTATAGTAATTGAGCACAACAAGAAGCTGCAGCTACATACTCAGCTTCCGCAGTAGATAGGGCTACTGAATTATGCTTCTTGGTAGCCCATGATACAAGACATGAACCAAGGAAGTGTGCCATACCTGAGGTGCTTTTTCTATCCACTAGGAAACCTGCATAGTCAGCATCAGCATATCCTACTAGATTGAAATTATTACCTTTAGGGTATCAAAGACACAATTCAATAGTGCCTTTCAGATATCTCAATATCCTCTTGACAGCAGTCAAATGAGACTCTTTTGGATTTGCCTGAAAACGAGCACATAGCCCTACACTGAAAACAATGTCAGGTCTACTGGCAGTAAGATACAAGAGTGAACCAATCATACCCCTATACAACTTCTGATCAACTGATGAACCAGGTTCATCAATATCTAATTTAGTGGCAGTTGCAATAGGTGTATCTATTTCTTTAGAATCCTCCATTTTAAACTTCTTGATTAGTTCTTTTGTATACTTCTGCTGATGAATCATGGTTCCATTTTGGCTTTGCTTGATCTGCAACCCTAAGAAGAAGTTAAGCTCACCCATCATGCTCATTTCAAATTCACTTCCCATTAGTTTTGCAAAATCTTTGCTTAGCTTGTCAGTGGTGGCCCCAAAGATTATGTCATCAACATAAATTTGTACAACAAGAAGGTCCTTACCTTTTTCCCTTAAGAATAAGGTACTATCTATTTTACCTCTCTTGTACCCATGCTCCAGTAGAAACTTTGACAGTCTTTCATACCATGCTCTTGGTGCCTGTTTGAGTCCATAGAGAGCCTTGTCCAGCTTGTACACATGTTCAGGACATTCTTTGCTTTCAAACCCTGGGGGTTGTTTCACAAACACTTCTTCCTTTAAGTAGCCATTCAGGAAGGCACTTTTGACATCCATTTGATGAAGAGTGAATTCCATATGTGCTGCAAAGGCTATGAAAAGTCTGATTGCCTCTAGTCTTGCAACTGGAGCAAAGGTCTCATCATAGTCTATTCCTTCCTCTTGGCTGTAACCTTGGACTACCAACCTTGCCTTGTTCCTTGTAACAGTTCCATCTTCATCAAGTTTGTTCCTAAAGACCCATTTAGTACCAATGACTGATCTGCCCTTGGGTCTTGGAACTAGGTGCCAAACCTGACTTCTTTCAAACTGGTTTAGCTCATCCTGCATTGCATTCACCCAATCTGCATCCTGCAAAGCCTCAACAATGTTTTTAGGTTCAATGATAGATAAGAAAGCATCAAAAGCACACAGATTCTTTGATTGTGATCTGGTTTTAACTCCAGATGTTGGATCAGTGAGAATGTTCCCAATGGGATGAGAACTTTGATACTTGTGAGGTTTCACAACCAACTGGCTTCTGCTGGATGTTTCAGCCATTTGCTGAGGAACAGGTTCATGAACAGGTTCCTTCAAGGAGTTTATTTCAAATCCTCTTTGATTTCTTCCCCCTGTCAGGTTGCCCTGTAAGGAAGAACCTGTTCCATCACTTGTTCCTTCTGTAGGTGTCACTTTGACTTGAGCTAATGCTTCAGCCAAGTCTTTGACCAGTCCAATGGCTTCATCTTCATGTTCCTGTCTCTCAGAAAGAATGTTAGTTTCATCAAATACTACATGCACACTTTCTTCCACACACAAAGTTCTTTTATTAAACACTTTATAAGTTTTGCTATGTGAAGAATATCCCAAGAATACTCCCTCATCACTTCTGGGATCAAACTTTCCTAGGGAGTCTTTTCCATTACTGTGCACATAGCACTTGCAACCAAATGCCCTAAGATGGGATATATTTGGTTTTCTCCCTTTAAGTAACTCATAGGGAGTCTTCTCTACTAGAGGTCTGGTCATGCATCTATTTATTGATGTAACATGCAGTGTTTACAGCCTCTGCCCAGAAGCTGTGAGGCAATTTGCTAGATAGTAACATTGTTCTAGCCATATCCTCAAGAGTTCTATTTTTCCTTTCAACTACTCCATTTTGTTGTGGAGTCCTAGGTGCAGAGAAGTTGTGATCTATGCCATTTTCATCACAGAACTCAGCAAACTTAAAGTTTTCAAACTCAGTTCCAATGATCAGACCTAATGAATGCAAGTTGATTTCCTAATTGTTTCTGAGTTTTCCTAACAAATGCAGAAAACATGTCAAATGCTTCATCTTTGGAAGTTAGAAATAAAACCCAGGTGAATCTAGAATAGTCATCAACTAGAACCATTACATACTTCTTTCCACCTCTGCTCATGGTTCTCATTGGACCACATAGATCCATATGAACCAGTTCCAACGTCTTGGACGAACTTACCATTTTCTTGGATTTGAAGGATGACCTTACCTGCTTCCCCCTTGCACATGCCTCACAAACTTTGTCTTCCTTGAACTTGATATTAGGTAACCCTATAACCAAGTCCTTGCAGACTAATTTGTTTAGCTGATTTAGACTGGCATGACCAAGTCTTTTGTGCCACAGGAGGGGATCATTAACCAACACACTTAAACAAGTGAGTTCATTTTCTGAAAGAGTGGACAAATCTACAATGTAAATATTGTTAACTCTTTTTCCCTGCAAAACAATCTTGTCAGTGGTAAGGTTAATCGCAAAGCATTTGGTGGAGGTAAAAGCCACAAGGTTACCTCTGTCACATAGTTGTGACACACTTATTAGGCTATATTTCAAGCCATCTATCAGGTAGACATTCTCTATGGAATGAGAATCTGTTTTGCCTACCTTTCCAACCCCAATGATCTCACCTTTCTTTCCATTACCAAAGGAGACATTACCTCCCTTTAGGTCCTCAAGTGAAAGGAACCGGTCCTTATCCCCAGTCATATGTTTTGAGCAGCCACTATCCATATACCATATTTGGCTCCTCCCTTTCACTTGGACCTGCAAAAGGACATCAGGGGTTAGTCTTAGGAACCCAAACTAGTTTGGGTCCCTTTCTATGGGCAAAAGGATGAATCAGATTCTTTCTTGCCCAACTAAGCAGCTTATGCTTTTCTTGAACAAAAGCTTTGTTTCTTTGGCTGGCCTTTTCTTTTGCATTACATTCATATTTGTAATGGCCAGTCCTACCACAGTGTGTGCAGATTTTATTTTCAGGAAGAGTGAGGTACTTGATTTTTGGATCCCATTTTGGAGCTTGAGTCCCATAGCCAAGTCCTCTTTTGTTACTGCTATGATGCTCTTGCAGCCAGGAGAGAGCATCAGAAGCCTTGTTCCACTTGCAAGTTCTGTCTAGTTCATGTTTTACCTTTCCTAGATCTTCTTTCAAGACTTTAATGAATTCATCTTTCTTGTATAATTCATTTTTCATTTTTCCAAAATTTTCTTCTAGAGTGAGGTATGTGTGATCAGCTTTCTTCTTTCCTGTTCCTAATTTCAGTTTTAAGTTTTCAGACCTAAGCTCTAGGACACTGTTGTCAAGTTCAAGAACCTGGTTCTTCAACTCAGCATTTTTGTTATCACTCTCATTTGCCCTAGACTCTAGACTTTTACATTTTGCTTTTAGAATCACACATTCCCTAGACAGAACTTTCTTCTCATTATTAATTATCTCAGACTCATCAATGAAGTCTATTAATAGCTCGGCCAGCCTTTCTTTAGACAAGAATTTAATCTTGTCTTTGAGATGAAGAATACTTACCTCTTGTTCATCATCTGATTCTCCGATGTCCATTAGTGTTTGATCCTCCTCAGCTTCATCTTCTGAGTCTTCATCTTCTCCCCAAGCAGCAACCATAGCCTTGGTTGAACCTTTGTTTTTCTTTAGTTGAACCTGTTCCTTCTTCATGTTCCTTCGTTTAGCTCTTTCTTTCTTCCACTCAATTTCCCATTGAGGGTAGTTTTTGATCATGTGGTCAGTCTTACCACACTTGTAGCATCCCTCATTAGTCTGTTTCTCCGGAGCTCTTGTTTTATTGAAGTTTGTACCTCTTGAAGAACCCTTTCCTCTCATCAGGTACTTCTTGAAATCCCTAGTGATCATAGACACTTCATCATCTTCCAAATCTGCACCTTCAGCAATTCTGAGAGCTAAGCTTCTCTCCTTTTGGGGGTATCCATCTTCATGGTTTGTCTCCTCATTTCATAGGCAGTTAAGTTTCCAATCAGTTCATCCAGTCTAAGGGTAGCAATATTCTTGGATTCCTGAATGGTAGTGATTTTGCTTTCCCATGTGACTGGCAGAACCCTTGTCAGAATCTTCTCAACCTTGTCTTCTTCAAGGGTAATCCTTCCAAGAGATTCAAGTTGATTTGTCAAAGTGGTGAATCTAGTATACATCTCCTGGATAGTTTCTCCTTCCTTCATAGTAAAATTCTCATATTGAGAATACAGAAGTGTTCCTCTTGATCTTTTCACTTGAGGTGTTCCTTCATGAGCCACTTGCAGAGTGTCCCATATTTCCTTAGCAGTTATACAGCTTTGGATCCTACTGTACTCGTCTGGTCCTAGTCCACATACAAGCCACTTCCTGGCCTTAGCATTTTTCTCCCACTTCCTCAGGTCCTCAGCAGTACAATCAGCCCTTGTTTTTGGCACATCAATTCCTTCAGCATTCTTCTTAGTGATTGCTAGGGGACCATCAGTGACTATGTCCCAAAGTTCATAATCTTCCCCAATAATGTGATCTCTCATTCTGTTCTTCCACCAAGAATAGTACTGACCATTGAAAAGTGGAGGCCTGGCAGTGGATTGCCCTTCCCAGTTCCCAGGTGGTGCACTCATTGTTGATCTTCTCCTAAGGTGTTAGCCTCTTCAAGGATAACCTGCTCTGATACCAATTGATGTTCTAGACGTCAATACCACACAAGAGGGGGGTTGATTTGTGTGGTACCTAATTTTTGCACTAGAAGAACCTGGTTCTTCTAGAAGTACTTACTAAGACTGTTTGCGGAATTAAGAGTGCATAGAATAAAGAACACAGAGATTTTTACGTGGAAAACACCTGGCTCAAAAGGTGAAAAAACCACGACCTACTACTCAGTAGGATTTTCCCAAACTTCCACTAAAATCACTGAGCCAAAACTGCATTTACAAAACTCTTTGTAAACCTAAGGATTAAACTCTAATCCCAGTGTGGCACACAGTCTCAACTGCTGCGACACTTTCAAGTTAACTCTAACTTGAATACTCAAAGTACCTAATACAATTGCTTCTATGAAAGCTGAAAGGTACAACTTTAAAACACCTACTACAATTGAACTAGAATAAAAGAAAGACACAATGGAATTGGTTCTTCTATCTTGTCCAAGTAGCTTCAGGAATGCACACTTGAATCTCACGTAAATTGCTTGCAAAAAGCCTTGCTATTTTGCTCTTCAATTTAGTTTCACTTATGCGCTTGTGCAATGCCTGTAAAAGAGAACAATCATTATTATTTATAGAGTTAGTAATCAGAGTTTGATTAAAACCCGAATTGCTGATCCTTCATCAAATTTGAGTCCTAGAACAATTCAAACTCCAATCCTTATTCTTGATCCAGATGTAGTTCTCTTCACATAAGGAGACTTCAACTCCTTATCCTATGCAACCTTTTCGATCAACTCAGCAGATATTGTTGCTGGCCCTTAAGACTTATCTTCACACGTATGTCATATGTATAAGTATATCAACACTGTGTCTGTCTCACATGATGGACCTGTTTCATGACTGAGTTCATTTTGTCAATCTTCAAAACTTCATCTGAACTTGGGCCAACACCCTCGAATATTATGTTCTCAAGGAAAATACTCCGTATCAACAAGTCTCAATAGGTAAAAGTTTGTAAAAGTCCAAACGATCAAATGAACCGTGCCCTTGTAGATTACTCGAGCCCCGATGGAAAAACATGTACGCATGAATGATCTATTGAAAGAAGTATTTTTTCCTTACCAGATGTTCCATGCCTTAGTGAAATTTCTACTTTACTTATGATCTATTGCAAAAACTGGCCCAGGCGCCGATCGCAACTAAAGCTCAAGCTACCAACCCCGTACTCGGGACTGCCGTCCAAAAATTGACATGTTCGAATTATTAAACTTCGAGACCATAAGACCTTGAAAAAGGCGATCCTCGATTTTATAGGCCACGGCCACCCCACTCGGGGAATGATACTTCAAACAAGTTCGAAATATTATTGAGAAACAAGCCCAAAGGGCAAATCTCAAGTTAAAGGCTATGGCCAAACTAACACGGTTCGGAGACGTCCGAATTCCGTACTAAAACAGACCTTTAAATATTTTCATAAAATCGGTTAAAAAATTCTACCCTCGACAAAATTACAAAGGGTTTCGATAGCATCAACCCTCAAAAACCTTAAGGGGTACCAAATTGTTCGAACTCTCGAACAAGCTTATGCTAAGGTATAACAAAGTAAAGGGTTTCGAGAACACTAACCCTCGAAAATCATGATGGGTACAAATTTATCTTGTGCTAAGGCATAACAAATTTTTATATGATTAAAATTTTTAAGCCGGAAAGGGAGAAAAGTCATTCTTTTAAAGCCATATCGGCCTAATTCAAGAGCCTAAGGGCCATTTTATTTTTTGAGTTCGAGAATCCACTCTCACTCAACTAAAACCTAAGGGTTTTTTCTACTACGAGTTTGAGCAAGTACTCACTCGATTATAGAGATTATACTAGTCCGACTTCGATCAAGTCGATTCACAAACAAAATTTTCGCAAGGCAACGAAGTGAGTCAAAATTCTCACAAGATATTAAGTGTATCAAAATTATCGTAAGGCGAAAAGCAAAACAGAATTTTCACAAAACAAAAATTGGAGACGAATCAGAAAGAAAAGAGATCTTTCATATATGCAAAAATATTTATAAGGACCACTCAGGGTCTTACACAAAAAATTCAAAAAAGAAAAAATTCTATGTGCTTAATCGTCCCCGCATCTTCATCTTCACCGCCCTCAGAACCACTCACGCTCCTAGAATCATCATCGTCGGAAGAGAGCAGCGCTTTAGCTTCAACCTCAAGCTCTTTCGCACTCTCGGTCTCGACAGCAAGGTCAAAGCCACGAGCATGTATCTCTTCGAGAGTCTCTCTCCGAGACTGGCATTTGGCATGCTCAGCAACACAGAATGCTCGAGCCTGAGCAGCACCAGAAATTTCTTTTGCTCGAGCTTGAGTGGCCTCGGCATCGGATAGGTAGACAACAGCGATCGCCTATTAACCTCGGATTTGGCTTTTGCCAGTTCGATGGCCAACCGAGCCTCGAGCTCCTCCATTTTCTTGGTCTGAGCTGAGTTTTCTTCCTTCATGCTTTAGAGCTAATGTTCGGCCAATGACAATTGGGCCTGAGCAGTCTCTTTCTCCGAAGCAAGGCGGTCCATGTTTTGCCTCCAAGGTCTCTGCCTCCTTCATGATGGCCTCCTCACGGAGCTGTTCTATCTTTTCGGCCTTCTGCTGAACCTGCAGGATTGAAACATTAGTCTTCGTTACCGAATTGATATATCGAGCTTCTGAAAGAATTTTTTTCGTTACCTGCTCAATCAGGTCGGTTTGCTCTTTATGGGCTATGGCCAACTCGGCTCGAAGGACCTTGATCTCCTCTTCCTTTTGCCCACTGAGAAGTTTGAGGGCATCTCTCTCCTCCATGAGCCTCTTCAGATCAGCCTTACACTGGCTCAGCTCTGCCTCGGATTTAGAAAACGCTTCCCGATGAAGCGTCAAGGCCTATAAAGAAAGAAAGGAAATCAAGCAAGAGGAAACAAAGACAAAAATAGTATTGATAAAGGGAGTTAAGGCTTACCTAAGTCGATGAGCCTCATCGAAGATACTCGCTGCATCACCCAGATCAGAAGCATCTTCAACTCCCGTGAAGCAACCGTGATAAAGATCCTCCCCTTCATGGGCCATTCCTACATCGGGGGTCTCCATGGCCTGCGCCTCCTGAATCTGCCCCTCGGAAAATGTGGGGAGGGGTGGCAGATCATCAACGTCTATTGCCCCAAGCAAGTCACTTGGGGAATTCTTTTCATTTCGAAAGACCTCGGAACCGGCCCATTCAGGTAAATCTGTCGATCGCTCATCACAACGGGAGGCATCTTCAACCTTCGAGGACTCGGGGACTTTGCTCGGGACATCCTCCGAAATCCCTTCGATCCGAGGTTGATCCTCTTCAATAATCACCGGCTCAACGGCCTTGGGGACCTCGGTGCTCCTCTTTTGAGCTACCAGCTTATAGTCAGCATCTTCATTTTCCTCTTCTTCATGTCGTAGCCGCTGAGCTACGTCGGCAGGCAGGACAGCGGTATCCTTTTTCGACCTGCGAGCCTTGCTTTTCTTGGGCTTTGGAGTATCGGAGGGTGAGACCCTTTTTCTTTTCTTCTCGTTCGACGGCTTCGGGACCGGGGGCAGAACCTCCTCCTCCCCAGACGGGGGCCTCATGGCAGCATTGTCTCCAAGGTCTGTGTGAATAAAAAGAAATCAAGTGAATGAGAAAGGAAAGATTTAAGAAAAAGACCATCAAATACATGAAAAGAAGCTTACCATGATTTTTGGCCTCCCATCGGCCCCTTGCCAAATCGCGCCACGAGCGCTCGGCATATGAAGAGGTCGACACCAGATTCTGAACCCAACCCTCAAGGTTCGGAATTGCACCAGGCATCCAAGAAACCGCTGCATCATAGGAAGGAGTATCGATGATAAAAAGCAAAGGAAACAAGATAGTAAATGGAGGCCATTGGTGGAGTTTGTACTTACGCTTCATGTTCTATTCCTCAGGGAATGGCATCTTCTCGGCCGGGATTATGTCGGAAATCTCACTCGGACAAACCGGCCCATCCATCCTCGATCCTTGTCCTCGTCAATGCTCGAGAACAACACCTTGGTAGCCCAACGCTAAAGCCTTATTAACCCACCTCGATAGAGACGGGGGCTGTACATTCTGATGAGATGATCGAGGGTGAAAGGCATCCCTTCAACCTTGCTCACGAAGAATAGGAGCAGAATAACAATCCGCCAAAAGGAGGGGTGGATTTGACCTAGGGTTACTGGTATTGGCAAAAAAAGTCGATGATGACGGGATCGACGGGGCCCAGCGTGAAAGGGTAAGTGTAAACACTTAGAAACCCTTTCACGTACGTGGTGATGTTTATTTCAGGGGTCGGAATCACCACCTCATTGTCTCCCCAATTGCAATCCTTCTTCACCTGCTCGAGGTCGTCCTCAGTTATCGAGCATATATATCTCGACATTGGCTCACATCGGCCAGGGACCGTCGAAGGTTTCTCGACTTTGAAGTCCGAAGTAAGATCACACACACACACACCCCAGGAACACACTCCTTGAGGCGTGGCTCCACCAACGTTTTATCATCGGTCGGTCGCGATGAAGAAGCTTTTTCCTTTTGGGGAACAGTTTTAGATGTTTTCTCCGTTTTTATATGGATTCAGAGAAAGAAGAAGATGGGATTTGTTGTTCTGAGAAAAGATTGACAACGGGATTTGAAGTACTTGCAGAATTGGAAAAACTTGAAGGAAGTAGAGTGCTTTGAAGATTAAGGGAAGTTTTGAAAGTAAAGTTTGAGAAAATTATGATGAAGACCTATTTATAATTTTTACTGTGACGGTTCAAAGACGCTGGTAGACGACCATCAACTGATGCTCATTAATGATCTTGGGAACTGTACTGATGCGACGCTTCCGTCACTTCCGTCGCTTACATCACAAGGGTGACGTCATAACTGGTTGAGGTATAAAATCGAAGGCTCAGCTCGTTTCTGCTCATTACATTTCAAGAAACGGGGACTATCTGTATACGGTTAAAATATGGCTTGTCCGATTATGCCATTTAACCGAGACCAGGAAATCGCGTCGAGGGTCAGTCTCGTAATGGATCAGGTCAGAGCACGAAGATAAAGTATCGAGCTTGAGAATCGAGGTGCTAGTCGAGATCGAGGCCAACGGCGGTCGAGACCATATATGATAGACTTCGAACGAAGCACAATAACGGAAAGGTAAGATATCCGTAACCGGCCGACGATCACCGCAGAAATCCCGGAACAGATCAAATCAAGGGCGGTTGTTTAGGCTATTCATGGGATTTACTTCTGTAATTAGAGTTATACCATAATTAGGATTCCTCTACTATATAAAGAGGAGTCCCCATCATTTGTAGGCACTTTACAGTTTACATTCACACAGATCAAAGGAACAATATCCACTCTTTAATTTACATTCTCTTGTTGATCAGCTTGTTAAGTTTTAACTGTCACTGCATAACTAGCTCGAGGGCTCTGTCCAAACATTGGTTTGCTTCACATTATTGTCAATTTTCATCACTTATCTTTACGTTTATCAATTGGTATTAGGTGAAATGACGTATCCTTAAAACCACATTATAAGTTTAATTGTTATCCAGTTTTTAGGGTAAACAATTGTGCATGTCCACGTCCTCTCAATAATTCTAATCAGCTACGGGCAGTTGTTATGGGGAGATAGAGAGGGGATTAGCCGAAAGTAGTGTGGCAAAATAGATTAAAAAAAATAATTGTCCGTTTATATTATCCACTAAAAATAGGTTGGAAAATGAACTTTTTAAAAATGGGTCAAATATGGATAAGATTCATATTATCCACTTAAAAATAAATACTTAATGGATAACCAACATGTTTAATTTTTATATTTACAAAGACTCAAATTGGGGGATATTCAAATTGTTTAATATGAATATATCCATACTATCCATGGATTCTTGAATGAGATCTCTTTTGGGAGAATTTCTAGTCTTCCAACCGATTAACCCACTTTCTATCCATATTAAATATGATCGGATCAAAAAATTTTAAGTTATTTTTGCATTAATCGTTTTTCGACCCGTTCATACCCGATCCGCCCATTTTTCACCGCTAGAAGAAGTAACACTAAAAAAGTTTAAAAGAATCCGACTTGTTATATTTATTACATGCGGATAAGACGATATCAGATTGAGAATAGTAACAGTTGTAAAGAAAGTTTCTGATTTTGCAGGGGGGAAAAACTTATATCCTTGAAGTATATAAAAGAGTCCTGAATTGATAATTTGCAGTTTCACCAGTTAGAATCTTGATAATCTCATTATCACCGTTGTGATTGCGAAGTTAAGTAAATTATACAAAATTCGAGCTATTGAATAGGAAAAAATTACAGTGTATAGTCGCTCCAAAAAATAAAGACCACCAAAATATATAGTTTTTAATATACTATATATATATATATATATATATATATATATATATATATATATACTCTGTACATTATACTACCATGGTCATATGGTACCTTGCATGGTACTAATTCNTACTATATATATATATATATATATATATATATATATATATATATATCTTATACCGGCTAAATGTGTAACTTATCCATCGAAGAACAGATGGCCCAACCCAACCCAATCCTATGAGGCTGCAAGCTAATTTTCATAAAGCACTATCTTTTAGTAGTAATTAGTTATCTATAGATACCATTTGCTATAATACGGATTATAGATACCTTTTATGTGGTTATAAGATGTATTTGATGTATTTAAGCTATTGTATTCATGAATACAATAGCAAAAATAGGCGTGAATCAGGGAAGTCCAGCTAATCAGTTGTTGTATTCGAGTGTATTCGACTGTATTCATGGAGTGAAACATGGGATTACAGCAAGACAGATTATTGCATTAGACTGTATTCACGGCGTGAAATAGGGGATTACACTATTTTTAAAACGGAAAGTGAATCAATTAACATAATAGACTCCTAATATAACTCAACCAACTCAATTATAACACACAAATTTTGTATTTTCAGTTATAAAAAAGACTCTCAACCGAAAAATACCCCAAAAACATAGCAATCTTCAGAGAAATTATATAATACATCTGAATACATAAATTATATTAATTAAAAAAAACTTATGAATACATTCATGGCATATAGCGAGACAGTGAATACAATAAAATACATAGAATGCAGCGGGATACATTGAAATAAAATGAGAAAAAAAAAGACAGTAAATACAATAAAATACATGGAATACAACGAGATACATTGAATTACAGTAAAAAAACAATGAATACAATAAATACATAAAAATACATTGAAATGGTATCTATAGATGGCTAATTACTACTAAAATAGCTCCAGTCTCCCTGAACCATCTACGAGCTCGGTTAACTTTTGTGAAGCAGCAACTAATGTCTCCCCACTTTTGCAGAGGCAGATCTGATATACCTCCTGTGGTAGCTAATAGCAGTCGAAGAAAAGTCCTCTAATGATGACGAATTGGTATGGAAGAATACACGGCCCGGTACTGCCACCACCCCAGCTTGTTTAATTAATTCCTCCACAAAATCAACCTGGAACGCCTTGAGGTGATCACTACCACAATTTAAACATATAAAGAACGCCAAAATAAAATGCTTTGTCAAGTTCTTACAAGCCAACCGAAAAAAGAAGTTCTTACAGGCCACGCTGAGACGTAAAAGCTTTATCCAAAGTATGAACCTATTGCCGGTACAACCGGCCAGCAATAATCACTCAATGTACTATTCCGACCCAAAATTCGTAAAGAGTTGAAGAATTCTGGTGGAAGGAGGAGGAGATCGGAAATTTTAATGGGATGGGGGAAGGGAATGGGATGTATCAAAGTAGAGAGAGAAAGAAAATAGTGTAACTGATTAGCGTATTCAGTGGCTTAGGTCTAGGAGGTAACCAAAATTAAACATTTTGCTATAAACCTTAAAAGGTATCTATAGAATATAATTATTTTAAATGGTATTTATTTAAAATAAATAAGGTGTTAACCTTTGCTATAGGAGGTAAAAATTCTTAAATTGAACTGAAAATCTTAGCCCAACACAGAACTAAGCGCCGAATACTGAACAAAGCATGGGTATGTGCTTGTGGGTTACTACATAAGGATAAGGAATTTTTTTCTTCATATACAATATTTGAAACGTTTACCAAAATTATCCTAATTTTGTATATTACCCGCCCTAAATAAGAATACTTACAAGTTATATACATTTCATTATTAGCGTCTAAGATTAGGGGATTTAGTTATACACTCTTTTCTTTTTTCTCTCCTGTCCTCTTTCCCTATTCTCTCTCTCTCTCTCTCTATATATATATATATATAATTCATTACTTGTGCCTTAAAGTAGAGGATTTAGTTACAATATTTTTCTTTTTTATTAAAGTGGAAAAAAATACTGACCAAATGCAGGGTTGGTCAATATTTACGCATACACAGACTCCAAGTGAGACCAAATGCATTTATCTTTTATCTAATCAACAGTTTGGATTGATCCATACCGTTAGTTCACAGCACAAAACGTTTTCTGATATTCGTTTTATTACTCTCCCGCTCAAAATTTATTGGTACAATTAATATTTCCGATGGGTGGTTTTGGGCTTGGTTTTAGGTGTAAAAGTGCGCAATTTGTCGACTCTTTTGTTAGGTTTAAAAGTGGTTTAAGTGGCTGAACACGTGAATCGGAATTAAGTAAAATGTTTNAATTAATTCTAACTCCCACATGATGAAAAAAAGTAAAAGGTCCCGAGACGAAAATGATCCAATTTGACCACTGTACATTGCTAACATGAGAAAATGGAATAATCGAGAATCTCGAGTAACTGGCCAAGCCGCTAAAGTAGCTAAAGTAGTGATAAATCCTGTTAATAAAATGGGTCCTATAGAAAGTCCATCTATTCCTAATCTCCAATGGAAATCAAAAAAATTGATCCATTTATAATCCTCCACTAGTTGGATTAATGGATCATCCGATTGGAAATGATAACAAAACGCATAAGTCGTTAGAAGGAGTTCTAAAATACATATACATATTGTATACCACCTAATTACCCTATTTCCTTTATGGGGAAGAAAGAAAATTAAGGAACCCGCAAATATTGGAAAAACTACAATTATTGTTAACCAAGGAAAATAATTCGTAGTAAAGACAAGATACACTTGGACCATAAAAACCCGTGCTCAAAATATTTTTATTTTCGAGCACAGGTTTGTCGGTAAAAAAAAATTAAATGGATTCAAGTAGAGTTTTCTCGAACGTATCAATAAGCTAGACCCATACTGCGAGTTGTTTCATGCCATAAATAAACTCGGACACTCTAAGAAATCTGTTGGACAGGCGGATTCACATCTCTTACAACCAACACAGTCCTCTGTTCGTGGAGCAGAAGCAATTTGTTTAGCCTTACAACCGTCCCAAGGTATCATTTCTAATACATCGGTGGGGCAAGCTCGGACACATTGAGTACATCCTATACACGTATCATAAATCTTTACTGAATGTGACATTGGGTCTATACGTTTTTGAATGTTATAAATTTTCGATCTAGTAAACTTAGAAACGAATCATATAATCATATATTTATATACCAGATGAATCAATGAGTTATCATAATTTTCTAATCAACCCCCTTCTGGATTGGTTTATGAGATATGAGAGAGGGTCAAAATACTTTGATTTCTTATGTTTTGCAAACAAGACCACACCTTACGTAGCAAACATGCAAATTAAAATTGATTTATCAATATTAGAATCTAGATGATTAATACTAATTATTCAACAAATTTGATTGGTTGATACGAGTCATTTCACGGGCCTGGTGAAATGAAAAACTACGAAGAGGAATTCACATGGATTTAGGAAGGGCCAATCAAGGGGAACATTTATAATTCTTAATTCTATAAGGTTGAATAAAAATTTAATTGACCATTTGATATAATTGCTATGCTTAGTGTGTGACTCGTTGGTTTTTTAGGGTTAGGATTAAAAAAGACCAGCCCACATAGTATGAACTAAAAACTATAGAACTAATAACCAACCCATCACTTCGCATTATCTGGATCTAAAGAACCAGTCAAGATATGATATATAGGTCATAGGGCTGGACAGGCCAGAAATATAAATTCCATTATGGGGAATAAGCTCAATCAATTGACTATAGATACGCTAAAAGAAAGAATCGTATCCAAAGTAGAAATGCTTGTACGGGTTTATAAAGAAACTACTCCAGGTTTGGACTTTGAGCTGCCTCCCATAGAACCTATTGCTCAGCATATCCTTTTTACAGAGGAAAGTATTCCCTATCTTAATTCCATATATACGAGTCTCATTGAGAACGGGACCCTAGATCAGAATCATTCTCAACGAGTCCATAAGAAGTGATCCTATTTTTTTCATCGGGTCCGGAGAAAGACCAAAGACCTTGAGCGACCGATCCGGCAGAACAACTCAAAAGATAAAGAAGTATCGTTAATCTCTTCATGCTCGTTCCAAAGTCGAAGTACCATTTGTACAAATAAGAATCCCCTTCGTTACATGATTTCTTCTTCATATAGATAGATATAGGATCTATGGGGCAATTACTTAGAAGTACATTTTGTGCTACAGCTCTTCCTATCTGATAGAAAAGGATCCCATGATCCTGAACCGATCTTACCTGGGATCGCAAATCCCAAGTTTGTCTATGAAGAGCGGATCTAATTGTATTAGTGTCTATAATTGATTTCTTCTGTGTAATACTAATCGATAGGACCTCATTGGTAAGTGCTACAAGATCTCGTGCATTGGAACCCATGGTTATGGACCCGAATCCGTTAGTATGGAACATTTTCTTTTCCAAGTGAAATCCCCTAGTATATGAAAGAGTGAAAAAGTGCTTTCGTTGTTGTGGAAGAAGAAGCCTTCGTATCTTAATGCACGTATTTAATTTATTCGGAGCTATTAGAGCGGGATCCACTTTTTGGGGAATATGAGTCGAAGCAATAACAAGAATATTTCTAGTAGAACATCTTTCACAATCCATGGAGAGATGGTTCACTAATAGACCGAGGGCTAAGTCATTCGACTCATTCACATCCAGATCATGAATGTTTGGAATCCATATTATGCAAGGAGACATTGCTTTTGCTAATTCGAATTGAAGGGTGATATAAAATCGGTCTATTTCCGGCATCATAATCCATAGTTAGCCCATTCANAGGTTAGAAATACATGTTTACCTTGGTATGAAATTGGATTGAATTGAATATTCTTCGTGTTGTTGCTGTGTGTTTACTTTGGAGCTACAGGCGATTTCACGGTAGATCCCCCTTGCCTGTTTATTTAGGACTACGGATTGATATTCCGGTAGATCCCCCTGAATATGGAACTACGAGACTGCACCCAGTAGATTCCCCCGGTACTAGGTATTTACATTTGGGACTACGGATCGGGATTCCGGTAGATCCCCGCGCACTATGAGTTGGACCACGGGACGACACCCGGGAGATCCTCTGGACATTTTTATTTGGGGACTACAAAATGGTATCCTGGTAGATCCCCGATTGCTATCTCCGTGTTGAGCTGTATTCTTTCTGTGATGCTCTCTCTCTGTTGTAATTGTTGTTATTCTTATTATTATACTGTGTTACTTCATACTGTTTCGTTTTCCTTATGTATAAGTATATGACCGGTAGGGCCCTGACCTTCCTCGTCACTACTCGACCGAGGTTAGGCTTGCGACTTACTGGGCTCCGCCGTGGTGTACTCATGCCCTTTCCTGCACATGTTTTTCATGTGCAGATCTAGGTTCTTCGACTCGACCCTACTATCCTTGAGGCGAGGCGATTCTTCAGAGACTTCGAGGTATATCTGCCGTGTCCGCAGACCGAGGAGTCGCTCTCCATTCTCTCTTGTAGTTATAGTCCTTCCGTATTTATGTGATTTAGACAATCCGGAGTTAGAACACTATGTAGTATCCATAGCTTATGATTCGTGAGTTTCTAGGTTTTGGGTGTTGTTCAGTTTTTGAGATATTATATTGGTTTATGCTGAGTGGTATCTTAAACGCTTCAATATTGTTTATCTTCAGTTTTATTAGTTTTTCCGCATTTTGTTTCCCTTCCGCAAATTGTTATGCATACCTAGTCGTAGAGACTAGGTGTCGTCACGACATGTTCACGGAGGGCGAACATGGGTCGTGTCACCAATTTTACTTTCACGTCTTTTAATTATGTTTCCTAAAATGTTTTTGTTGCATCGATAAATTCCTTTTTTGGAAAACGAGTTTGAGCAATTATCAAGAAGTTGTCAACATGAATCAAATAGTTGGGAATTCAACTCAACCTACTGGCATGGATTACAATCATCTTGTGACGACCCGGCCGGTCGTCTTACGAATTAACGCCCCGATCACATATTAACTGCTTTCCCTAAGTTTATTTCTGCCATTTTGAATTGCCGGGACGTTCGATTTTGAGTTTCGAAGAGTTCTGGGACACTTAGTCCGTAAATGAGAGCTTAAGTGTTGGGAAATGGTCCATAGTCTAAACAGGGTGAAGACGGCCTCGGAACGGAAATCCGATGGTTCCGTTAGCTTCTTTAGGTGATTTCGGGGTTGAGAGCGTGTTCGGAACGTGTTTTGGAGGCTCATAGCTAATTTAGGCTGGAAATGCTGAAAGTCCGAATTTTGAAGTTTCCGGTTCGATAATGAGATTTTTATCTGAGGGTCGGAATGGAATTACGGAAGTTGCAGTAGCTCCGTCATGTCATTTGGGATGTATGTGTAAAATTTCAGGCCATTCGAACGTGGTTTGGTTAGGCTTTTGATCGAAAGCGTGTTTTGAGAGAAAATGAAGTTCTTAGGCTTAAATCGGTGATTAATTCGAGTTTCCGATATTATTTTAGGTGTTTTAAGGATTGGTACAAGTTTGAATGGGGTATTAGGTGATATTGGTGCTTTGGGTTGAGGTCCGGGGGGCCTCGGGGTGGTTTCGGATGGTTGACGGGAAGATCGGAGAAGTGTTGCAGCAGCTGAAGCATTGCTGCTTCTGGTATTTTCGCATCTGCGGCTTGGGAACCGCAGATGCGGTACCGCAGATGCGGCATGGAGGATCGCAGAAGCGGGGTTGGCCAGGCCCATCAGGCTCCGCAGATACGGTGGGCTTTCCGCAGAAGCGGATCCGCATCTGCGGGATCAGGACCGCAGGTGCAGATTTTTATATTTTTTTATTTTTTAAAGGTTCCGCAAATGCGGTGGGGTTTCCACAGAAGCGGATACGCATCTGCGAGATCAGGACCACAGGTGCGGAGTTTTGGATTTTTAATGAAACCGCAGAAGCGGCTTAAGTTCCGCAGAAGCAGGACCGCAGGTGCGGTCCCTTGACCGCAGAAGCAGAAATCACTGGACTGAAATTTTGGGGCGGTATGGATAAAAGAACTTCCTATATTATACTATTCAATTCTCGTCGACGAATTGATTTGATAGTCCAGATTGTTTAAGCATTCACGTAATCGTTGACCTCTTGCCAATTGAATCTGAGTAGCTTTATCGAGATCAGAAGCAAATTGTGCAAAGGCTTCTAATTCTGCGAATTGTGCTAGTTCTAATTTTAATTTACCAGCTACTTGTTTCATGGATTTTATTTGAGCTGCGGACCCCACTCTGGAAACGGAGATACCCACATTAATAGCAGCTCTGATTCATCATAAATGATCCGCTTGCCCCGAAATGACCTGGACCAATAGGGAAATCCCAATTCATTGGGCCTTTCGATACAATCAAATAGAAAGCCCCAAGGGCGCCATATTCTAGGAGCCCAAACTATGTGATTGAATAAATCCTCCTGCGGGTCAAGGGCTCCTTCTCCCTCCCCTTCTTCAAACTCCGATTCATATTTTTCATAGAGAAATCTCTGATCAAGGATAGAACAAGAGCCGTTTTGCATCATATCTAAGGGATTCCTCGGTTCGGGCCGAAGAAGCAATGTCACTCGATCATTATCAAACTGACTGCAATCTTTTTCTGTCCGTGAAGATCCCACCAGAGCGCCTTCTACTTCTAATAGGCCATGAACTAGATCAGAATCATTCTCAACGAGTCCATAAGAAGTGATCCCATTTTTTTCATCGGGTCCGGATAAAGACCAAAGATCTTGAGCGACCGATCCGGCAGAACAACTCAAAAGATAAAGAAGTATCGTTAATCTCTTCATGCTCGTTCCAAGCTCGAAGTACCATTTGTACAAATAAGAATCCCCTTCGTTACATGATTTCTTCTTCATATAGATAGATATAGGATCTATGGGGCAATTACTTAGAAGTACATTTTGTGCTACAGCCCTTCCTATCTGATAGAAAAGGATCCCATGATCCTGAACCGATCTTACCTGGGATCGCAAATCCCAAGTTTGTCTATGAAGAGCGGATCTAATTGTATTAGTGTCTATAATTGATTTCTTCTGTGTAATACTAATCGATAGGACCTCATTGGTAAGTGCTACAAGATCTCGTGCATTGGAACCCATGGTTATGGACCCGAATCCGTTAGTATGGAACATTTTCTTTTCCAAGTGAAATCCCCTAGTATATGAAAGAGTGAAAAAGTGCTTTCGTTGTTGTGGAAGAAGAAGCCTTCGTATCTTAATGCACGTATTTAATTTATTCGGAGCTATTAGAGCGGGATCCACTTTTTGGGGAATATGAGTCGAAGCAATAACAAGAATATTTCTAGTAGAACATCTTTCACAATCCCTGGAGAGATGGTTCACTAATAGACCGAGGGCTAAGTTATTCGACTCATTCACATCCAGATCATGAATGTTTGGAATCCATATTATGCAAGGAGACATTGCTTTTGCTAATTCGAATTGAAGGGTGATATAAAATCGGTCTATTTCCGGCATCATATCCATAGTTAGCCCATTCATCCTAGTTAGCAGTTCCAGCTCCGTATCAAGGTCACGATCGATATCGTCACTAGCATCAAGATTGTCACTATCATCAATATCGTCACTATCATCAATATCGATCTCATCAAGAAGAAAACCTTTAGGCTTGTTATCCAGGAACTTGTTCAGAAATACCGTAATGAAAGAAACATAGGAGTTTGTCGCTAGGTATTTGACCAAATAGGATCGTCCAGTTCCTATAGAACCTATCACTAAAATACCCCTAGAGGGGGATAAGGCTAAGCGGAGCGAAAAGGGTTTTCTATGAGATGGGAAATGAAAACTATTTTCCCCACACGAAGTTTGTGAATAAGTGATTGTCTGATAATGAGCAAGGAATATCCATCTTTCTGCTAAACAGGATGGATTGAACTCATAATTCATTAGATGCTTTTTATGAATGTCAACTAAGTATCGTAAGTAAATTGCTCCCGGTTGTTCAATCATTTGATAACCAGAGTCATTCTTTGATAAACGATCACTATGAGTCAGACTCAATAGAATTTGATCAATCCTATTTTCTGTCGTTAAGGTGGAGAACTGAACCAAGAATTCTCTTTCTTCATCATCAATCGAATCACAATTTTGAATACCGAATTAGAAGTGGAAAATGAAAATGGCACCCTCTTTAGTGAGATTATATGAGCAAATGCCTGAACCAAAATATGTTATTGCTATGGGAGCCTGTACAATTACAGGCGGGATGTTCAGTACCGATTCTTATAGTACTGTTCGGGGAGTCGATAAGCTAATTCCTGTAGATGTATATTTGCCAGGTTGCCCACCTAAACCGGAAGCGGTTATAAATGCTATAACAAAACTTTGTAAGAAAATATCTCGAGAACTCTATGAAGATCGAATTAGGTCTCAACGAGCGAATCGGTGTTTTACTACCAATCACAAGTTTCATGTTCAACACAGTATTCATACGGGAAATTATGATCAAAGAGTTCTTTATCAACCGCCATCTACTTCAGAGATCCCTACGGAAATCTTTTTCAAATACAAAAATTCAGTATCTTCCCCCGAATTAGTGGATTAGACAGGATTCCTTTGTCCAGAATAAAAAGTGGTGGGTCAATTTTCAGAAATTTCATCGTAAATGTGAAATACTTATATAAATAAAAATGCGGGAGAGATAAAAAGATGCAGGGTCGTTTGTCTGCTTGGCTAGTCAAGCATGGGCTAATTCATAGATCTTTGGGCTTTGATTACCAAGGAATAGAGACTTTACAAATAAAGGCAATTTGATCATTTACCCATCTGAGTCTGATAGATTCGATTTTTCTCTTTCTTCAATAGAAAGGAGGGGAGGTCAATTTTCTTGTAGAGCCGTATGCACAAAAGATGCCTGTACGGTTGTTCAATTCTATCTTTTTTCTATTCTTTATCTTTCTTTTCTCTTTGCTTTATCATGCGAGATAGGGGAAGCTTTTATTTTGTTATATCATTAGGGTAATGATCCATCAACCTGCTAGGGTTCTAGAAAGGCATATAGGAAGGAATGGAGAAATCCGGAATGAAGAAATCGAATATGAAAGAAAAGACAAAGAAATGAGAGAATATCGGATTCTATTTCTTTGGATCTGAGCTGAATCTTGTCTATTTCAACCCCCCTAGATTCGGATTCTACTTTTGAGCCTTTCAACAATTAACCAATTTAACCTTTCGAATATGTATTCCGTATTCAAATTCGGTTGAACGAGAGGAGAAAAAAAAGAGGAGATAGAATCCAATTCTTTTAGATACTTTATCTAAGAAACTCTACCCATCTAGAACATAGATGGGGTATATCTCGCCAAACTGGATAAAGCTATTATTCTAATCTAGACTCTAAAAGAATATGTATGTTGATTCATATCAATTAATTAGAATTAATTCGAGGGAAGAGAGACCCATACAAATTAATCATGTGCCAGGAACCAGATTTGAACTGGTGACACGAGGATTTTCAGTCCTCTGCTCTACCAACTGAGCTATCCCGGCTATTCCCAATGTAGTATCCTCATTTTATTAGAGAACTGGGGTCTATGTCAATTACAAGGACAAAAGTAGATTAAAAATTTCATCAAAGCCGGGGAATTTCTTCGATCTTCAAAAAGATTTAATAAAAATATATATAACTACAATATAATACAACTTAAATATAATTTACATAAAACTATAATATAACTTTAATACAATTTCGTGAGTATATTGTATGTCATGTGTTTTTCTTCTTATTCTTCTTCGATTTTCAATCTGAAATTCGGCCAAAATCAAGTCTAATCTTCACCAAACACCCTCAAAATTGGGATATAAACTCCAAAAAATTGTTCTCAATTGTTTGCAACAACACACAATCCAAACAAATAATAGTTTTTGAAATTTCAAATTCGAATTCAAAGCTTCGAAACTTTTTAAAGGCTGTCAATGGTGGAAAATCAAACACCTTCTAATTTATTGAATGACAATTTTAATTCGAACATCAATTGAGAAACATGAAAGGAAATTGTTAAGTTAAAACTCTATAGTAAAACGATTGTAATTCATTGATAAATTTCATTAAAACTCTATACAACAAGAAAGCATAAAAACAAAGAACGTCAAAGGAAGAAAAATTGGGGGGGAGGGGGGGGGTTGAAAACAGAGATAGATAGATGGATAGATAGATAGATAGATAGGGGAGGGGGGTTGGAAACAGAGATAGATAGATAGATAGATAGATAGATAGATAGATAGATAGATAGACAGATAGACAGATAGATAGAGGGGTGGAGGGGGGGCAGGTATAAAGGGACGGGGAAATAACTGATATTCCTTATTCAATTCCTAATATAAAGGGATACTCATTAAAAACTTATTTGTATATAATTGGTAAATTGTATATGACCAAGTAATTAAGTTAAAACTCGATTAGGGATGATAATAAAGTTTCATACGTAGTATAGGAAGGTAAAAATCCCTAAGGATAAACTCTATATTGATTTTTTGTCTCTCTTTGTTTCAGTAATAAATGTAGAGCAAGGAGGCAATGAACATAAATTAGCAACTACATAAATAAAAATGCTTTCACAAAAAGATTTGGATATATCATGGCCGGGTATTCCAGTCACATAATCAATGCGAGGCAAAATACTAGTACTAAAGTTTATTACTGAGGTTGAATATAAGAGAGGTGGAAAACGTAAATCAATAATACCATATTAACGCGTCTTAGCTAACGCATCACTTGGTTAGCAGCGCCAGTGTCTTGTCTACTCTAAAGAGCAGTAGCAAAAAAAGTAGAAACCTATCCTTCAAGTTCTTTTATTTTAAGGGAATCTTACATAAATATTTCAATTAAGTCCCAACTTACCAACCTCTAGCCATTAATTAAACTTATCAAAACTAGCCAAACACATATAAAAGTTGAAAATCCAAATAAATGAGGTTCTTTCTCTCCAAAAATCGCACACAAAGATCTTATTCCATATTTTTAAGCGTGAGTAGTAACCTTAGATGCAAGACAAAAAATGAAATTTCATGAATGAGGTAGCAAATAAGGTGATGAAATACCAAAATATAGACATAAGATTCCAATAATCTACGAAAAAAAGGTCATTTTTCAATGGTATGGTTGAAATTCATTGAAAACACATAGATGAGTCAATATAATATTGGAGGTGATTTAGACTGATTAGCATCAAAATTTGTAGTTAAAATCGAGTTCAAATAATTCTTCTGAAATACATGTATCTCGCATGTATCTCACACACAGGTATACATGGATATACATGTGATACACATTATACATATGTGATACACAAATGATACATAGTGTGATATACATATCATTTTTTCATGTTCATCCGCTACTTCGAATTTTCAATTCAAACCACCTCAAAACTCCACCAAATCATCCCAAAACTGTGATTCAAGCTCCTTAAGATGTACCCAATCTATTTTAATAACACCCACTCAAAAGAAAGCGAAAATTTGACTTTTTTGGCTACAAATAGCTAATTGGCTAATATTAGTAATATTTTTTAAATTGGCCAATTTTTATAATAAGTTGCTTATAAATAGTTATAGCTGATAGTTTCCCCCTATTTTAATCCATTCCGTTTAAAGTTGATTAGAAGAAAAAAATTTTAAAAACTGGCCTCAAGGGCTGGCCCAGCCCAACCTTATGAAGCCGCATGCTAACTGTACCTGGGCTTAACAGCCTTATTTAAAATGGACCGAAAAACCTTGGGGAAGTTATAGACCAACAATATTTACAATTGCTAGGCAATATTTATTTTTACTAATCTTAGGGTACACACTTTGCGCGTGTATCTTATATTAATAAATATACTGATTTAAAAAATTGCATAAATATTGTTAAATAATATATTAACTTATAAATAAAATTAATGAAAAATATATAAGTTCCTGAAAATGACGAATATCAATCTCATTTAGCTAGCTCAATGAAAAAAGAGTCTTGCTCATATGATGAATTTAAAAAATAATTAAAATTAGATTCTTTTGCCAATTAGTTAATTCTAATACTTAGTTATTTATTCTCAATATTAAAAGAAATAGTTTAATTTTGGTTGATTCAAGTTCGTCACATTTGCTCATCTGTAATTTTAGATATTGTACTGTAATTATAATTTTATCCAATAAGATATATATTATCAAAGCGTAAGAAATTAATTTATTTTCACTTTTGAGATGTGTTTGGAGGATCATTAGTATTATTGATTTTTGTCAACCACTTTTCTTCCACTCTCTCTCTCTCTTCTCTCTCTCTTACTTTTGATTCTTAAACATTTTGTTATTAATTTATTTTAATTATTGATCAGTATACTTTTCAAAAATAATAATTATTACTACTATTTTTATTATCAAAAACAAAATTAGGAAGAAAGAATGAAATTGCATGCATAAACCTAACGTCTACTCTTGGATAATCTATTTAATTAGGATAAATTTTAAAAATATAAAATTCTTTGGTAAATTAAGTACATAAATATTAAAAAAAATATATAATTCAAATAAAAAAAGATTTATTAATCAAAACTTTAGTTGATTTAAGATTCATAACTATTAGTAACATAATTAAATTATAATCATAATTATAATTTTATCCAATGTGAAACTTATTTTTAAAGGCTAAAAAATCGAACTATATTTTGATAGGGCCTTAGTACTTTTAATACAGTATAAATAGATGCAGATGATGATATAATATAATAAAGCCAAGATATGGTAGTAACTCGTTTTATAGATCGAATTGTTCAATTTAAAATGAAATGAGTTATATATTTAACCTTCAACACATTTACATTTTTATTATAAAATCTTTAGTAAATGTGGATGTCCACTACTCCCACTACTTTCACCCATGATGTAAATAACCTCTCATTACTCATCACTATTATGATTGTAACTCTCACGCCTCCATAACCCCTCCTATGATCTTCTCCCATGATCTCAATTGTTAATGTCATGTTTAAGACAATCATTTTGTAACCTTCTATGTACTAGTATAAATAGAGGCATGAAATGTGATACGGGATATACTTGAACACTTGATGAAATAAGAAAGTTATCTCTTCTTCTCCTATTCTACTTATCTTCTTGTTTTATATTGTTACTTTAAGCTACATTTTTTAACACGTTATCAGCACGAAGTCTCTACCTCAAGGTTGAACTCCACTTATTGCGAGGTATATCTCTATGATCTACTATCAAAATTATCAAGCCTAACAATTCTTTAGTTTTTCTTATATCAAATATACATATGAGTATATTCCGTCGAATGAATGCTGGTTCCTTTATTTTTATTTTTATTTTGATGTTTTATCATAATATAATCTTGAACACGTGATGAAATAAGAAAGTTATCTCTTCTTCTCTTATTCTACTTATTTTTTTATTTTATATTATTACTTTGAACCTCATTTTTTTTATTCGTGAATATAGTACTGTCAAAGTTCAATAAACAAAAAGTGTAAATCTTTTTGGAAAACAGAGATAATCCTTCTAACACCTGGAAAACATAAATAATCATGAATCTCATTGGGGAGACGTTATTGTAAATATTCCTAGTAATAATCTCGAAGCTAAGCGGAGCTAATAAAATTTCATTGTCCAGTACGTTGGGAACAACAGACATATAGACGAATATACCATTATCATTCATTTGGGATCGGCATTTTTCACCTAAATATCGTACAGAATCAGAAGAGTTTAGTGTATATAGATCACAAATTTGATATTATGTCAATCGTTTCTTTACGCTATTATCCTAATAATTTCTAATTATTTATCTTCTTTGATAGTTTTCATTATGTCGAATTTGTCAAAGCTTGAGTTTGTGGAACTTGATATTTTTGGAAAGAATTATCTATCATGGGTTCTCGATGCTGAGATTCACTTAGCCGCTAAAGGCCTTGGTGACACCATTACTTAGGGTAATGAGGCATTAAGCCAGGACAAAGCGAAGACCATGATTTTCCTTCGTCGTCATTTTGATAAAGGTTTGAAGGTTGAATATTTGACAGTGAAAGATCCACTTGAATTGTGCTGGCCTGAAGGAAAGGTATGATCACCTTAAGGCTACAGTATTGCCAAGGGCTCGATATGAGTGGATGCACTTACGGTTGCAAAATTTTAAGACCCTAAGTGAGTATAACTATGTTGTATTTCGAATAAATTCCCAACTGAAATTATGTGGGGATGTTATGAATGATGAGGATTTGTTGGAAAAGACTCTTACGACTTTTCATGCCTCAGATATGGTATTATAGCAGCAATACCATGAAAGGGGTTTTAAAAAGTATTCTGAATTGATCTCATGCCTTATGGTGGCTGAGCAACATAATACCTTTTTGCTGAAAAATCATGAAGCCGTCATATAGGGTCAGCTCCGCTTCCTGAAGCGAATATGGCAGCTAGACGTGATAAGTCTGGAAAAGACAGAATAATAATCATGGCCATATGAATGTACGTAGGCATGGCAATGGTAAGAGACGATATAATAGTTGTCATCGTGGTGGTCATGTCAAACGAGAGAACAATATGGGTTCTCAAAATAATCCTTCAAGAGGCAAAAGCGGTAACTGCTACCGATGTGGCATGAAAGGTCATTGGAAAATTGAATGTCGTGCACCTGAGCATTTTGTCAAGCTTTATCAAAACTCCATCAAAAGTAAGGCAAATAATGTTGGAGCATCTTCTGCTAATGCCCCAGTAGAGTCTCGCTTGACCTTTAAAAATGATTTTAAGGCAGGGCCTTCAAACAAAAATGATGACAATGCCGAGGCAAATCTTGCTTTGAATGATGATGATTTTCAAGGCCTCGATGATCTTACTCATTTGGACGTTGAAGACTTCTTTGGAAATCAAAACTAAAGTTTGATCATTTTACCGGGGAATGCAATTATGTTGTTATTTTTATTTTCAGTATGTTTTTTGACTCGTTCTAAAGTTTTTATTTTCAGTAGTACTTAAGTTGTCTTATGTTGTTGGTGGTGGTGTTAGTTTTTTCGTATTTCTCATGGTGTACTTTTATTTTTTTTATGAAGAAAATAAAATTCCCAGTCTTCAATTGAATCCAAGATGAGTAATGAAGATTTATGCATTTTGGATAGTGCTACAACTCACACAGTATTAAGAGAAAAGAAATTTTTCTCTTATTTGGTTATGAAAAAGGTCTATGTTAATACAATATCTGGTAGTACAAAGTTAATTGAGGGCTCTGGAAGAGCGGCCTTATTACTACCTAGAGGAACGATATTAACTATTGATAATGCATTGTATTGTAGTAAGTCTCAAATAAACTTGTTGAGTTTCAAAGTTATTCGCCAAAATGGCTACCATGTTGAGACATCAAACGAAGGAAAGGTTGAGTACCTTTATATTACTACAATAAAAGCGGAGAAAAAATATGTGCACGAAAAAATACCCGCATTTTCTTCTGAGTTGTACCACACAAACATTGGTGTGGTTGAATCACATGCCATAGTAAACAAAAGGTTTACTACTTCTAATATTTTTATCACTTGGCATGACCGGTTGGGCCATCCAGGTTCTAACATGATGCGCAGAATAATAGAGAATTCAAATGGGCACACATTGAAGAACAAGAAGATTCTTCAATTTAAAGAATTCTCTTGTGCTGCTTGTTCTCAAGGAAAATTGGTTATTAAACCATCAGCAGCTAAAGTTGGGATTGAATCCCCTGCATTTCTGGAACGTATACAGGGTGATATATGTGGGCCTATACACCCTCCATGTGGACCATTCAAGTATTTTATGGTCTTGATAGACGCATCTACAAGATGGTCACATGTGTGCTTATTGTCAACTCGTAATATGGCATTTGCGAGATTGTTGGCCCAAATAATAAGGTTAAGAGCACAATTTCCAGATTATGTAATTAAGACAATTCGTCTTGATAATGCTGGTGAATTTACATCTCAAGCCTTTACTGATTATTGTATGGCCGCTGGAATAAAAGTTGAGCATCCGGTTGCTCATGTTCATACTCAAAATGGTCTAGTGAAATCATTGATTAAACGCCTCCAATTAATAGCTAGACCATTGCTAATGAGGACAAAACTTCCCCTTTCAGTGTGGGGACATGCTATTTTGCATGCAGCAGCACTTGTGCGCATAAGGCCAACCAGTTATCATGAAGTCTCTCCATTACAGTTGGATTTTGGTCAGGAGCCAAATATTTCCCATCTAGGAATTTTTATTGCTCCACCAAAATGCACAAAGATGGGTCCCCAAAGAAGGTTGGGAATATATGTTGGTTATGAATCTCCTATTATTCAATATCTGGAGACTATGGTAGGAGATTTGTTTACAGCCAGATTTGCTGCTTGTCATTTTGATGAATTAGTTTTTCCAACATTAGGGGGAGAAAAAAAAAGGAAAAAGAGATAGATTGGAACGTATTATCTCTATCTCATTTGGATCCTCGTACAAATCAATGTGAACAAGAAGTTCAAAAGATCATTTATATGCAAAATGTTGCAAATCAATTGCCAGATGCATTTACTAATCTTCCACGGGTTACTAAATCGCATATTCCAGCTGTAAATTCTCCAATTCGAGTTGATGTCCCTGCTGGACAGTATGATAATGCAAATGAGTCTAGGCCACGCCTTAAATGTGGTAGACCAATTAATTCCAAGGATAAGAATCCCCGAAAAAGAAAAGGAGCAAATGGTCAAGTTGATCATAACATGGAGGCAGTTGCTCAAGAGGAGCATAAAGACATAATATTGATAAGACCTCACAGGAGGTTCTAGTACCTGAAAATAAAGAGATCTCGATAAGTTATATCTCTACAGGAAAAAGGTGGAACCGGAATAATGTTGATGTTGGAGATAATTTTGCATACAACGTTGCAGTTGAAGTAATGCAACAAGATGAGGATCTTGAGCCAAAATCTGTTGATGAATGTAGACAGAAATGATTGGCCAAAATAAAAAAAATGCAATTCAAGCGGAATTGGCTTAACTCCAGAAACGTGAAGTTTTCGGACCATTAGTCCGAACGCCTGAAGGTGTCAAGCCAGTGGGGTACAAATGGGTTTTTGTGCGAAAACGAAATGAGAAAGGTGAAGTCATAAGATATAAAGCACGACTTGTGGCACAAGGGTTTTCGCAAAGGCCTAGCATTGATTATATGGAGACATATTCTCCTGTAGTAGATGCAATTACCTGCAGGTATCTAATAAATTTGGCAGTCCATAAAAAGCTTGATATGGGGTTGATGGATGTTATCACAGCCTACTTGTATGGCTCACTGGACAATGAATTTTTATAAAAATCCCTGAAGAATTTAAAGTTCCTGAAGCACATAAAAGTTCAAGAGAAACTTGTTCAATAAAGCTTCAGAAAACCTTATACGGATTGAAGCAATCAGGGAGGATGTGGTACAATCGCCTTAGCGAGTATTTGCTAAAGGAAGGGTACAAAAATGACCCCATTTGCCCTTGTGTCTTTATTAAGAGATCTGGATCTGAATTTGTCATCATAGATGTGTATGTTGATGACTTGAATATTATTGGCACTTCTAAAGAGCTTCCAAAGGCTGTGGAATGTTTGAAGAAAGAATTTAAAATAAAAGATCTTGGTAAGACAAAATTTTGTCTTGGCCGACAAATTGAGCATGTACCAAATGGAATTTTTGTCCATCAATCAACATACACTGAAAAGGTTTTAAAGCAATTTTACATGGATAATGCACATCCATTAAGTACCCCAATGGTTGTGAGATCACTTGACATAAATAAAGATCCATTTAGGCCTCAAGAAAATGATGAAGAACTCGTTGGTGATAGAACTCCATATCTTAGTGCAATTGGGGCACTGATGTATCTTGCCAACAATACCCGACCAGATATTGCTTTTGCAATAAGCTTATTAGAAAGATTCAGCTCCTCCCCAACAAGAAGACATTGGAATGGTGTTAAGCATATATTTAGATATCTTCGGGGAACTATAGATATGGGATTGTTTTATTCCAATGAATTCAAGTCAGAAATGATTGGCTATGCCGATGCAGGTTATTTGTCTGATTCATAAAGCCCGATCTCAAACAGGATATTTGTTTACATATGGAGGTACAACTATATCATGGCGTTCAATGAAACAAACAACAGCTGCCACATCTTCAAATCATGCTGAGATATTAGCCATTCATGAAGCTAGTCGGGAATGTGTTTGGTTGAGATCAATGACTCAGCATATTGAGGAAATGTGTGGTTTACTTATAAAAAGGGATAATCCAACTACACTATTTGAAGATAATACTGCTTGTATTGCTCAACTGAAAGGAGGATACATCAAAGGAGACAGAACAAAGCACATTTCACCAAAGTTTTTTTCACGTATGATCTTCAACAAAATGGTGAAATTAATATTCAACATATTCGTTCATGTATTTTTTGGCTGATGTGTTCACTAAGGCATTACCAACCTCAACATTTGAGAAGTTCAGACAGAAGATTGGAATGCGGCGTCTTCGAGAAATAAAGTAATGTTTTCATGAGGGGGATGTCACGATCCCAAAACCAGCCCGGTCGTGATGGCGCCTATCATGGAACTAGGCCAGCCGACACATTTCCAAAATAAATTGACATTTCATTAAAGTTTAGATAATAATCTTTTTCATACTGAAATTTCCATAAAAGTGATAAATTCGAAAACCAAATGCGGAAATAAAAGCCTGACCTCGGTGTCACTAAGTCATGAGCAAATACTACAACTGTTCCGAAATATAACAAGACTAAAATAGTCTGGAAATCAACTACTAATATCTATAGGGAGATAGGAGGGAGAAGGGCGAGGTTGCGATCGCTATGCAGCTACCTCGCCAACTCCAAAATATTCGCGACGGATGAAAATCAACGCTCGTTAGCACGTCCAGCAACCCTTGGATCTGCACACAAGGTGCAGGGAGTAATGTGAGTATGCCACTCAGTAAGTAATAAAGGTAAATAAAGACTGAGCAGTAGAAAACACATAAAATCCACAACACAAAAGCTCAATAAGTTCAACATGCTTTCAAATTAGTATATGAGTCAAATCCTTTCGTTTAAAACCCCAGTTTTTCAGTAAAAATCATTTGAAGAAGCTTTTTAACAGTTTCAACAGAAGCTCAATGCAATTTAGAGTAGTAGTGATGAAAATCATAACAGCCCCTCGGGCAAAACACAGTTCGTATACGGCCCCTCGGGCAACATGAATCATAACCCGCCCCTCGGGCATAACATCGCTCAGAATCAGCCCCTCGGGCAAACATAAATCAAGAACAGCCCCTCGGGCAAAACATCATATCACTCACTCAGGGTACCCGCGATCACTGGGGATGTGCAGACTCCGGAGGGGCTCCTACAGCCCAAGCGCTATAACAAGTCACCTCGTGGCGTAAATCAATCAGGCCCTCGGCCTCATAACAAGCCACCTCGCGGCATAAATCAATCAGGCCCTTGGCCTCACAAAATCATGAATCAGTTACAACATGCTATGGCGTGCAGCCCGATCCCATAAATATCCTCACAAAAACAGGCCCTCGGCCTCACTCAGTCATAAACCTCTCAAGCCACTTGGGCTATCAGTAAAACAGGGTGCTCAGCCCAAAAATATCATTTTATGCATCAAAACGGAGTAATAAAGACTGAGTTATGAAATCAGTGAAACATAGCATGATTGAGTACAGATCTTATATCAAAACAGTGAGGAAATAATAAGAAAAGGCCCCTAGGGGTCCAACAGCTTTGGCACGAGGCCCAAATATGGCATTCAACCTAAGTTATAGAATTCTTTCTAAAACACATAAGTATCATATAGTTTTCAGTCAAATACGCAACTTAATAGTTGCTACGGGACGGACCAAGTCATAATCCCCAGCGGTGCACGCCCGCACGCTCGTCACCTAGCATGTGCGTCACCTCACAATAGTGAAACGATGTGAACTCCGGGCTTCATACCCTCAGGACAAGGTTTACAATCATTACTTACCTCAAACCAGTCAAATCCCTACTCCGCGACGCCCTTGCCTCTAGAATCGGCCTCCAAATGTCCCGAGTCTGACCAAAAGCAATACAATGCAATCAATATAGGCCAAGGAACCAATTCCATACGAAAACTATCAATTTAGACCAAAATCCCGAAATTCACCAAAATCAGGCCTCCAGGCCCACATCTCGAAATCCGACAAAAATCACAAAACTAGAAAGTCCTTCCACTCACGAGTCTATACATACCAAAATCATCAAAATCCGACATCAAATGGTTCCTCAAATCCTCAAATTAAATTCTCCAATTTCCAAGCCCTAACCCCTCAATTTCATCCCTAATTTCTACCAATCTCATGCTTAAACAACTAAAAATTACCATAATCACAAGTATTAGGGCTCAAAATACTTACCTAAATGAAATCCCCCTTGAATCCCTCTTAAAATTGCTCCCAAAAGCTCCAAAACCTGATAAAAAATGGTGAAGAATGAACCAAAATTCACGAAGCCCTCTATTTATACTTTCTGCCCAGCAAAACCGCACCTGCGGTACCAATTTTTGCATCTGCGGTCCGCAACTGCGGACAATTCTCCGCTTCTGCAAATTTTCATTAACCAGCCAAACTCCGCTTCTGCGGTCGCCTAATCGCAGATGCGGGAACCAAGCCGCACCTGCGGTTCCTCTGCACACCTGCGCCTCAAGACCGCTCATGTGATGTTCGCACCTGCGGTTCCCAATCCGCAGGTGCGGAAACACCAGCAACAGCAGCTTCAGCTGCATTTTCCAAATTCCAAACTCCCCGATGACCATCCGAATTCAACCCGAGGCCCTCGGGATCTCTACCAAACATACCAACAAGTCACATATCAACATACGAACTTAGTCGAACCTTCAGAACACTCAAAACAACATCAAAACACCAAATCACCCTCGGATTCAAGCCTAAGAACTTCTAAACTCTCGAATTCCGCAACCGATGCCGAAACCTATAAAATCACCTCCGAATAACCTGAAATTTTGCACACATGTCACAAATGACACTATGGACCTATTTCAACTTCCGAAATTTCATTCCAACCCCGATATCAAAATTTCCAATGCCGACCGAGAAACGCCAAATTTCTAATTTTGCCAATTCAAACCTAATTCTACCACGGACCTCCGTTCCGGACGCGCTCTCAAGTCCAAAATCACCTAACGGAGCTAACCAAATCATAAAAGTCCAAATCCAAGATCGAATACTAATAAGTCAAAACTTGGTCAAACCTCTCAAATTTAAAGCTTCAAGCTGAGAATCATTCTTCCATATCTGTTCTGATTAACCTGAAAACCAAAACCGACGATTTACATAAGTCATAATACATCATGCGGGGATAGTCATGCCCGAGAACTAGCGAGCGAAGTGCAAATTCTCAAAACGACCGGTCGGGTCATTACATCCTCCCTCACTTAAACATACGTTCGTCCTCGAACGTGCCCGGAGTTGTTCCAGAAGCCGTCAAATCGCTGTATAACCTTACCATGCACATACCCAGGGTGATCCCACGTCACCCTATCCCAAATAGGTCCAATAGCACAACATAACTGAAATTTCGCAATCCAACCTAGCCCTTAAACCTTAGAACCAAATTTCCACATCTACAAACTGAATAAGTTTGAACACGCTGTATCAAGCCATAACCGCAATTCAAGATGAAATCACATGATATACCACACAACTCAAACACTCATAGCGATAACTTCTAATCACAACAGTTGCTCAAACAACCCAATGCTGGTAATAAACCTCTTATCAATTAAAGCCTCACTCCAACACTTTCGTATACTGCCAAGGATGAAAGAAACACGCAGAAATCATAATCATTCCTCCGATCAACCGGTCATGGAGTTCCCTCTCCGCCGGCAAGGACTGTAGTAAATTTCTAAGACGAATTCCGATATTATCCTTCCAATATGCTGAATTCGAATCTGATAGTATTCATCTAGGTTCAATGACCTCATCTTATCCAACACGACTACTCTGGTGACATGACACGTCAATACGATCTAAAGCCACAATCTGTGCAATTCATGCACCTGAAAGCCACAATCCAAATGTACTCAAATCATGAAAATGACTCAAATGCGAGAGTTGTATCGCAAGCTCACCAGTACCGCCTCAACACGACGCTAAGAACCCATCACACACCGTAGAACCAGAACACACAAATCTAACCCGAAGGATCATATCCCAACATAGCTTCGCTGCAATGCACGACCCTATCCAAACACTGATCCATATGAAACACCTCGAGTCACCACGCTCAAAATCAACAACCACGCGCAATTTGATGTCTAGTACCAAAAGTGAATCACCATAACCATGGAGAGGCAAAAGACATAACACCACACGAACCTGAAAGAACATAACCAATACGCCATCCACCAAGCAATACCCAATACATCTTCCCGCTCAAATTCTGCTATAAGACCCCAATAGAGCCGCACTAGATGTGCATATAGCCAACAATCACAACTCCTCGTAGCACAGAGGAGTAACTCGTAGATCACTCCAGAACACGAACAAGCTCAATAACAATTGAATGGCACATCCCTCAACCATAGCAATTCGGAGTCAACAAATCCGACCCGATGCAGAACACACATCCATACAGGCCTACCGATGAACCCTAATCAAATCTGGTTACCCACAACAGCTAATACCCTTCTAAAGTCTAGAATGACTAAATAAAAACACATACTAACCTCTGGCCAACCTTGGCTATATTTTTACAGTTCACCACCACGAAATAATCCACCCACGAGAACTCTCAGTCTCCCAATCCATAGAACATACGAATCACCATCTCTGATCTCGACTCCACCGCCTGAATGTTCGCATTTCGCCAATTACACGGTCATCCCACGAGGAATACTTCTAAAAAACTTCTATGCCACAAAGCAAAATTTGAACCCAACAGTCGATCAAACAAGAGAGTGACGCAATATTATTGAAGTATCCATAACTCAAACACATCGCCCTTTTTGAAATGTATACCCTCATCAAGCCACACCAATTAGTAATATCATTTACCTAGTCATCTGAAATTGTCCATGCTGCTTAGGAAGTTATGACCTTCCTTTCAGAACTGAATCGTGACCTTACACATGCAAATCTCAATCCTACACAACATACCACATATACCATGCCATCCCATGATAACTATGAGAGCTTCATAATCCACTCCGAGTCCACAAGCAACTACATACTCAACTAGCCAAGAACTTTCCATTTGATCCCATCTAGGAGAAAATCACTATACATCACGTGCTCCTCACGCCAGTAGACAATATACATCTCTAACCGTGATAGAAACCGTCAAGAACTCTCTGAATCCCATTCGCACAAAACCAAACCGTCAGGACTGAATCCTTCTAACTCAACCAAGCTACGCAGGCCACCAATAACCCAAGAGCATTGCCACGAAATACCTGTAGAAACTCGTTACCTCATAAACACCCAAAGAACTAATCATACTTATTGCCATGCCGATCCTACCTACTACCAAGTTGTCCTATCTATCCGTGTTCCTTCTGAGTTACCATCAAATTGATTCTTCTTCTTGCCACAATACCAAAATCCTCAACCAAAACTCACCACGCGAGACCCTAGCACAAAACCACACCGCCCTAAGGCTCATAAGCCGCTGAATACTCTCTTAAACATCCCCAAAAGTACCACATTCAAAACACGCACCCTGAAGACTTCCTGTGAATCTAAAGCCATTACCTTCACCTTCCTGATACTAATATGTAGAATCCATAATGATATAGAAACACCACAAGTCTTGACACCCTCCAATGTAAACCTCAATTCTAGCCAAATACACATCCTGAAGATCCCCAATTATTACATACAAATCTTGAATCCATTAAAACCATTCTCGGGAGTCATTCACTCTACTCAGGTTTCATTAAACTGATCAAACGACTCGAACGACCGGTGTCCCATTAGCACCACAACACCTAAGGAAGTAACCCATCCTTCTAAGCAGCCGAGTGATTTCCTACTACCCGTTACATCCCTTACAATAACAGCTAATCCATCCAAAGTTTTCTCATATACCCATAAAGAATAACACAACCCTTATCCAAAAAATTCCTTTACTCGAGTCATCCTCGATCTCAACCTCTGTAAGCCACAACTGATTCGCCAGTATACCTCAAATTGAACTCATACGACGCTTAGCCGCGTAATTGACTTATCAATAACAGACTCCCCCACTTATCTCAAAGCCACAAGTCAAAATTCATAGAAACTTACAATGCCCATACTCTATTACTGCCATAATACCATAGTGCAATTCAACTAAATCCTTTATAAGCTCATGCAACACAAACCATCTAGTATTCCAAATCATCTACAAATCTCACATTCACCCTCTTAACAGTCAAGCCCACTCTCATAAGCGATCCCAACTCAAATTGCAACACGTATAACTCACTGGTAAAAGGGAACTCGCTACAAAACAACATAGGGATCACACAACCCTCAGGGCACCCCGCAGGAGATAACCCGCCTGCTTAACCTCAAGCTAACATCTCCTTATACCCTTCCACAGTCATAAACATCATGCAATCACTTGCTCTTCCTGATCCTGAACTCATATCACGACATGAGATCTACTTTACTCCCCAACTAGACGTCATGAAAAGATCCTTCAACACACCCATAACTCGGGGCTATACATCAAATCAAGATGGAATTCAAACACCAAATAGTTCTTCCTACACCTCGACCAGACACTTCTCATCACATTAAAATCATATGAACAGATCTCGTAGTCACATCATACTCATCACATAGCCATCCGGCCATCACTTCCACTAATAGGGACACTGCCGAATATATAGATCCAAAAGCGCGTGCTCACACAATCAACACCTCAGTGCTCAAGCTACAGTCAAAACCCGACCTCAAGTACTCCAGACTGGCCCAACAACAACACATAGAATCACATCTCGCACCTCATCTAGGGAATCACAAGTCGTAAATGCACTAATGATATCGAGCGCTCATATGCGCATACGAACGCGTGGAAGGAATTCAATGAGCTACATTTCAAGCTTAATCAATGTCGCACGATAAGAATTCAAGAATGTGAAGTTTTCCTAAAGGTTCTGTAGCCTCTCGGAGATAAGTACAGATATATCCATACCAATCCGCAAGACTCTACTAAACCCGCTCATGACCGTGAGACCTATGTAACCTTGGCTCTGATACCAACTTGTCACGACCCCAAAACCAACCCGGTCATGATGGCGCCTATCATAGAACTAGGCCAGCCGACACATTTCCAAAATAAATTGACATTTCATTAAAGTTTAGATAATAATCTTTTTCATAGTGAAATATCCATAAAAGAGATAAATTCTAAAACCAAATGCGAAAATAAAAGCCTGACCTCGGTGTAACTAAGTCATGAGAAAATACTACAACTGTTCGGAAATATAACAAGACTAAAATAGTCTGGAAATGAACTGCTAATATCTACTAGGAGATAGGAGGGGAAGGGCAAGGCTGCGATCACTATGCAGCTACCTTGCCAACTCCAAAATATCCGCGACAGATGAAAATCAACGCTTGCTAGCACGTCCAGCAAGCCCTGGATCTGCACACAAGGTGCAGGGAGTAATGTGAGTACGCCAACTCAGTAAGCAATAAAGGTAAATAAAGACTGAGCAGTGGGAAACACATAAAATCCACATCACAAAAACTCAATAAGTTCAACATGCTTTCAAATTAGTATATGAGTCAAATCGTCTCGTTTAAAAATCCAGTTTTTCAGTAAAAATCATTTGAACAAGCTTTTCAACAGTTTCAACAGAAGCTCAATGCAATTTAGAGTAGAAGTGATGAAAATCATAACAGCCCCTCGACAAAACATAGTTCGTATACGGCTCCTCGGGCAGCATGAATCATAAACCGCCCATCGGGCATAATATCGCTTAGAATCAGCCCCTCGGGCAAACATAAATCAAGAAAAGCCCCTTGGGCACAACATGAATCAAGAACAGCCCCTCGGGCAAAATAACATATCACTCACTCAAGGTACCCACGCTCACTGGGGATGTGCAGACTCCGGAGGGGCTCCTACAGCCCAAGCGCTATAACAAGCCACCTCGTGGCGTAAATCAATCAAGCCCTTGGCCTCATAAGAAGCCACCTCGTGGCATAAATCAATCAGGCCCTCGGCCTTACAAAATCATGAATTAGTTACAACATGTTATGGCGTGCAGCCTGATCCCATAAATATCCTCACAAAAATAGGCCTTCGGCCTCACTCAGTTATAAAGGTCTCAAGCCACTCGGGCTATCAGTAAGGTGCTCAACCCAAAAATATCACTTTATGCATCAAAATGGAGTAATAAAGACTGAGTTATGAAATCAGTAAAATATAGCATGACTGAGTACAGATCTTAAATCAAAATAGCGAGAAAATAATAAGAAAAGGCCCCTAAGGGTCCAAACAGCTTTGGCACGAGGCCCAAATATAGCATTCAGCCCAAGTTATAGAAATTCTTTCTAAAACACATAAGTATCATATAGTTTTCAGTCAAATACGCAACGTAATAGTTGCTACGGGACGGACCAAGTCATAATCCCCAACGGTGCACGCCCCCACGCTCGTCACCTAGCATGTGTGTCACCTCACAATAGTGAAATGATGTGAACTCCGAGGCTTCATACCCTCAGGACAAGATTTACAATCATTACTTACCTCAAACCAGTCAAATCCCTACTCCGCGACGCCCTTGCCTCTGGAATCGGCCTCCAAATGTCCCAAGTCTGACCAAAAGCAATAAAATGCAATCAATATAGGCCAAGGAACCAATTACATACTAAAACTATCAATTTAGACCAAAATCCCGAAATTCACCCAAACCCGGCCCCCAGGCCCACGTCTCGTAATCCGAAAAAATCATAAAATTAGAAAGTCCTTCCACTCACGAGTCTATACATACCAAAATCATCAAAATCCGACATTAAATGGTCCCTCAAATTCTCAAATTAAACTCTCCAATTTCCAAGCCCTAACCCCTCAATTTCATCCCTAATTTCTACCAATCTCATGCTTAAACAACTAAAAATTACCATAATCGCAAGTATTAGGGCTCAAAATACTTACCTAAATGGAATCCCCCTTGAATCCCTCTTCAAATTGCTACCAAAAGCTCCAAAACCGGATAAAAATGGTGAAGAATGAACCAAAATTCGCGAAACCCTCTATTTATACTTTCTCCCCAGCAAAACCGCACCTGCAGACTGCGGTACCAATTTTCGCATCTGTCGTCCGCAACTGCGGACAATTCTCCGCTTCTGCGAATTTTCATTAACCAGCCAAACTTCGCTTCTGTGGTCGCCTAACCGCACCTGCGGTCTCACCGATGTGGGAACCAAGCCACACATGCGGTTCCTCTGCGCACCTGCGCCTCAAGACCGCTCCTACGATGCTCGCACCTATGATTCCCAATCCGCAGGTGCGGAAACACCAGCAATAGCAACTTCAGCTGCATTTTCCAATTTCTAATCTCCCCGATGACCATCGGAATTCAACCCGAGGCCCTCGGGACCTCTACCAAACATACCATCAAGTCACATATCAACATACGAACTTAGTCGAACCTTCGGAACACTCAAAACAACATCAAAATACCAAATCACCCTCGGATTCAAGCCTAAGAACTTCTAACTTCCGAATTTCGCAAATGATACCGAAACCTATCAAATCACCTCCGAATGACCTGAAATTTTGCACACACGTCACAATTGACACTACGGACCTATTCCAACTTTCGAAATTCCATTTTCACCCTGATATCAAAGTTTCCACTGCCGACCCAGAAACGCCAAATTTCCAATTTCACCAATTCAAGCCTAATCTACCATCGACATCCAAATCACATTCCGAACAAGCTCCCAAGTCCAAAATCACTAAGGGAGCTAACCAAATCATAAAAATCTAAATTCGAGATCGAATACTAAAAAGTCAAAACTTGGTCAAACCTCTCAAATTTAAAGCTTCAAGCTGAGAATCATTCTTCCATATATGTTCCGATTAACCTGAAAACCAACACCGGCGATTTATGTAAGTCATAATACATCATGCGGGGCTAGTCATATCCGAGAGCTGGCGAGCGAAGTGAAAATGCTCAAAACGACCGGTCGGGTCGTTACAGGGGAGTAAGATATGCGCTGTACTCTTTTTTCCTTAGCCTAGGTTTTGTCCCACTGGGTTTTCCTGGTAAGGTTTTTAACGAGGCAACAAATAAAGCGTATTACAGATATGTGTACTCTTTTTCCTTCACTAAGATTTTTTACCCCACAGAGTTTTTTCTTAGTAAGGTTTTAACGAGGCATATTATCTATTTTTGGACATCCAAGGGGGAGTGTTATTAAATCTTTAGTAAATGTGGATGTCCACTACTCCCACTACTTTCACCCATGATGTAAATAACCTCCCACTACTCATCACTATTATGGTTGTAACTCTCACACCTCCATAACCCCTCCCCATTATCTCAATTGTTAATGTCATGTTTAAGACAATCATTTTGTAACCTTCTATGTAATAGTATAAATAGAGGCATGAAATGTGATATGGGATGTACTTGAACACTTGATGAAATAAGAAAGTTATATCTTCTTCTCTTATTCTACTTATTTTCTTGTTTTATATTGTTACTTTGAGCTACAATTTTTAACAATTTTTGCATTCTATTTACCGTGAAAATGGTAATAACAATTAAATTTGATTATGTGAGGTTCTAAAAATAGGTGATCTATTTTTATGCTAGTTGTAAAGCAATTGATGCTATGTGAAAGACTTAGAAACGAGATTAGAGCTTGAGAGCCGGGTGATGACCAAACCGAATGACTGATGGTCGGAGCCTCGAGCTGGCTTACTCGAGGACCTCGGGGTCTAGTCTGAAGCTCGACTGGGAGCTATCGGGGGTAATCGATGGATGACTAACAGTTATAATAGAATCAATGACGGCTCTTTATGGCCAATAATAAGCAATAAATGAATAGCAATGGATAGAACACAATAAATGTAAACAATAAATGAAGTAATGAACTCAAGAGAATGTGTTAGAGAGAAGAGAGAATGTTCTTGTATATTTTAGTATGGAGCAACAGATATTTACAAGATGACAAGGATCCCCTTTATATATGAAGAGGGATCCTAACACAGTACAAGATGCATTAATTACAAAGATATGGGGTAGGTATAGCCCCCTAATGCCTTGATTCGTTTTCAGACTAGTCCACTAGGCTTTGTCAGCTCTAGTCACGTGCCTTGGGAACGCCACCTTGAGTCTCCAAGACCGGTGATTCTCATTGTCCCGGGGCCGGTCATTACTCATAACATCTCGAAGTCGAACTGTCTCGAAACGACCGTCGAGGATTCTCGTAGTCGAACACTAGAAGCCCTCGAGATGACTTGATGCTCGTGAAATCGGGCCATCGATTTTTACCGTATACAGATAGTCCCTGCGTTTCTTAGAGTGGAACGATAAGAAACGACATTGACATCCATCTCTTCGAACTTCCCGTGATGATGTCATATTGATGGTGTAGGCCTTTGTGATAACTGAAACGTCCCGTCAGTCCACTTTTCCAGAATTATTCACTGCACTGTCGACCTTTATTCTTCAAAATGATAATATCGTCGTCAGTCCATTTTTCAAAAACGAATTGATTGCTCCTGCCGATAAGTCTTTCAAAGACATTAATGGGGCCGCCGGTTACGCTGCCACCCCCTATAAAAGGGGACCTCCTGGAACCATTTCCTCATTCGAGAGTTTTCTAATATCCTTCCACCTCTTCCTTCTCTTCATCCTCATTCATTGATATTTCTCATGTTTGAGGCCCGCGGCCTTAAGGTTACATGGTGGCGTTCTCGCTAGCTGGGCCACGGCCCCTTTTCAGGTCTCTCCCTTATCGAGCAGGATCACACCTTCTTATCGTTGTTGTTGTTGTTGTTGTTGGCTCGAGATGACGAGGTAGGGGCCGATTTCTTCTGGCTTGGGAAGATACTTGGATTTTACACTGCTGCTCACAAGGGCATTCGGACTGCACACCGCTGCTCACTCTCCTACCCCGGCCTGGTGTGGCACTTCATCCCTTTTATTTTCCGTGGGGTGAAGCGGCACCTCTGACTGGTAACTTGCACGGCACAATGTCCCAAGAAGTGGACTCAACGTAGTCATGCGAGTAAGGCCGATGCTCGCCAAGTCTTCTACCGGGTCGTGATCTTCTTGGCCTGGTAGAAGCCTTTGCCCTTTGGCGGGCTATGGCATTTTTTCATCCCTTTCTGCTTCTCCCACTTTCCTCTTCTTCATCTTCTCCCTTGGGGGTACCTCTTTGGAAGACCGAGACAAGACCATCGAGGAGGCGATGCTCGAACATACTGTCGCCGAGGATGCTCCCCGAAGAATAGGCTAGGCTCTAGGCTTATATATATACACCTTTTGCTTCTTTGTTTCTGTGTAAGGACCCTCGTGGGCTTTTGTAATCATATGTAAGGACCCCTCGTGGGCTTTTGTAATCATGTATTTATGAATATAAATATGTTTCTTCAATTTATCTCCGATATATGCTATATTTCCCTTTATCTATGTTTGTGAAGAATCTGAGTGCCTCACCCCACTGATTGGTGCAAATATCGAGCCCGAGTGCAAGTGTTTCTTCTGACTTTGACTGATTAACCCGATTCCCTACGGAATCCTTTGTCGTTTCTTTGGCCAAGTTCGGATTGGACTGTAAACTCGGGTAGCCGGGACCCTGACTTCGAGTCGAATGGGAGTAGGGCTTTTAGTCCCCGAGTGGGGGTTTGCTCAAATCCGGGCCACCTGGAAACTTGTTTTGAACTTAGTGTAGATAGCCTTAAGGCGTTATAGATAGATCCGGATGAGGGTTTACCCGGGTTTAGATGGTACCCCGAGGCCAAACCCGTATGAGTAGAGTTTAAGCGCTTATTTTCTTCTTGAGAGAAGCCCTCGAGATCGGGTACCATCTCGGGACCTGTAATGACATTGATGGCTTTCTGGAGCCAATCTTCCTCTTGGTGGAGGCCCTCGAGATCGGGTACCATCTCGGGATTTGCAATGGTGCCAATGGCTTCTTGGAGCCTAAATTCTTTTTGATGGAGGTCCTCGAGGTCGGGTACCACCTTGGGACTTACAATGTTGCCAATGGCTTCTTGGAGCCTAACTTCTTCTTGATGGAGGTCCTCGAGGTCGGGTACCACCTCGGGACTTGGTTGACGCGGGGTTTTCGACCTTGAAGCATCATATAGCGACGTCGAGTGTAGGATGTGGTTACGAAACAATCGAGGCGATTCTGCCAATGTATCTTTCCAAAGCGATAAAAGCTTTAGTCAATATTTCTAGTCGGCCGTTGGGGTAGGCAGGTGGTCGCCGCTTTTTCCATATATAGGGTTGTCTTTGCCTTTTTGGAGATTTCGCTATTCTGAGCAGTTATCCCCTCTCACAGAGTTCTCTTTTCTTGCGCCAATTTTCGTTTAACTCAAAGCTTTCGCCCAAGTCTTCATTTCTCCTTCCTTCATTTTACTATAGCCATAGCTGCTATGCCCGAATCAGCTCGGCAAGGAGAAAAGAGCTCCGCCCCTGGGCACTTTGTTTCGGGAAGGAATCTTTCGCCAGAAGAGACTCCCAACGTTCGAGGTTATCGGGATTATGCCTCGAAGTTCATTTCTTTAATAGGAGAGGAGCACCTTGAGTTGGTGAGGAAGGACTATGGATGGGGGAAAAGGTAGCATTGCGGGTACCTCCCTCGGAGGAGAGCATCATGGACCACGCCGAGGGATTTTTGAACGTGTACACGTACCCCTTCACGCTAGGACCCCCTAATAGGATCGTGTTTGATTTCTGTCAGAAATACCGGGTCACCTTAGCGCAGATTCATCCTCATTTTGGCGGATAGTATTGATGATGAGGTTCTTCGCGGAGAAGGCAAGGCTTGAATTCACGCTCAGTCATCTTATCAGGTTGTACCGACCTTTTCACCATCAAGGTCTGCTAACCATATGATGCCGGTCGGCCACGCCTTTCATTGTTGATGATGAAGAAGACAGAGATCGGGAGTGGATGAGTCGATTCGTCCGAATACAGACTGTTGATATTATCCCCGTGGAGTTTATGCCATTCCCTGAGGAATGGAATTATACGCGTAAGTTGTACACTCGTGCCTTCGTAGTTTTTTAATTATGGCAAAAGAATGTGTCATAAATGTGCCCTCTTTCCCTCTTCTACAGCAATTTCATGGATGCCGTGCGAGGTCCCTGATCTGCCAAATTGGGCTCGGTGCAGATGGGAGGCAAAATATCATGGTATGTGTTGTGCGATTTGTTCCCTTCCCTTTTTTCGACTGGAAAAGAACTTTCTCTTTCTATGTACTAACCATGTTATAGTAGGTATCGGGGAGCCCTCTAAGGCAAGGTTGTGCCCCTTTGGAGAGGGAGGAGGGTTGCTAGCTTCTGGGCTAAAGAATGATAATAGTAAGCAAGAGATACCTTTGCAGGGCGGACCGGGGGACCGGAGTGGAAGTATTGACTGAACCTGCCGCGCCCGTAATTTCTGACTTTGGAAAGGCGGTTTCTCCTCCATTGTCGTCCTCTTTCTCTATCGGAGGTACTTCAAGGGATACTCGAAACCCGGGATCATATGCACCGAGCGATCGCGTCACGGCCGGGGTGATAAGCTAGGATTTTACCATGATTATACCCCTTACTTGCTATTGCTTTTGTTACAAATAGCCACAAAATACTCCCAAAAGGCTTACAAGCTGCGCTTGATTGCCGGTTTGAGCAAGAAGGTGACAAATGTCAAAGATCGGCTCAAAACGGAGTGAAACTTGCAAAATGTCAAGAACAAGTGAAGTTGAGGAACAGGAAGACCTAGCGCGGACCGCACTGATTTGCCACGCGGCCGCGCTAGGAGATTCAGAGGGGTAATTTGAGGTACAAGCCACGCGGCCGCGCTCCATTTCTGCGCGGTCCGCGCAAGGGAAGTTCAGAGAAGGCTTAAGTCTCACGCGGCCGCGCTACATATCAGTGCGGTCCGCGTGAAGGAGATTCAGATACATGGAATTTTGGCAAAGTCAAGCTATGCGGCTGCACCCCATTCCTGTGCGGTCCGCGCCGACCCTCCGCCGCGGCCGCACTACATTTCTGCGCGGTCCGCTGCCCCCCAACTTCAGAAGATGAGATGTTAGAGTTCAAAGAGCCTACGCGGCCGCGCTACCTTTTTGCGCGGTCCGCGCTGACCCCGCAGGGGTATTTTTGTCCAGATTTTCCAGCTGGGTATAAATAGATCTTTTTACCATTTTTAGGAAAGTTTTAGATTCTGAACAAGGGCTGCGCTCGTGAGAACTATTGTGTAGCCTATTTTGGCAATTTTCCTCTTCAATATCATAGTTTTTAATTAGTAATCAATCGTTATGTTATTTTCATCATCTACTTCTACTGTTTCTTCTTTAATTATGTCTAGCTAAACCCATTAGCTAGGGTTGTGGCTCAACCCTAGTGTGGGTAGTTAATGGGTGTTGCATTCTAGGGTGAGATTGAGATTGGGTATTTGTAATTTTGGTTGATTTTGTGTTTCAATCTAGAATTGTGGTTGCAAACATGAATTCAAGCTTAGTGGGTCTAACTCTTCTTGAGAAAGAGAGTCATATGACCCTAAAAGTTAACCCAACAAGGAATTGGGATGGACCCATGAGAATGGTAGTCCTAATTAACGGGTTAAACCTCGAAAGAGTAACTACCCTACTTGAGCCCTAGTTGCCCGGTCTAATTGGCCTACCTAATTGGTCTCAAGAGAGTCAATTAGGCAAAATCGTTCTCTCTACCGCGAGGTGTGAGAATGAGTGCAATTGTGCAACGGCTATAGCAATAAACCCAGATTTATCAATCTCCCCTCAGTAGTTTCTACCCGTTAGCTAGCCACCTAGGTAGTGTCACGACCCTAGTGCCTTTTTCCTATATTAAGCACAACTTAGCAATATTTCCTTAGCATAATTTAGCTTTAATCCTTAAATTACAATAGTAGTTTTAAATATAAAAACCCCCAAAAATGTTAGGAGTGCAATTAGAAGTACAAACGCAATTCTAAGCTAAACAGGCAATACAACTCCATTCCAAGCTCCCTGTGGAAATTCGACCCCGATCCACTATTCGGGTATTAGTTATTGCTACCCACTCTTCCTACCATTGTGTAGTGTTGAGACGGCCGTGATCACGGGGTCGGCTCTTTCGGAGCTGAGGGGTCCAGACTAGCAGATGTGCGCTCGACCTTCGAGGAAGCCCAACGGCTTCACTCTGCGATGAGTTTTGGCACAGGCCTTTTGAGTTTCGTGCCTTCCCTTCTTTACTGAGTTTTCCTTTGCAGGCTTTTGACAAGCTTAAGTTCGAGTTGCTTCGCCGTGAGGCCAGGCTGCGGAAAGCTCTGGATGAGGAGAAATCCCTTAGGCTCCTTCGCGATGAAAGGGAAGTCGAGCTGGCACGCCTACGGTATGATACGAGTCGGAGCTTGAATTATGAGAGTTATTTGAAGGAGCAGGTAGTTTTTGTTCCGAGGGAGTGTATGTTCCTTCCTCTAGCTCTTGAGACTAATGTTTTGTTTCTTTCCAGTTGCAGAAGAAGACGAAGGACCTGGAGCGCCTTCTGAGCAAAGTTGGCCAAGCCAAGCGCGAGTATGATGAGTTAAAGGCTCACGCGGAGGTGTAGGCTTTTGCGGGGAAGGGTGCTCTGACTAAAGCCTCCGCTTTTGAGGTTTGACTTTGCTTAGTTCGTGACAATAGCTCGATTCGAGCAGATATAATTACGAAGCTCGAGTCTGAGCTCTTGAAGATAAAGGCCGAGGTTGTGGATGCCCGGGCTGAAGCCGTAATGAGCCGAACCGCAGCTGACCAGAGAGTGGCGGTCTATTTGAAGGATGCCGCCGATGCTCAAGCTGAACTGAGAAAGGTTCTCGACCGCGAGGACAGGAGCAAGGAATATGCTCGGTGTAAGTCTCGAAGGAAAATCCTCGAGGAGATCTGTGCCAGGGTCTTTGACCTCTCGAAAGAGGTGAAGCGGGCGAGGGCAGACGAACGTGGCGCTAAGGCACTTCTGTCCGATGTCGAGGATAGCGATGATGAGGCCGACGGGCCATAGTCCCCAAGGGGAACGTAGATTGCACTTTTCGATTCTGTATATAGTACTTTCAAAGCACGTTTGTAGATGGAGATTGTGTTTTTTCGTATGTATATATAAAGAGGAGACCTCGCGGTTTTGTTTCTCTTGCATTTCTTTTTGCCTTAAGTTTAGCCAGGTAAACTGGTCTTTGAGTTAGAAGGAATCTTTAGATTCGTAGTATGGCCCTGAGGCTCATTGGGCTGGCCCGTAGGCTCTTACGCGCTCGGTCGATGCGACCTTTGGTATAAGCCAGCGACAATGGCTCTTACGTTTTTGCTCTTAGGTAGATTTAGTTAACTGTTTTGGGTTTGGTCTCTGAATCGGGTTTCGACTCGAGCTAAATCGACCCTCAAGTTTTTGAATAGAGCTGGCTTAGGCTCTTACGCGTTGGTTTGGTACGACCTTCTATGTGGGCTGGCGACAATGGATCTTACGCCTTGGGTCGATGCGACCTTTCATGTGGGCTGGCGAGAATGGCTCTTACGCCTTGGGTCGATGCGACCTTTTATGTGGGCTGGCGACAATGGCTCTTACGCCTTGGGTCGATGCGACCTTTTATGTAGGCTTTATTTTTCCCTCGATAAGAATTTTTTGGAAGTGTTTGCCTGGTTCATCGACGGTTTAACAAAAAACCTTGATTGCATATGGCGATGATCGAGCACCTCGCGAGGTTTGGCTCGGAGGCCGAGTATCTCGAAGCCGATATTTAGGAGCTGACATGGTCGAAGCTCTTTTGCCTATGTCGAGGGTAGCCTGTTTAACCGGTTCTTTTCGAAGTAGATTCAAAGTAATTGATGGCCTGTGATTTTGTAGCGACGTTCAGGCATCCCCGAGTCGCGTTAGTTTGGCTGGTACAGCCTTGTGGCCGTAGTCATTTATGTTTGGCCGGAGCCATTTAGTCCCGAGTGAAGTAGTTTTGGCGTCTATATCGAGTTTAAGGGTCTTACAAGTTCGATATATAGCCTTAACTTTAAGATCGGGTTTATGCCTTTAGTAAGGTCTTCCAAGTTTTACATGCCTTTCAGGTCTTACAGTTTTGGATACTTGGTACAAGTATGGTTCATGCCTTGCTTGAGGTCTTACAGATATTATCACTTGGTACAAGTGTGGTTCATGCCTTGCTTGAGGTCTTACAGATATTGTTGTTGCCTTATACAGGTCTTACGAGACCGAGGCTGCCCATTTGGGGTCTTTATGGCCTCGGATTTTTGATAAGTCGATGGAGATGGCGATTGACGCCAGTCCCCGAGTTGTTGAGGATTTCTCGGCTCGGGAGCCATTGCGATGGAGATGGCGATTGATGGCAGTCCCCGAGTTATCGAGGATTTCTCGACTCGGGAGCCATTACTTGCAAACTTGGTATTGCCTCATTGAGGGCTTACGATTCCGGAGTTTCCGACCCGGGGGTCATGTGGACTTGAGTTTTCGACGCCAGTCCCCGAGTGTTCGGGACATTTTTGGCTTTGGAGATGTTTTGTGATCTCAATGTTGCCTCATTGAGGGCTTATGAGTTAGGAGCTCCGACCCGGGGGTCGCATTGCTTTGAGTTGTCGACGCCAGTCCCTGAGTTTTTGGGACATTTTTGATAGAGGAGCCATTTTTGCAAAAATACCGAGTCTCTTTTGAAGGGTGAGATGCTTTGATGGAAAGTATTCTTCGATTACTTTGTGCAAGTATACATGTTTTTGCTGTCAGGGGCCTGGTTATTCTATACGGACACGGTTCGTTCGACCGTTTGGCCCGGTACATCATTTTCCTATCGAGACCCCATTCGGCATATATTGGCTTCTCCGGGTAGGTGACCTTCCGAGGGGGATGCCCCCCAGTATTCGAGGTTGATTGCATAAGAAGCCTTGAATACTTCATTGAGTCTTCCTTAGGTAGCATATGGATGTTGCCTCGTTAAAAACCTTGCCGTTAAAACCCTTTTTGGGATAAAAACCCGATGGAAGGAAAAGAGTGCAACGCATGCTTTTGAAACCTAAGGCCTTCGAGTTGGAGAGTGCTTTGGCCGTTTCGATCGAATACCTGAACTCAGGTCAGTGTAGAATGTAACTGAAAGAGAAAGGAGACGGTCATACCTTAGTGTATAATGTGCCGACGATGTTTCGATCGTTTGTCATGAGGACGCGGCACGGTCCTTTGCTTCGTTTGGTTCGGACTTAGCCGAGGGCGTAGCTTGCTATCGCTATTTTACTGTTTGATAATTTTTTGGCTCCTTCGAGGGTAGAGGCACTAGTGTCGATGTTACATCGTGTACTGCAAACATTTCCCTTGCCGCATGCTGTTCCCCGTAGACGGTTTTAATACCTTTTTTTGTCGGGAATTTCATTATTTGATGGAAGGTGGACAGTATCGCTCTCATGCAGTGTATCCATGGCCTTCCGAACAAGGCGTTATACCTCATGTCTCCTTAGATGACATGGAATTTGGCATTTTGGGTTGTGCTGGCTACGTTGACTGGGAGGGTGATTTCCCCTTTTGTTGTTTCGCTCACCATGTTGAATCCATTGAGGACTCGGGAGGCGGGCACGATTTGGTCGAGCAACCCGAGCTGCTCTACCACTCTTGACCTGATAATGTTGGCCGAGCTACCTGGATCCACGAGTACACGTTTAATTTGAAAAGTATTTACAAGGAAAGAGATTACCAGTGCATCGTTGTGAGGTTGAGACAAGGTCTCAATGTCCTCGTCGCTGAACGTGAGGGCGTCCTCGGGTATGTAACCCCGAGTTCATTTTTCTCCGGTGATGGATATTTTCGTTCTTCTGATCGTGGGTTCCTATGGTTCGTCGATGCCTCCCAGGATCATGTGGATGACATGTTGTGGCTCATTTATCTCGTTCTTCTTTGTTGTCTCTCTTTCCCGGAACTGGTTTTTGGCCCGGTCGCTGAGGAATTCTCGGAGGTGGCCTTTGTTTAGTAATCGGGCTACTTCTTCCCGGAGCTAGTGGCAATCTTTGGTTATGTGGCCGTACGTGTTGTGAAATTCACATACTAAATTATGATTCCTTTGTGAGGGGTCTGATTGTACGGGCCTGGTCCACCTGGCGTCTCTGATTTTACTGATGGCGAACACGATGTCTGATACATCAACGTTTAAATTGTATTTTGACAAGCGAGGTCCCTCCATTGGCCCTGTATGCCTATCAAACCCGGCTCTGCTGACGAGTCCCCGAGGATTCTGTCCTCGATCCATCCTTCGGTCATTGCGGGGTATGTTGCGCCTCGGGGCATTTCTTCTGTCTTCGATGTATGGTTGGTACCTTTCTTTCTTTGGTTTTGGCTCCTTTGCCAGAAGCCTGCTTGGGTACACCGAGCCCGAGGGGGCCCTAGTTAGTCGTCCTCGACCCTGATTTTTGACTGGTATCGGTTGTGAACGTCCGACCAGGTCACGGCAGGATATTCAACCAGATTCTGTTTCAACTGCTTCGAAGCCGCTGAGCTTCGCTCATTCAGACCTTGAGTGAAGGCCTGCACTTCCCAATCGTCGGAGACTGGTGGTAGTTCCATTCGTTCCATTTGAAAGCGTGATGCGAACTCTCGCAGCATCTCATTCTCCCTCGACCTAATTTTGAAGATGTCGGATTTCCTTGTTGATACTTTGATGGCAGCGGCATGTGCCTTAATGAAAGAATCCACCAGCATGGCAAAGGAACCTATAGAGTTTGGGGCCAGGTTGTGATACCACATCATTGCCCCTTTAGAAAGCGTTTCCCCGAACTTCTTCAGCAGGACGGACTCGATCTCATCGTCCCTCAGGTCGTTGCCTTTTACCGCACGGTGTAAGCAGTGACGTGCTCGTTGGGGTCCGAGGTTCTGTTGTACTTCGGGAGGTCTGGCATTCTGAACTTCTTCGGAATGGGTTTCGGAGCCGCTTCTTGTGGGAACGGTTTTTGCACGAACTTCTTTGAATCCACACCTTTCAGGATCGGGGGTGCTCCCGGAATCTGGTCGGCCCTGGAATTGTAGGTCTCGACCTTTTTATCGTTGGCCTCTACCTTCTTCTCGCCCGATTCGATCCTCCTCGTGAGGTCCTCGAGCATCTTTACGATGGCAGGGTTGGATGCCTGACGAGCTGTGGGCGTGTATGATTTTCTTCTCGTACTCTGTCAAATTATAGTAAAGTTTAAGATATCGTCCCACAGAGATTGGAACCACCTAGGCTACAGATTTGTATTATCTTTGTCACTATTTGAGAGAATCAACTTGATCAAAGGGGTTGTTCTTAAAAATGTAAAATAAAAGCAATAATATTTTTTGTTTTATTGAAAATAAAAATAGAGGTTGGAATACTTTGAATCAGCAAGATAAAACCATAAATAAGATCAAAATTCTATTACTCATTTCTCTGTTTAATGACACGATTGCTTATTTCTAATTCAACCAAATCATATAAAAGTAACCAATTAATAACACCTCTTTCGATTAGTGTAGTCAATCGACTGACAGTGAAACAAAGACCTTGTTTAAAGAATGACCACTTATTTCTAAGACATCACTCCACATAACAACAATATATAAATAGCACCGCTCGCGCTTAATGTTATTAATTTATTGGCAGTTAGTGACATTAAACAATAATTGACCAATAACACCTCTTTTGATTAGTGTAGTTAACCAATTAAAGTAATGGCTTCAAACAAGAATTATCTTAGTTGAGTGCACCAAGTGAGAAAAAGCCTCTTTCGATTAGCCTTTTCTAAATCAATAAACTTGTTTAAATCTTTCTCTTCTCCCGAATAAGAAACAAAATAATAAGATAAAGATTTCAGTAAACGATATAATTATATCAAATAATAGAAATAATCCATATCAAATACCGTGGTGTATAATGATGATAAAGAGAAAATCTCAACATAAGAAGATAATAAAATTAAGATAATTATTATAACACTTTTATAGCTTCATCTAGTATCCCAACCAAAGAAAATTACTCCATTATGGAGAAAAGATAAAATAGCAAAATACTATTTCTACAATAAGAGAAATAACTTTTAAAACTAAAACAAAGCTAATTAAAGTTGGTGTTCTCTGCACAAGAATGGTTCTTCCTTCCAGTGAAAAGTCGTGACTATTTATAGGAAATTACGTCCGTAAACTTCTAAGGGATGTCATCCTTGGATTTGGGATGACATCACTAGCTCTTGAATCAATTTCTTCTACGTGCCTTTCCACGAATGACATTCTTAGAATTGAGGATGACATCCTTGGATTGGGGATGCCATCCTTGGCCTTTTTGTTATCTCTGCTTGAACACTCTTCTTTCTTCTCCATCTCTTTTCTTTTCTTTTCCTACAACATATATTAATAATTTGTACAAATATTGAATAAAAAGTCACATTTATAAATTAAAAAAAATAATATAACATGTACCTAAAAACATATATAATATATACTTATCAAATACCCCCATACTTGAATATTTGCTCGTCCTCGAGCAAAGTACACAAAATAAAAAAGCGGCTAATTTTTTTAAAATAAAATTATGAGAACTTTCTGCAAACAGGAATATAACCAAGATCAAGCCACGAGTTCAAATAATCTTTAATCGTACTCATGTTCAATTAATGAGAACCAAAATTATAATACTATTTAATCCCAAGTGTGTCTCACCAAATGAAGAGAGATGCTCATATATCACAATATATCAATACAAAACAAAGAAGGCATTGAAAAATCCGCTCACTCTCAACAAAGAAGTATCTCAAGCCACTAAAAATTTTCATAACATCATGTGGTTCTCCACTAATATAGGAGTTTTTGAGTTGAAATCATGTAGGGCTTTAATAAGGTTGTTATGTTGGTATAAGGACAGGTAAGATACATATGGATAAAGTGACTCAAGTCTCTTACAAGCACCACAATACTTTAAACAATTAAATACAATTGTCTTCCTTCTTTCTAAAATAATTTAACCTCCCTTTTTTTCATTGTCTTCCCTTTCTAAACTATTTCATTGTTTTACTTGTTTGCCCTTTTTTTTTCGCAGTTGTCAAAATTCTCTTTGTTGCTATAAATTTTTTTTCTCTTTTTTTTTTTTTACAAGCAACAATTTACTTCTTTCAAAGTCACACGACAACGTTTTCAAAAGATTAGTAAACCCAATAATCATCATTTCATCTCTTCATTCCACTACAACTCCCTCACACTTAGTGTTTTGAATTTTTAAAGTGCCAGCAAGGAAATAGGGTGAACAAATAGATGTGATAATAAAAAGAGGCTAAGGGTTAAAGTTTGGCTAAAAAAAAGGATAATTTATTTAGGCTCAAAGGGTTGCCAAGGGATAAATATAACTAAAGCAGGTCAATTTAGTTAATAGTTCAACAAGGAAGGCCTACTCTCATTTCTCAACTCAAAAATCTACCTAGAATTTCGCCTCAAACCACATTCAAGACAAGTTTTAGATTTAAAATAAGCAGGAGATAACCTGACAACACAATACACTTGGGATCAACAAACATTATAATTTTAATCATCAATAAACAAATATGAACTTGAAAAGATATTTATATAACACATGGATGACACTCAATTAAATCCCATTTTAAATCTCATTCTCAGAAAAATTAAGTTATTAGCCGACTTATGTACTAAAATTCTGGAAAGTGTTCAATTCAAAATATTATGACCATGGCAAAGAACTGAACAAAGAAATCCATGGAGATGTATAAAAGAAGTTACACAAAAAAAATATAAACATACACAAATATATATTCCTCTACCCCCATACTTAAATATTGTCATGTCCCGATGACAAATAATATAAAAGCAAGATGGGGTAAAGGGGCTCCATTGAATTTTTTCTTTCTTTTTTCTAGAGCTCGTGAACTCCAACCCCAATTCTGAATCACTCTTTCTTTTTCGCTCCTTAGTGTTCATCTTACAGCGCATTTGGCCAAGAACATCACAAAATATTTTCTTTTTTCTTACATCCCGCTCTTTCTCGGCCTTGTCTCGAGCGGGCAAATAATAGTACATGGTGATCCTTAACTCCATTCTGTATTTTTCACGAGGATCATTTCATGAAATTTCCTGAAAGTCTCCAATAACAAAATTCACAAATTCATAATGATCAAAAGACATTGAAGAATGATGGTCATTAAAAATTTGGTTTGTGCGAATAACGACCTCTTCATTCTCATTTTCTTCGAAATTAATCAATTTATGTGAATAAGAAAATTGGTGTAAGCACTCATCACCTATTGAATTATTTTCAACCAAACCTTTATTGTCAGCGTTCTCGATTGGATCGGGATATTCACCATGAGTGGTTGATTCTTTCTCACAAAGCTCAATTTTTTGATCATTTGGTTTATCCTCAAGATGCATTTTCATTTAAAAGCTCTCCACAAATATTCAAGGAGATTGCCATACTTACTAATTGATTTTACTTTTATTGTTAGATCCGTAATGGCTTTATGATTCTGTGCATACTTTTCATCAGTATTTTCTATGAAATTATGCACAACTTTTTTCAAGTTTACATTCTCCTGTTGAGGTGATTGACTCTCAATATTTTGATTCTTTTGTGAATATTGATTGCACTCCAGATTGCAGTCATATTCACTAGAATTAGTAAGTCTGCAAGAACTAGAAACAACATTAGAATGTTCATTCGATAAACCAAAAGAATAGGAATTACCGAGTTGGCATTCATGAGTAAGGTGACTTCCACCACAATATTCACAAGTAATGAACTTTTGACTAATTTTATTAATTAATTGTTCAAGGTCCTTTATTCTCCTAGAATACACATAGGAGGATATGTTACTTGTTTGGCATTTAAAGCTTTGGTGGTTGCCTCTACAATAGTCACATACGATGGCCATTTGACAATATTCTTCTACCAACTCAACAAGCAGTTTACTTGGTTGATCGAAATTCATTTGAAAGTACGTGGAATGAGTTGACCTTCAGCATCCTTTTTTTTTGGTATGGTATTGCTCCCTAGTACTTGTCAGACACTAGAAAACAAAAGACTTAAAGCTAACGAAAAAGAAAAAAAATCTCAAAGTAGTAGTAAGACAATTAATCTGAAGTAGATGTTTACCAATCTTCGGCAACGGCGCCAAAAAATTGACGAGTTGTGGGCGTGTATGATTTTCTGCTCGTACTCTGCAAATTATAGTAAAGTTTAAGATATCGTCCCACAGAGATTGAAACCACCTAGGCTACAGATTTGTATTATCTTTGTCACTATTTGAGAGAATCAACTTGATCAAAGGGGTTGTTCTTAAAAATTTAAAATAAAAGCAATAAATATTTTTGGTTTTATTGAAAATAAAAATAGAGGATGGAATACTTTGATTGCTTATTTCTAATTCAGCTAAATCATATAAAAATAACCAATTAATAACACCTCTTTCGATTAGTGTAGTCAATCGATTGACAGTGAAACAAAGACCTTGTTTAAGGAATGACCACTTATTTCTAAGACATCGCTCCACATAACAACAATATATAAATAGCACCGCTCGCGCTTAATGTTATTAATTTATTGGTAGTTAGTGACATTAAACAATAATTGACCAATAACACCTCTTTCGATTAGTGTAGTTAACCAATTAAAGTAATGGCTTCAAACAAGAATTATCTTAGTTGAGTGCACCAAGTGAGAAAAAGCCTCTTTCGATTAGCCTTTTCTAAATCAATAAACTTGTTTAAATCTTTCTCTTCTCCCGAAAAGAAAATAAAAATAACAAGATAAAATATTTCAGTAAGTGAATAATTATATCAAATAAATAGAAATAATCCATATCAAATACCGTGGTTATAATGATGAATAAGAGAAAATCTCAACATAAGAAGATAATAAAATTAAGATAATTATTATAACACTTTTATAGCTTCATCTAGTATCCAACCAAAAAGAAATTACTCCATTATGGAGAAAAGATAAAATAGAAAATACTATTCCTACAATAAGAGAAATAACTTTTAAAACTAAAACAAAGCTAATTAAATTGGTGTTCTCTGCACAAGAATGGTTCTTCCTTCCAGTGAAAAGTCATGCCTATTTATAGGAAATTACGTCGTAAACTTCTAAGGGATGTCATCCTTGGATTTGGGATGACATCCCTAGCTCTTGAATCAATTTCTTCTACGTGCCTTTCCACGGATGACATTCTTAGAATTGAGGATGACATCCTTGGATTGGGGATTCCATCCTTGGCCTTTTTGTTTCTCTCTTGAACTCTCTTCTTTTCTTCTCCATTTCTTTTCTTTTCTTTTCCTCAACATATATTAATAATTTGTACAAATATTGAATAAAAAAGTCACATTATAAATAATTTTTAATATAACATGTACCTAAAAACATATATAATATATACTTATCACTGCCGACCGGTTGTTGCTTGATCTCTCTGGTACTTGCTCGGCTGGGGGAGCCGTCCCCGGTGCTACCGTGCTAGGAGTCTTCTGGTGACTTTGCAGCTGAGCAATAGCCAGCTGTTGTGCCTGCAACATTTCAAAAATAACGTGAAGGCTAACCTCCCGTTCTTCCCTAGCTGGGGTTTCTGGGCTTCTTGTTGGTCGTTCTTGGTGCACGCTCTTGTTAGTGTGGGAGCTTATATCGACGTTGTTGGGCGTCGCGCGAGACCACGTCCACGGGAATTGGCTCTGGCGCATTCTCAGGGTTTCGTGGTGGTATACTAGCACCTGGAACATCCACACCATTTTCTCCGTGGTTCTCAAGATTGTTGTTTACTGAATCGGACATTTTGACCTGAAATCAAAGATCTTGGGCAAGAAAAAAATATGAAAGATAACTTGCGTTTGTGTAGTGAAACTAGATAATCACTATTACTTTAGCCCCACGGTGAGCGCCAAACTGTTTAACCGTGAAAATGGTAATAACAATTAAATTTGATTATGTGAGGTTCTAAAAATACGTGATCTATTTTTATGCTAGTTGTTAAGCAGTTGATGCTATGTGAAAGACTTAGAAACGAGATTAGAGCTTGAGAGACGGGTGATGACCAAACCGAATTACTGATGGTCGGAGCCTCGAGCTGGCTTATTCGAGGACCTCGGGGTCGAGTCTGAAGCTCGGTTGGGAGCTATCGAGGGTAATCGATGGATGACTAACAGCTATAATAGAATCATTGACGGCTCTTTATGGCCAATAATAAGCAATAAATGAAGAACAATGGATAGAACACAATAAATGTAAACAATAAATGAAGTAATGAACTCAAGAGAATGTGTTAGAGAGCAGAGAGAATGTTCTTGTATATTTTAGTATGGAACAATAGATGTTTACAAAACGACAAGGATCCCCTTTATATATGAAGAGGGATCCCAACACAGTACAAGATGCATTAATTACAAAGATATGGGGCAGGTATAGCCACCTAATGCCTTGATTCGTTTTCAGACTAGTCCACTAGGCTTTGTCAGCTCTAGTCACGTGCCTTGGGAACGCTACCTTGAGTCGCCGAGACCAGTGATTCTCATTGTCCCGGGGCCGGTCATTACTCATAACGTCTCGAAGTCGAACTGTCTCGAAATCGACCGTCGAGGATTTTCGGAGTCGAACACTGGAAGCCCTCGAGATGACGTGATGTTTGTGAAATCGGGCCATCGATTTTTACCATATATACATTCTCTTCCCATTTTTCTTTTTTCCTTTGCATTCCATTTTCTTTCGATAATATTTTGTGATACATGTAATGGACAAATAAAAACATGTCATCGTGGAGTCATTTTACTTTGTAACCAATCCTAATAATGTTTCGCATTGTGCCTTCCGTACCTTCGATTTGGAACAAACAATAAAATATATAAAACAATCTAATTTACTCAAAATAAGATAATGTATTGCTATCTTCCTTTCATTTACTTTAAATTAACACTTTACAGCATATATCACGATTACAAAGATAATATTATAAACCTAACAATTTGTAGGAAAGATATTGTTGTATTGCTAATACAGAGTTAAAACGTCTATCATTATGTCGATTCTCAACCCTAATATATACCAATATAAAAATGTTTCCAGATAATTAACTCTAACAAAATTCCTTTTATATAATTTTAGTAAGCTTTTAGATGTTTTTTTCCTTTTGAATGAACTAATATAGATTGTTAGATAATAGTTTAATTTCCACACCTATTTAGGCAGTACCACTCAAGTTTGGACGGAGACGTGAAGAGCCGATTCCCTGTTCGTTCACATTCTTAGTTTTACTATGAAAGTTAAATTAAATATGTTATAACTAAAAGTTAAGGAAGATTAACTTTCAAAACCACAGAAAGATCGATATTCAATTTGTTATACATATGAAGTATTTATATTGATCTTTCAATTTATTGGGATTTGGGGCAATGTTATTAGAGGTGAGTGGTGATGAATGTATTATTTTTTATGATGCTTATGCATTATGAAATATTGTTATGTGTTTTTTAATTTCTTGCATTAGTGTTGAAGGAATAATCTAGTTTTCATAGGGTTAAATACCGACAAAGTTACTTTTATACGCAATATTTGAAATACGAACATATATAATAAGTAAACAAATTTGATACTATATCATATTATATTATGGCAAAGTTACTTTTATACGCAATATTTGAAATACGAACATATATAATAAGTAAACAAATTTGATACTATATCATATTATATTATGGCCTGTCATATGTTTTCAAAGTATTAAATTTAAAATTTGGAAAACTGGAACTTCCTAACCTTGGCAACTCTGTGTCAGAAATTAATTTCGTCCATCACTTCGCCACTTTGGTAATTGTATATGTAAGCAAGGATATCACACCAAGAAGGATCATTCACCCATAAGTCACGAGAATACATACTCATTAGCATAAAAAACAATAATCTAGCCAAAAAGAAAACTTATGATTACAATGAAATTTAATTCTAGGAAAGCCAAAAACTAAAAGAGAAACTCAATTTAATATCGAAAACCAGCCTTACAAGAAGATGGCAGCAACTAGAGGTACGAAGGAAACCGACAAACCGCACCAACCCGATAATCCGAGTCAAATCGAGAAAAAAAACCCGACTATGGTTTGGTTTGATTTGGTTTGGTGTTGGAAAAAAAAAAATCCGACCATAATTGGTTTGGTTTGGTTTTAACTAAAGAAAGTCAAACCGAAACCAAACCAACCCGACATTAAATATATAGAAATTTTAGATATATTTAATATATAAATATACTTATTGTGATGTAATTTATAAATATTTCTTAAAAAAATTCATAATTATATCTTTTAAGGTATTATTTCAAGGTTGGACTTAGAACTTTTGAATGTTCCAATAAGTTTTATAGCCATTAATATTAGTAAATTAAATAATGCTAACAAAAGCCCAAACCAAAATCAAATCAATACTAATACTAACAAAAGACATTCAATTCAATACTACTAACGGGTTTGTATTGAATATCTATTTTTTGTTTGAAATAATTTAGATAAATTATGCATAACCTATTTTTATTTTTTCTTTAGCGTTTAGTCATGTAATTAATACTCCCTTATTAATCTACTTATTTTAGCATGACTTAGTACTTTTAGATTATGTTTATTTTTATTATGACTTTTTAATTAGCAATATTCATATTACATAATTTTATTGTCTTCATAGTAGAATATTTTAGGATAATGCCATGACACATCTCATAATTCGTATTATTTTCTTGGAAAATACTTTATATAGTTGTATCTTATTAGGATTAAAGAAATATTTTGAGCATAATTTATATGTTTTGTTCTACGAAGATTTTACCGGAAAAAACCCCGAAAAAACCCGAATAACCGAAAACCCGAGAAAACCCGAGATTGAAAAACCCGAGTTTTATTGGTTTGGTTTGGTCTTTAGATTTAATAACCCG
>NC_031989.1:84784180-85142268 GCF_001879085.1 Nicotiana attenuata
AACGGATGAGCCGCTCAAGGTCTCGAATCCAAACCGAGCTTCAGCACTCAATACCCACAATATGGGACTCAGGCCATGAGCCTTCGTCATCAAGATCGACAAAGTTTAACAACAGTTGAACTGGGACTCAGGCCATGAGCCTTCGTCATTAAGATCGACAAAGTTTAACAACAGTTGAACTGGGACTCAGGCCATGAGCCTTCGTCATCAAGATCGACAAAGTTTAACAACAGTTGAACTGGGACTCAGGCCATGAGCCTTCGTCATCAAGATCGACAAAGTTTAACAACAGTTGAACTGGGACTCAGGCCATGAGCCTTCGCCATCAAGATCGACAAAGTTCAACAAAGTTTAACTGGAAATCAAGGCTATGCGCCTTCCCCAGTAAGTTCAACTACGGTTGAACAAGGATTCAGGCTATGCGCCTTCGCCAGGAAGTTCAACTACGGTTGAACCAAGATTCAGGCTATGCGCCTTCACCAGTAAGTTCAACTACGGTTGAACCAAGATTCAGGCTATGCGCCTTCGCCAGGAAGTTCAACTACGGTTGAACCAAGATTCAGGCTATGCGCCTTCACCAGTAAGTTCAACTACGGTTGAACCAAGATTCTGGCTATGCGCCTTCACCGGTAAGTTCAACTACACTTGAACCGAGACTCAGGCTAAGCGCCTTCGTCATTAAACCAAGGCTATACGCCTTCAACATTGAATCAAGGCTATGCGCCTTCGCCAAGAGGTTCAACTACGGTTGAACCAAGATTCAGGCTATGCGCCTTCGCCAGTAAGTTCAACTACGGTTGAACCAAGATTCAGGCTGTGCGCCTTCACCAGTAAGCTCAACTACGGTTGAACCAAGATTCAGGCTATGCGCCTTCACCAGTAAGTTCAACTACGGTTGAACCAAGATTCAGGCTATGCGCCTTCACCAGTAAGTTCAACTACGGTTGAACCGAAACTCAGGCTAAGCGCCTTCGTCATTAAATCAAGGCCATGCGCCCTCGACAGGAAGTTCAACTACGGTTAAACCAAGATTCAGGCTAGGCGCCTTCGTCATTAAATCAAGGCTATGCGCCTTCCCCAGTAAGTTCAACTACGGTTGAACCAAGATTCAGGCTAAGTGCCTTCGTCATCAAATCAAGGCTATGCGCCTTCACCAGTAAGTTCAACTACGGTTGAACCAAGATTCAGGCTATGCGCCTTCACCAGTAAGTTCAACTACGGTTGAACCAAGATTCTGGCTATGCGCCTTCACCGGTAAGTTCAACTACGGTTGAACCAAGATTCAAGCTATGCGCCTTCACCAGTAAGTTCAACTACGGTTGAACCAAGATTCAGGCTATGCGCCTTCACCAGTAAGTTCAACTACGGTTGAACCGAGACTCAGGCTAAGCGCCTTCGTCATTAGATCAAGGCTATGCGCCTTCACCAGTAAGTTCAACTACGGTTGAACCAAGATTCTGGCTATGCGCCTTCACCGGTAAGTTCAACTACGGTTGAACCGAGACTCAGGCTAAGCGCCTTCATCATTAAATCAAGGCTATACGCCTTCACCATTGAATCAAGGCTATGCGCCTTCGCCAAGAGGTTCAAATACAGTTGAACCATGACTCAAGCTACGCGCCTCCAAAACTGCATCAAGCCCGTGCGCCTTCGCCAGTAAGTTTAGCTACGGTCGAACCAGGACTCAGGCTACACGCCTTCTCCATCAAACCCAACGAGTTCTACCTCGCTTGAACCATAAGGCTAGACGCCTTCGTCCTCAAATCTAACGAGTTCAACCACAGTTGAACCAGGGCTCGGACCAAGCACCTTCATCATTGAACTCAGCGAAACCCAACCTCCAACGAAGCGAGGCGCGGGTTAGGCGCCCACGCCCTTCAAGTAAGTACTCCCAACTCAAATTAAGATTGGGGACACGTAAAGTCCGGCCCCGGCCAAACTACAAGGCCGCGCTTCTGTCATCACGACCGACAGTTCTACCGCGCCCGAACTGGGACTAAGGCTAAGTGCCGCTATCGCCAAGCAACGGCTCCGACTCGCTCACCCCGAGTCGAAGAAGAAGAGTCGTTAACAATTAAAAACTAACATGCCTGCCAGAGTCGAACTTGAAGGCAAATCACCCCTTCGAGCGCATGCAAAGAAAAATCTAAGGGGGAAAAAGAGGAGATACAAAACAGATACAAGGCAAATAACGGAACGGAGATCTTATTTATCCACGAAATTAATTGCGGGTCATCCCCGCTTACACCCGGCCAAGGCCGATCAATACAAGAAATGAAAAAAAAACAAGAAACACCTAAACGCCAAACGGCGAACAAGACAAGAAATAATGCATAACATCTTTTTACTCGGTGCCGTCTGCGCCACCATCTGCACCAGCGTCAGCCTCTGGTGTCGCCGCGTCAAAACCACAGTCGGCACGGGCCTCATGAGCCTTTTGACGCGCTCCCTCGAAAGCAGCTTCGGTCACGACGCCAGCCTCCCACAAACTCTTATATACATCACGTTGGGCCTCGGCAAAAACCCAAAGTTCTCGAGCCTGGCTGGAAGAAGCAGCTTGATCCCGTAGCCGCTGATTCTCTTCTTCTAAGGCTATGATCCGGTCCGCCATGACTTGGGCGTCTTGCTCAAAGACACCAATCCGCTCCTCGAGACTCGCTTCTCTAAAGGCCGCAACATCCCTTTCCAATGCTCGTTGGGATTCGTGCACGCGGATAGCTTCCTTCAACGCCCCAGCCCTCGACGAGGCATCCCTCACTTGAAGCTTCAATACCGCGACTTCACCCTCCAACGCGGTCACTTTCCCGCTCCACGCCGCAGCGGCCTCCGCCACCTTAGCCTGGCCCTGGCGCTCACACTCAGCTGCGGCACTCTTTACCGCCTCGAGCTCCTCATCCTTCCGGCGGAGCTGCTCCTCGAGAGCACTCATTCTGCCAAGTGTTTGCTGCATCTGAAGCTCCCGCTTCGCCAGCTCTTCGACCAAGGCCCGGCTAGGGGATCATTCCTCAAGCGCACGCGTAACTCTCGGCACTGATCTCGGTAGCGGCGATACTTCTCCAGCGCCCGCAAAAATATCCCCGAGCGAACCTAAGGCTGTTTGGTGGGCCGGTCTGGGACCGGGACCGGACCGGGCCCGCGGTCTTAACGGGCTAAACGGTCCCGGCGGGCCGGTCCTGGTGGGCCGGTCCCTAAATGGGTAGGAAGCCCGTGACGGGCCGGTCTTGTACACGAGGCCCACGAGACCGGGACCGCTAAGCCCGGGACCGGCAGGCGGTCCTGGGCCGGTTCAACCGGGCCTAACGGTCCTAACGGGCTCCAACGGCTATTTTTTTTTTAAAAAAAAAAATTTTTTAAAAAAATAGCCAACGGTCAGATTTTAAAATCTAGCCGTTGGCCTTTAATTTTCAACCGTTTGGAACTTTAAAAAATAGCCATTTGGCCCCAAACTTTATATAATTACACTTTTCCCCAATTCTCAACTATAAATACCCCTCATTCTTTCATTTTTTTACCAATTCATCAATCTATCTCAATCTCTCTCAATCTATATCTAATTTCTCTTCTATAATTGCTTATTTTATTATTGCAATTTCGTGAAAAATTGTGAAGTTGATGAATTGAAGTATTCAAGTCTTCAAGTCTTCAACGATTTTCAATTTTCAAGAAGTTGTTCGGCAATTCGGTAAACTCGTTCCAACTCTTAACTTTTAAGAATATATTTTTGTGTGTTTAGTTTGCATAATTGTAATTAATATGGCATTTTCTTTGAAAAAAATGTTTGGTGGTAAGGGAAAAGCTAAAATTGGTGAAAGTAGTCTCCAACCTACTACCCTTCCCCCGGCTCCCCGACCCAGACCTATTACCCGTCCTGCTGCTCCTATTATTCTTGATAGTGATAACCCTTGTTTTCAATTTTCCGATAGTGAATTTTGCCATAATGTTGCACAAGGTGAACATTTAAATGAAGAAGTTATGAATNCGCCTCGCCAGCTCTTGACCAAGGCCCGGCTACGGGGATCATTCCTCAAGCGCACGCACAACTCTCGGCACTGATCTCGGTAGCGGCGATACTTCTCCAGCGCCCGCAAAAATATCCCCGAGCAGACCTTGGCTCGACGGATGCTCTCCACCTCCAACAGATAAGACTGCAAAGCAAAGACAACGATTAGGATAAAGAACGAACTTAAGGCAAAGAAGAAGCGAACCGACGTAATAGTACATACCCTCAAGCCCATCACGGCTACTTCATTCATCAGTCCAACATCCGTAACGCCCCTCAACGACGCATTCTCGGCCTCCGAGCATAGCAGCTCGAACTGCAGTACCAAGCTTTCCCCTTGGAGCAATAAGTTCAATTCCGTGGGAACCTCGATGAAGTGAGATCGCCCCCCTGCGCGCACCGCTGAATTGGTGGAGCCTTCCTGGAACATACGGACATTGTCGGGGTCCAAGTCGGATTCAGACTCGTCCTCACCCCCTACAGCATCGCTTCCCCCTTCAGCCGCCGGCGAGGTGGAACCTCCCGCCGCAACCGCCAAAGGGGTGCTTAACTAACCAACATTACCAACCGCTGAGGAACTACCTCCCGTCTCAGCGACTGGAACCACCGACTGAGCCGCCGAAGCGACGGCACCCTCATGGCCTAAGCCAGCCAGGGCAACCCCTATTGACTATTCGCCCTCAAGAGCGGGCGCTGCATCCGCACCCCTCTCCGCATCCGTCGGAGGGGAGTACAGATTGATTACCACAGGAGGAGCCGGTGTGAACACAACCCTACCCCTTATCAAGGGCCTCTCCTCCTCCCCGTCTGATGACGATTCCGCCCTAGGGCGCAAAACCCCCGACGGCCCCTCATCCCGAAGCGCGGCCCGTGCTGGAGAAGGAACAGTTGAAGATTCAACTGATGCCGCCCTCGGTATTGAGCGCGACACAGGCGTCGTAGTAAGGCGAGCGACTGCACCCGGTCGACGGAAGGCCAACTGAGGGGCCCTGACGCGGCGTGCCCTCCCTGATCACAGAAAAACAAAATTGAGGAATAGTGTCGAAACAAAGCGAAACAGAAGAAGAAGTCAATTTTTTTTACCTGCCACAGGACTACGGCCATGCCTCTCCCAGAAAGACGCCCATGTGCGTATCCCCACCGTATGGGGGAGCACGGCCTCGACCCATCCGCGAATCCCAGCTAACGGAGCCGGCGGCGATTTTTCGGCTACAAAATTGACACGAGTTAACGTTTACGAGCACAAGACGTAAGGAAGGGTAAAAAAAAAGGATTCAATGGCTAAGGAACTTACGTGCATGATTCCAAGCCTCTGGGAATCCAGTAGAGCACGCCACTAAATATTCAGTCCTGATGTAGAAGAAGTGCTCGAAAGGGCGAGGTTCAACCTCATCGTCCAGCTTCGCAGTCAGGCCCCTCGTCCCGTGAGGGCACGCTCGAATCATGGTACCCCGAACCCTCTCGGGAGCGTAGAGGCTAAGCACATGCTGCAGCGTAATCTCCGTACCAGCCAATTCTGCGTATTTGATGAGCATTGCCAACAACTTATAAAGAGAAGGAGTAAGCTGACCCGGGAATACCCCGTAATAACGACAGAAATCAACCACCAACATTGGGAGCGGGAGCTTAAACCCCAACTTGAAGGGGTAGGCGTAAAAGACGCAGTATCCCCTACGGTCGGTGTGGACCCTCTCCTCGCTTCTAGCGAGAATGACGTCAACATAGCCGGGGGTGACCCCCTGTCTCCGTAGTCGAGACATCCCAATCTCCCCCATTAATGGGGCTTCATCCACCTGATCCTCCCTACCATCGGCGGTGAAATCAGTCATCGGAACTTCGGGCAGAGATACTATCTCATCAACCGACGGAGCTTCGCCGGTCTCCACCAGTTCTGCACCGTCCATCGCCGAAATTGGCCCCTCGGTCACTGGTGAATTGACCGGAAGATCCATCGGAAGAACGTTTTGGGAAGAAATGCCTGCCATTGTTGATACAATAACGAGAAAGAAACGAAGTTCGAGGGACGAAGACGAAGGTGAAACAGCAGTAAGAAAAGCTTCTTCAGAATCTCTCTCAGACAAGCAATAAGAATATGAAAAATGAATGCCCCAGCCTTTATTTATAGGCAATACAAGTGGCCTTCATGCATCCCAACAGCCACCATTAACTACATGACCAACCGCACGCCGGTTCGATTCCATAGGAATGTGCGTCATTATGACAGGCTCCATAAAGCAGCCTTGCAATCACCCGTCGCCGTCTCGCCCTCGAAATGGTCATAACGACCTATGAATGCCGAGGAGGTGCTCCTTGCGCCCTCGAAATTTTTTGACACCGCCAAGCACGTATCAAGCGTGCCCTCATTCCCCTCGGCCGCACAACATACGACCCGTCCGCCATGGTCGACGGGTATGCATCCAAAACAAACGTAAGGATCAGAGCACAATGCAACTCGACCTCACTCGAAGTAAGTTAAAAGGTCAAGCGCCTTCGCCCAGGAGGAGAGTTCGACCTCAATCGAACGATGACTTGATAGCCCAATAACAGGATACTAATACTCTACAAGGCTAAGGGCCATCGCCAAAAAGAATTCGGCCTCGACCGAAGCAACAGTCGACATCCCCATCCGAGTTTCTCAAACTACAGCCAATGGAATCCACTCATCGAGCTCGGCCAAGGCCCGACCTCAATAAGCGGAGGGACTAACTGTATGGGTCAGAATCCGACCCCACGATAATTAACGAGGCTAATCCCGTCTTAAGCTAATTCATGATTAATTAGTGGCACGACCACTCAGAATTAACGATATTCAACCCGCATCTGGTTCGATCAGCAAGGCCATGGCCTATCCGCCACCATAAAGGCGAAATCCCAACGTGGTCACGACCACTTATTGCCAGCTGACGAAGCCCACAGCTATAAATACCAAGAGAGGGAACCCCTAGAAAGGGGGCTTCTTCTTGACCACTATACAGAGAGAGACAATTGACAACGATACCCAAAAAATCATGGGCAAGAGGAACACCATTGTAAGGCTCTGAACCTCTTCATGGAGAGGCAGACCAAATCAATATTATCAATAAAGGCTTCTAATGTTTCTCCCCCTAATCCTGAGTATTTATTTTCGTTCCCTTCATTTGGTCCAACGGAGTATTACGGCTTGCTATGATTTTTCCGTAATTTATTTATATTGTTTTATACTCATAAGGTATGTAATAATTTTTGAGCCAAACATTTATATTACATAATTTTATTGTCTTTATTGTTGAATATTTTAGGATAATGCCATGACACATCTCATATTTCGTATTATTTTCTTAGAAAGTACTTTATATAGTTGTATCTTACTAGGATTAAAAAAATATTTTGAGCACAAGTTATATGTTTTGTTCTACGAAGATTTTACCGGAAAAAATCCCGAAAAAACCCGAATAACCCGAAAAACCGAGAAACCCGAGAAAAACCGAGATTCAAAAACCCGAGTTTTATTGATTTAGTTTGGTCTTTAGATTTAATAACCCAACATAATTAGTTTGGTTTGGTAATTATAAATCCGAACCAGCCTGACCTATGTACACCCCTAACAGCAACTGAAACTCAATTTATAAACGAATATCAAACCTAATGAGAAGTCGGTAGTAATTAAGAAACTCGTGCAATAGTGATCTCATAAATAAGTTATTCAAGATTGTTATCATTGCTGAAGTTTTTTAAAAGGGATTTGGCATGGCATGACAACAGGTCCAACAATTGGCATAAAAAGCCAACGTTTTAGGATTTGGCATATAGTAGCCTAAAGTTATTCTCTCCCTTCAAATGGTTCAACCATCACCCTAAAAATAAGCCCCATCAAAATTATTTTCCTTAAAAATAGCAAAAAATATTTAAAATCCTCTATCTCTTCTCTCATACTAACCATCGTCCTAGAAATTAGGTCCCATTTCCTTCAGTAGTATCCGAAAAAACTTTCAAATATTTTTTATTTATTTTTCTATTTTTTTTTATCTGTATATCCAAATATATATAGCACATTAATAATTATATTATTATGTATCACAGAGTATAACATAATAATAATATGTATATCAAAAAAGTACATTAAAATTTTATTTTTCTTCTTTGTATAACACATTTCAGATTGAAAACTCAAGTTCAAGACGACTCCACATGTGTATCCTCTATTGTATCCCGCGTATACCTCTATGTACATCAATGATATCTCATGTATATCACGTGTATATGTGTATATCCATGAAAATTTGTGTTATATATACGATATACAATGTGATATACATGGACGTCCATAAAAAAATTATGTTGTATACACGATACAAAGTGATTACACAGACATCCTTAAAACTGTGTGTTATATACACAGACGTCCTTAAAAACTGTGTGTACACTGATGTACACGATATACAATGGATATACACATGTCACAGTTGAATTTTCAGGTCTATTTTTTTTTACCTGAAACCAGTCTAAATCACTTCTAATCTTGCTCAAATTTTGTATATAGCCTCGTTTAGGTAGTTTCAACCAATTTCAATCACAACCACTCGTTCAATCCAACCAAAAAAAAGAAGAAAGAACACAAACAAAGTTGAAATGTATTTTTTCTCTCTTAGTTTTTGCTTCTGATTTTCTCTGATGTGAGATCAACCTTACCTTTTCATCCCACTGATTTTTTTTGTATAATTTGTAAGAATGTTTGCTAAAGTATGAGAAAGAAAGAGCAGAGATATAATAAGAAATACAAGGAGAGAAAGGGGGAGTGAAGCCAAAATAAGCGAGTAGTTTCTTTTTTTAGAAAGAATATATAAGAGAGTAGTTTTTTTAGGATTTGGGTATATAATGCCAATTGTTTGGGCTGTCTTTGTCAAACCTAACATAAGGCTAAAAAATTATCAATTCCTATTATGTGTTGTTATAGGATGCAAATTTTTCCTTTTTAATTGATGCGCTATACTAACCCTAATTAAATATACGGAAAGAATTTATATTGGAAAATCCCTAATTAAATATTAGGATTTCCTACGTATTCAAACAAGGAAAAAAAATTAACTAAAATTTTAGTTGATTTCAAAATTTTAAATATTTGAAAAATAACTTAAATTACTGTTTAGTCCAATTTGAAATTTATTTTGTAAAGGTAAAAAAGACGAACGATATTTCACTAAGAGTCTTCGAGCTTTTTAATATAATACTAGTCTCTATACTCGTGTGTTGCACGAATATCTCAAGTCAAGTATTATATAATTTGTACAAAAAAAATAGTAAAATATGATCATTAAATAATTCTCATTAACTTGATTGTGTCAAATATTACGAAACACATAGCAATTAAAATTGTAAAATTACTTAATAACGCAACAATACTTATATTGAAATTTGCACACATGGTATGAAGGATTACTGGAAAAATAACATTCAAGAAAAAGAAAAAAAGATAATTGATATTCTTTTATCAAAAAACGTCAAGCTCTTAAACTCTCGTGGCGACGGTTTACATATTGAGCTTTTTAAATAGAGCCACCATTAGAGAGCAAACATATTTTAGATGAAAGTGGATTAATGTTTGGTTGTGTACCAAAAGGATTCAAATTTGTAAAAAGATTTTAATTCCATGTAACTTCTGATATGGAAGACTCCTCGAGTCTGATTTAGCCTTATGAGTGGTGAATTATTGGCATAATAATATTTCACTTTCAAACCACGTTTGACCATGCAAAGTGATTTGGTATTTAAACAAGAATCACAATAGACTTTATCTTAATCAACGTGATTTTTTTTTAGTGAATTAGAAGTAAAATCTTAACAAACTCACGAGCAATAGTCAGAATCACAAACAATACAATTTTGTCCAATATGGAGTTAAATACTTCAAAGAATAATTTAACCTTTAAAGGGCATAATCGTCAGTTAATATTTCAACGATATTTTCGTCTACTAACATTTAGCGCTTCAACATTCGTGCTTTTATAATAATATAGATATAGATATAGATTAGTCTCTATGTTCTTGCTACACAAGAATATCTTTAGTGGCGGAGCAAAGTTAAAGAATGGGGACTCAAGTAAATCTCCTTCGTTTGAAAATTATATTTACAAAATAGAACTATTCTTTTTTAATTATGTATAAGTTGTTAAATTCCCTTGACATAAAAGAAAAACTTATGTGAAGAGGTAAAGTGGTTTAAATATCGGTGTCAAATATTATAAACTGCGTATCGAAAGTTATAAAATTTTAGTTGAATAGATATTCTAAATTGTTACTCACTACGTATAAAATTTAATAACAAGTTAAAAAAATGGTAGCGGTAGCACTTGAATATTCGTGAGCAGAATATTCTCAAAGCGGTCACAATAGTGAATTCTCAATTTATGTTCAATTTTTCTTAATATTCCATAATTATGCTCAATGTCCACGTTGAAGCACTTATTCATATAAATTCCAAGTTAGTTTGCCCCAAAATCTACTTTGTAGGCTTGTCAAGTGTAGTTTAAATGGGAAAAGAATTTCACCCTTAGATTTACAGTTGTATCCTTAAGCTATATAAATATTTAAGGTTATAAAAGTCTATCAACGTTTTAAGGATATTTTAGTCGTTCAATATTTAGTATAAATTATTCGTGATTTTATAATAATATAGATATAGATAGATATAAATACACTAACTGTGAATAATATATACTTTTTTCGGATATTTTTTTGAACGGGTGACTATTTAAATTAATTTCTTAAAAATACCATAGTCTAAACTCACTCAACTAACCGATTGGGTTGGGTCGGGTCTCACATCAAATAAAAAAATAGGAAAAATGATAGTGTATAGCGGCGCTCAAAATAATATTTTTTTAAAAACCATATCCTTCCACGTGGACCAATAGAAGAGTGCCACATGGATCTTTATAAAGGCATGCATCGTCAGTTAGTCAACTATTAGTCTTTGGGGTAATTTTGAGCCAAAATATAAAGTTAAGGCCATTTGTGATCCTATAGGTAGAAGAAGGGTATTTCTAAGTCAAATCCAATAGAATAGGGATATATATATATATATATATATATATATATATATATTTCAAAGAAAACAGTTAACCACCCATATTATCCACTAAAAAATAGGTTGGATAATAAGCCTTTTAAAAACGGGTCAAATATGGATAATAACCATATTACCCATTTAGAAAATGGATAACCAATGGATAATCAATGGGTCTAACTTTTACATTTGTAAAGCCTCAAATTGGGGGTTCCTCAAGTTAGGGAGGCTAAGAATTCTCCCAAAAGTACTCATATGCAAGAATTCATGGATAATATGGTTACCATATTATCCCCATATTATCCGCCGGTTAACCTATTTTTTATCCGTATTAAATATGGATCAGGTCGGATAATTCATTCATTTTCTTATTATCGTTTTCGACCCGAACCATATCCAATCTGACCCGTCCGTTTGTCATTCCTATAATATACAAAAAAATATACAAATTTTATATACTTTTGTATGTATTTAATGTAAATAGTTTCGATTGCAGGCAAACATTGATCTTTGCTCAATAAGACTATTAGCGTTTTGGTAGTGGGCTTGAGCCAATTCAAAGGAGGAAACTGCACTAACTACCCACTAAACCCAAAATAATAACCCGGTTTTACCCATTTTAATAGTAATTACTATACCTACCTAAGCCAACCAAAATTATTACTCGTCCACCCATTTCTCAATTGCCTTACCAACCTCTCTCCTCCTTAAAGCTTCCCTTTCCCCTTTCCCTTCTTCCTGTTTCTTTTTCCAGCAACAAAATACTATCTCCGTCTTACATATCTCATATTTTCTCGTAGTGTTTGTGTTTGTTCGAGTCACTGCACAGTTTTTTATTGTGATTTTAATGAGTGAAATTTGATATGGTTTAATGATAAGCAAAATAACTATTTCGTACGTGCAGTGTTACAAATAATTATTTCTAATATCTTTTGAGAAGTTCATAGTGATTTATTGTAAGAAAAATTAGATCAACCATTGGAAGACCTTGAAACTTGAAAATCATAAATTGCATTTGTCGAGTTTGTAATTGTTTGATTAGATTTTGACTGGCATGATTAAAATATCGATTGGCAACTGTAACTAAATGTTGAGTCAGTTTGGTCGTGACTTAGAGCTGATTTGAGGTGATTGAGATCGAAATTTTTAGTTGAAAATCAAAGAAGAACACAACTATAGTAATAATCGAAGAAAAACACTGTTACCTAATAGTATACCGCTACAGTATACTAAAATACTATAGGAGTATATAGTTATACTACAACAGTATACCATTATAGTATACAAATATATTGTTATGGTATACTGTAATAATATGCAAGATATTGTAACAATATGCTGTAAAAGTATACAATATACTATAATAGTATACTTATTACCCGTAAATTCACTTGCCTTTTCCCTTTTAATTTGTTTTAAGCTTTTACCTAGCGTGAGCAGCAAAGTGAAAATGCAAAAATAAAAAAAATTATAGTATGCTATATATGTAACGGTATACTCTTACAATTAGATCCTTTTAGAATTTTTTAAATTTTTTTATTGACAATTGATATTATTTCAGTTTAATAATTGAATTAAACTTTTTTTAACTCTTTACGTACAATTGTATACCCTGTTGGTATAACTATATACTATACTGGTATCAAATGTTAGTTAATATTTTTTGGTTGTATTAGCTACATTTAATTGGTACACAATTTGATTTTTCTCTAGTAATAATATATATATAAAAAAGAATAATAAAAAATAGTAAAAATAGTATATGAAATTAGATTATGAAGAGAAAAGGAATATAAAAAAAAAGAAGTTAAATGAAATTAGAACAGGAAAAAAGAAAAATATAAGAAGAAAACGAGTAAAAAGAAAAGGAGAAAAGAAAAAAAAAGAAAAGAAGCATAGAAATAAAAAAGAATTGAAGAATAAAGAGGAAAATGCCCACAAAACCTACTATGGGTAGAAAATGTAACTAGTTTATGGGTAGAAAAACAAATGGATAGACAAGGGTAAATAATTTTGTTTTTGTGGGTAACTGTGTCAAAACCCCAATTCAAAGGTATACACAATAATAAAGAGGCCGAAAACAATGGATGGGCCTAAGCCCGCGAAACCTTTTTAGAAGTCTGAAATAATTCAGTGAAAGTTTACAAACAGAAGCGAGAAAGTTTCTCCACTATATATCCATTCCACAATCTCAAACCCTAGTCCCTCTTTCGACCGGAAACCTAAAATCCTAGTCGCGTATTCTCCGATTTCCTCCCGGTCCCTGCAATTGTTTCATTGGAGACTCCAAAATTCGTTCTGGATTTTAGATATTCTGGATGGGAACGGAGCGGAAGAGGAAAGTAAGCTTGTTTGATGTGGTGGATGAGACGCCAGCGAAGAAAGTGAATGTTGGAAGCGTGAACGGTAGCATGACGCCGTCGATTAATAAGTGGAACGGGAAGCCTTACTCACAGAGATTCTATGAGATATTGGAGAAAAGGAAGACTCTTCCGGTTTGGCATCAAAAGGAGGAGTTTTTACAGGCTTTAAAATCTAATCAAACCCTAATTTTGGTTGGTGAAACCGGTAGTGGTAAAACCACTCAGGTTAGTAATTCTACTGTCTTAACCTCGTTTTTCATTTGCTAATAGTTATTTACAGTTTGATTGACAACTAGTTGGAATTGAGGCATACTTAACATTTAGGTGTGTTTGGTATGGAGCGAAAAAATTAAGTCATTCTCTAGCAACCAAACACCAAGTAATATGTTCTTTGAATTATATTTTCCATTAAAAGGGGAAAAGTGACTTTTGTTGCTTATGTTTTCTAAATTTTTGAGATGGTAGGTAGTGAGATAACTTTTCTTCTGAAAAGTATATTCATTCAACACAAAAACACCTGTATTTTGCTTTAGAACAGAAATTATTTACAAGGAGTTATCTGGTCCCAAATGTTTAGAAGATTCATATTCCTGGGCTAAACTAATTTGGGGTTCTGGCTGAGTTGATTGATTGATTTGCTTGGCTATTCTGGACCTGAAAATTAGACGTGACAGTTCGTTTTTCTAGTAATATATTGCACGGCGTTCGATACTGTTTGGGTTTACTCAGTGTGATAGAATAGAATGATATATTCTAGCAATGTTGCTCTGTATTCGATTCCCTGACTCTTTATACAGTTTCTTTCGTTTTTTGGTGGTGCAAGAAATATAGGAATGTAATGGGTGCAAATAGAGTATTATGAATATAGAGTATGTACATAGCCAACCCTAACTAGTTCAGGATTGAGGTGTAGCTGATTGAAGCTTATTATGATATAGGTTTGTGCAAAACTTGGTATTAGGTCTAACTATCCAATTAGCATAAAACAATCTACGTCCCTAAGAAAGTTGGTTCTGCTATAGTCAATCTTTACAGGATTTGATATTGACTTTTTTTGCCTAGCTGTCAACCTGGCTATAATTTTCCATCCCTGCATAACTAGGTTCTCTTGACAACAAAGATGAAAAAAAAGTAATAATACCTGGCAATTTTTAAATAAGAAATTAGCTTTGTCTCATTCTCCAGTAATCTGTTACAAGGATTAGATACTATTGGGGTTTTTCTTTATAACTCAGGCATCCATCTTTTCCAACTTTGAAACCCAGTGGATTATTGTGAGTTTAGTTGCCCTGCTCTTTTTAAGTCCTTGAAGCAAGAAACTTTTGATGCTGTGTGTTTTTGCAAAATTAGCCCTTATTAGTCCGTGTGTTCTTCTATATTTGGTGTGCTTCATCAATTGTTTGTTCATGTTTATGTTCTCACTTCTCAGTTACCCATGATAAAGCCCCCTCTTTGGCAGGAGAGTAAGTTGTTTTTTCTCGAGCTGCTTCTAAATGATTTGCTTGTGTATATACAGATTCCGCAGTTTGTTTTAGATGCTGTTGAAGTTGAGACGGCTGATAAGCGCCGGAAGTATATGATTGGTTGCACTCAACCTCGGAGGGTGGCTGCAATGTCCGTGTCTCGTCGAGTTGCTGAAGAGATGGATGTTGCAATTGGGGAAGAAGTTGGATATAGCATCCGTTTTGAAGACTGCAGTAGTGCTAGAACTGTTTTGAAGTAAGTAGGTTGTAACATGATAAACCTTTTTTGAGATACTTTAATAATGTAGCTTGTAAATATTTATCTGTTTGCATATATCATCTAGCCGTATCAAAAAATGTTTTCTTGCCTTCTCAAGTTGGTGAGAGATTAGTAATTTATCTCTCTTTCTGTGTGTGGCAGATACTTAACAGATGGTATGCTTTTAAGAGAAGCAATGGCAGATCCTCTATTGGAACGCTACAAAGTAATCATTCTGGATGAAGCCCATGAAAGAACTTTGGCAACAGATGTCCTGTTTGGGCTTCTTAAAGAGGTGCTGAAAAATAGACCAGACCTAAAGCTTGTTGTTATGAGTGCCACACTTGAGGCAGAGAAGTTTCAGGGTTACTTCTTTGGTGCGCCTCTCATGAAAGTGCCTGGAAGGCTTCATCCTGTGGAAATTTTCTACACTCAGGAGCCTGAGAGAGATTATCTCGAGGCTGCCATTCGGACCGTGGTGCAGATACACACTTGTGAACCTCCTGGTGACATACTTGTTTTCCTTACCGGAGAAGAGGAGATTGAAGATGCTTGTCGCAAAATCAATAAGGAGGTTAGTAATTTGGGTGATCAAGTGGGCCCAGTTAAAGTGGTACCTCTTTATTCTACACTTCCCCCAGCTATGCAGCAAAAGATATTTGAATCAGCCCCACCCCCGGTGGTGGAGGGTGGTCCTGCTGGCAGGAAGATTGTTGTGTCAACCAACATTGCAGAGACATCTTTGACAATTGATGGCATTGTGTATGTCATAGATCCGGGATTTGCTAAACAAAAAGTTTATAACCCAAGGGTGCGTGTTGAATCTTTGTTGGTGTCTCCTATTTCGAAGGCCAGTGCCCACCAGAGATCAGGACGTGCTGGAAGGACGCAGCCAGGGAAATGCTTTAGACTTTACACAGAGAAAAGTTTCCATAACGACCTTCAACCACAGACCTATCCAGAAATACTTCGGTCAAATTTGGCTAATACAGTTCTAACTTTGAAGAAGTTAGGTATTGATGACCTGGTTCATTTTGATTTTATGGATCCTCCTGCCCCAGAGACGTTGATGAGAGCACTGGAGGTTTTGAATTACTTGGGAGCATTGGATGATGAAGGGAACTTGACTAGGTTGGGTGAGATTATGAGTGAATTTCCTCTTGATCCTCAGATGGCAAAAATGCTTGTTGTCAGCTCAGAATTCAACTGCTCCAATGAAATCCTCTCAATATCCGCCATGCTATCAGGTACGGTTTCCTTCCAGTTTACTTCCTTTTTGTTGGTCGTCGTGTCTCGTCTTTGTTCTATGTCAGAGTTTGGTCAGGCATGGGAATGTCAGTCCGCTTCACCATGCCTTCTTGTTCATGTGCATAGACATTTGTCTATGCATATGATATCATGTGCGTAACTGCACAACATGTGCACACAGGTGCATGTGTGTGGGGGTTACTTACATGTGTCTTCTTAGGTTGTCATCAGCAACTGTCTTGTCTGGGTTCTATGCCCCCGGTTGGCATGTGCCATAGATTTCTAAGTAAGTGCTGATGGAGGTAGTTGCAGTTTCTCAGTATTCTCTCATGAAGAAAATGGTGTCGTCTCGCCTCTATGCATCTGCTGACCTACAGTGGGCCTCCCCTGTGATAACCAATTTTTTCTCTAGTACCCAATTGCTTTGTCCGGCCTAGGGAGGCTCAGAAAGCTGCAGATGAAGCAAAGAATCGGTTCGGTCATATAGATGGGGATCATTTGACGTTGCTGAATGTGTATCATGCCTACAAGCAGAACTGTAAGTATCCGTATTCAGTCTCTGTAGACATTATATGTCCTTAACAAACAAATTCAGATTTAGAATACCCTTCTAACCCTGATAATGACTTTGATGGTAATGGTATAGCGGAAGACCCTCAATGGTGCTACGAGAATTTCATCAATCAGAGGGCTCTCAAATCAGCTGACAATGTGAGGCAACAGCTTTCTCGCATAATGGCCAGGTTCAACCTCAAGTTATGCAGCACGGACTTCAACAGTCGCGACTACTACGTAAACATAAGAAAGGCTATGTTAGCTGGATATTTCATGCAGGTTGCTCACCTAGAGCGTACTGGGCACTATCTGACTGTTAAAGACAATCAAGTAAGTATCTACCTAGTTCTGGAAGCAACTCATATTAAGGGCTTCAATGGGCGATAATGCTATTGATTTCTCACTATTATGTCATTTTTATCTGTGTTGTTACAGGTGGTTCACTTGCATCCTTCAAATTGCCTGGATCATAAGCCAGAATGGGTTATCTATAATGAATACGTCTTGACAAGCAGGAATTTCATCCGTACTGTGACTGATATTCGTGGTGAATGGTAATTATCATTTGTTTTATCTTTTGATTCTTGATGCTTTAGCAAGTACTTCGCCTCTCTTTCCTTTTATATTAGGACTCAGAACATCTCTCTTCTCCCCGTTGACCGTCCTGTAAATAAAAAAGATAATTATTTTTGTCTAAGTAGTGGTGCCTACTAGTCCGAGGATACTTCAAGACTACAGCAGAAATCAACCTTTTATGCCCTGAACCTTTTTTGAGTCGCAATTTCTAGAATTTCTTACCTTTGTTTGGAAATTGAGAGCGTGTCAGCAAGATGTTCTTGAATTTATCATGATAGTAATGAATCTACTCGAGTACTGTTAATTGGCTGAAACTAGCACATTTTTTCCAACAGACCTTTTGTTCAAATGGACAAATGTATTGTTTGAACTAATTATGATCATATAGCCTACGGTTGACTAATTTTTCCTTGCTATTCTCTTTCTTTTTTTGATATTTTCTTCAGGTTGGTTGATATTGCACCACATTACTATGACCTTGCGAACTTTCCGCAGTGCGAGGCAAAACGAGTTCTTGAGCGGTTATACAAGAAGCGAGAGCGAGAAAAAGATGAAGGCAAGAGCAAAAGATGAATGCATTCTTCATAATTTCAGTTCCTCTCAGCATGCACGCTCCAGGGGAGTTCTGGGGTCAAAATTAGTCAAGATAGGCTAAAGATTGATGTACTATCTACTATGTACTGTAATTGTTTGTATGGTTCCAGTCTGAACGATTTAGTACCTGTTTCTTGTTGCTGGAGTAATCTGTTTCTTGTTCCTTGCCTCCAATGTCCTGATATATCAGACCAATTCTTTTAGCTCTTTCCTCTATTGAAGCAAATGTACGTAGCGCTTCCACTGCATAGTCCCCGAAAATGCCCCGCCTGTAAGTTCCTTTGTCGTTGGGGAAAAAAAGATCTCTTTTTTTTTTTAGATTCGAAATTCTTCGTTTTTTTCTCCCAATTTCCCACTCTTTCTGTGAGGCAAAACTTCACCACACTACACTACACTTCGACACAAGAGAAGAGGACCGGGCGCTTTGTATCTTCGGGATAGGAGTTGGCGGAAACTGAGCTAGGAGTAACTCATTTTATACAGGATGCTCCTGCATAACACCTCGAAGGACTTCCTGTAGGGTTGGTCAAGTTTTTCAACAGTTCTTTTTCCAAAGCAAGTTCTTGAGTGATAAGACTGCATTGAAAATGTGATATTTGGCATTGATTTCAGAAAAGTGAATATCCACGACAATAAAAAAACTAGTTTCTTTATTGCTTTTCATTGATTCATGAAAAGCTTGCATGTTCGTTGGGAAATGAGCCAAATCCTTGCTTGTGCATTTGTTGAAACGATAAGGTTTCTTTATTGCTTGGCATCTCTTAGATGATTCATGATCTTCTCATTCTCTTTTTCCTCTTTTCGGTCGAATGAAGTGCAAAACGAGGGAGCAGTTAAATTGTAGGGTCAAACAATTTAGTGTCGGTTACATAAATGAAAATTCGTGGTAGTTGCTGCTGCAAAGATGAAGTGGAAAAATCTATCCAAATTTCTTTTTGAACTTAATCAAAGCATGTCAAACAGTCGACTGTGTAACTAACTGACGGGTCCATGCACAAACTACCAGAGTTAAACGGGGATGATTAAGATATGCACAAACTAATTTCTTTTTCTGAAGAAAAAAAACCCAAAGAAACTAAGAGGTATTTCTGAATGTGGGTCTTACTTGTTTCTCCTACCATAGTAGCATTAGTGCACAAAGAAAAGGTCGAAGGTATTCCTTTCTTCCATTCAAATGCAAGGAAAAGACTTACACTTTATGTCTGGTTGGAGAATAGGGAAACTTGGGCACTAGATGGAAGTAAATGGCCTTACACTCTTTAGCCCCTAAAATCCTGGATTCTCATTGTCTCAAATGTTAAATGCTTACCACCCTTCACATATTCAACTCCCTAGTATATTAACCTCCTTTTGTTTTGTGTTACGAGTAGGTTTCTGACACCTCATAATTGATGAACAATAAATTCCTGAAGCGGTTGTACATAGGTATTGAGATATGACTAATCTTTTAAGAGCTATAGTTCAGTGTTATGCAACCAAATTCTGTGGCATAAATATAATCGAGTCTGGTTAGTCTTATGCAGTATGTCTAATGAGAGAAAGAGGTGACCGCGAAAAGATTTCATTCAAGTGCTTAATTCAGAAGGTAAGACAGATTATTCGTACAAATCAATGTTATATCAGACATTAACTCAATGTATATAAGTTCAAACAGCAGATTGCTGAGTTGCACTGCCTCAGCATTCTAAAATGTTATTAGCATTTAGGTACTGCATTAAGCCTTTGGTAGAGATCATCAATTTCCACCTGCAAAAGCCATAATGAGTATCAATTTGGTCATTGTCCAATTCTTTCTCATTCTAATGAACTGAATAAATGGACGAACTGGTTAAGAAGAGTGTGCCGAAAACTCATCACCTTGTAATGCTTAACCAATCTCTCCCTTCTTTTTTTCATTGTTGCTGTTACCAAGTCCTGGTTAAACTCAAAGGGTTGAGGTTCTAGAATCACGCCTTTGATGCACTCGAAACCTCTTAGCTGTTTTCATAGAAGTTAGATAATTCAAACCGCTATTACAGTACTACTCCAACAACACTTAAAGATTGTATATTCCTGACCTTGTTCCTTTCTGCAGCAGTTTTCAGCTCAAAGAGAATATGTTGATTTAGCTCTTGGAGAGAACAAAGTTGAGGAATTGAACCCTTGTGTCCATTTTGATCGGCCCATTTTTTGGCGTTCCCTTCGTGTGGCACCACAACTGCCACCAACATGGACTTGAAGCTGTCCCCATATACCCATATCTGTAAGTACACAAATGCATTGCTCTCAAGAACATAATAACTCAAATATGAAAAGCTTTTCATGAACTCGAATGATATGATATGGTTCTCACATCTTCAACGATGGGCGCAATACCATAAACCTTTTCCAGATATTCCATTGCAACATATTCTCCTTGAGATAGCTTTATAACATTTTTCTTTCTATCAATGATTTTTACAACTCCATTAGGCAACATTTCTCCGATGTCACCTGGATAACGTAAAGACTTACTATTTCATAGTGAAACGGAAACAACATTCTTAAGCATACAGTAAATATAAACTGATCAACCTGTATGAAACCACCCATCTTTGATGGCCTCTCTTGTCAATTCTGGATTCCTGTAGTATCCAGTAAACGTAGTCCTCCCTCTCACACATATCTCTCCCCGGGGAGGATCTCCTAATGGATCATAACCCATTTCTGGAACTTCCTCTAAACGTACCTCTGTGAAGACAAATGGTGGACCAACAGTTCCAAGCATGCTCATTTCATCTGGATGCCCAATGGTGGCCAAACCACAAGTCTCTGTCAAACCTACAGAACATACTTTGGATTATAATGCATAAGTCAATGAAGCAAACTACATATAGCGTGTTAATAACTTGTTAGAACGAATAGGTTATAATGTTAGCCATCAACATCAAACTTAACAAAATTCAGTATAGCTAATAAAAAAGATAAATTCTACTTTTAAGAAGTTTCAGTTTTGGAGTGACAATAATATTTGAGACATAGGCATGTTGACTTGCAACTATGCAAGGACACGTTATGTCTGAGCGTGGATGCTTTGGCACATAAAACTGAGGTAAGACAGCTCATTCCTCTGCATCGCATTGCTCTTATTGACTACTAAATAGTCACAGCTAGTCTATTGGAGTGTTCATCGAGTTATATTAACAGATCCTTTTTGTTGATTCTGAAAAATAAGCTAGATTTACCATAGCCTTGGAGGACGAAGCCACAGGAGGTAACCCGCAAGAACTCTTCCACCTCAGTGCTTAAGGGAGCACCACCAGAGACTATAAGGCGAATCCGTCCACCTAACCTATTCTTTACCTAAACAACAAGACCAAATAAATTTGTCAGTAAGATCAATGTAATTTCAAAAAATTAAAAAATATATGAATATGCTACTGCTACTTTAGGAGTTCTGAAGAATGCTTATATAAAGAGTAGAAAAACTTAAAAGGGAAGTTTCTTCAGGGCACAACAAGCATACATTATTTCAGGAAAGGTTACAAGAAAGTGAGACATAATTAGGAAAAAGACACAACCTTTCTAAAAGCTAGCAGATCAGCAAGTGGTGAAGCATACTTCTGTTTATACCCAAGCTTCAACCATTTGAGTTTGCTGGTTTTTTTTAGATAGAATCAGAAAGGATTGGCAAACAATAGAATATAAAATTTTGAATAGAACAAACAAAAACAGAATAGTACTAGTTATATAGAATGTGGAACATGCTCCTCCTAAAGGGATTGAGTTCTCCAAGTGCTTTCAGAACACCTGATAATCATAATTTGAAACTTGATTAGCATCATTCGAATTGTTTACAGATAGCATCTATATAATTCAGGAAAAAACTAAGATTTCATGCCTTCATGAATCTTTTCATAAACTCGAGGTACTCCAGCCAAAAAGGTTGGCTTCAACTCCATAAGGTCTTCTTGTATCTCGTTGATATTCTTCAACACAAAAACGACAAGAAGCATCAGTCTCCGTAATCATTAAATTAAAATTTTAAGACCTCACCATAGTATTAAGATATCAAGTTATAGAGTGGCAAAAGGTGAAATTGGACAGGAAATCTTGCTAGGTGAATTGGTGATAAATGAATGTTGTGTGCTTTCACTCTGTGTTTTTGGTTTATATTACCCGGGGTGTTATTTTCTCTCCACTTAAACTATAATTGAATGTAGCCAGATATTAAGCTTGTTTCCCACTACACATAAAATTTGTGTGACACATTTAGTTCGAACACCTTACCCCATGGTAATAGCCAACAGAAGCACCCCTATGAAAGAAGAATTCTTCAATCATCCGATCAAGTATATGAGCAAGTGGTAGGAAAGATATGTACACATCATCCGGCGTCATCTATTCAGAGATCAAAGATTAGTTAGAGAACAATAAAATTCTGCCACTTCTGATGTATGGATTTGTCTAACTCAAAATACAAAAGAATCATAAGGACCAAAGAGGTTGCCAACACAAATTATAAAGAGCAATGAAAGTCAATTACAAAGAGAACTTAGAAAGGGAAATCATGATAAGACACAGATTTACTATATACTAAGAAAGAGATGACCTGAAATTCTCGGAAAAGGATTTGCGCTTACCTTGTCTTCAAATTCTTCCATAAAATGATCAACTCCTGTTACAGATGCAGTCATATTTTCATGAGTCAATATTACACCTTTAGGTTCTCCGCTAGTTCCACTAGTATACATGATTGTACATATGTCTAATGGCCGCGGCGGTGAAGGCTCTGATGGATTATCTTTGCCCTGAAAAAAAAAAGGATATGAAAAAAATTCTTCAAAATTAAAAGCCACCTGAAAAGGAAAAGGTCACCCTTTTTTTTTCTTTGGAAAGCATAAAAATTTCTCCTTTCCTTTATCAATAATGTTCAGCCATCAGTATATAATAGTGCTAATGGACATTTCAATGATAATAGTGATCAAATAAAGAAGAGAAAAAGTAAAAGAATGAACTAAAGAAACTTTTAGTAAATTACCATATTGAGGAATCCATTCCAAGAGTATGGCTTAATACCCATAGAAACTGCCTTATCCTTCTCTTCCTGCTGCAGCGAAGTGAAACACACGACCACTGCAACCACAAGAAAACTCGATAAAAAGAATGCCAATCTAGCAGCTGCAACCAATAGGAGGCAGACTTACATTTCAGCCGTTTAGCATGTGTGCACTCCGAATTTAAAAGCTGCAGAGAGAACATCGAATAGAGACCATCATATAGCTCAGATATCCAAATCAAGTAAAGGGAAAAGAAACATTTAAGGGGCTTTAGATGATCCTCACTTCTTTCACTTTCTTATCTTGAACAAAAACGATATCAATCTCAGCATGTTCAATAATAAAATTAACAGCGCCCGGTCCTACATCACCAGAAAGGCATGGAAATTAGAGAGAAGCAACATTCTCAGGTAACAAACTGCCTAACTTAAATGTATAATTTTGATATTAACAGCATAATTTAGTTGCTTTTTTTAATATGTGGAAAGATTATTTACCAAGGGTATCATAGAGAGGGACACATATAAAGCTGTGGGCACTGCAAGCCTGCAAACAAAATCTAAATCGTCTTATCAAATTATGCGAATGGATAACTCTTTTGACAAAATTAAGTGCATTATTTTTACACATCATTGAAAACATAGGCAAACCTGCATTGCTACTATCCACTGAGGACAATTGGATCCATAAATTCCAATTCGAGCACCCTGTTACACATGCAAATATTACGTATTGTATTTGATTTATGTGACATTCTTATGAAGCTAAATTGATAACAAATGCTAATTAAGTGAGCATATTCCTTACAGGTTCAATACCATGAGCTCTCAATGCAGATACAGTCTGTAAAATCTCTTCATAAGCTTCTTTGTATGTTTTCCAGAGATAAGGACCCCACTATTTTTTTTTTTTTAAAAAAAAAGGAAGGAGATAAGATGGTGAGTATATTCAGAAAAATAGTAGTACAAAGGATGACAGAAAACCAGATAACGTTGGACTCCACCTTTCCATCCTTAAAATCACGCCATCCCAACATTTTATTCCCTGGATATTTTTCAACAGCTGCTCTGTTGATCAAAAGAATATATTTTTCTTTCAATTCACGTAAATAGAGTAGTAGTAAAGATATATGCTTCACTTTGACACTATACTAACTTTGGATACAGAACTAATGGAGAAAGGGCAGCTCGGTGCACGTGTTTATGCAGGTCGCACCCCAAGGGGTGTGACGTAGTCAGTCTACCCTAATGCAAGCATCAGTGACTACTGATTCCATGGCTCGAATCCGTGACCTATAGGTCACACGAGACAACGTACTTTACGGTTGCTCCAAGGCTCTCCTTCAAGTAATGGAGAAAGTAAACAAGAAAATGTAAAATGGACTTGGGATCTCTGCTTTCTTGTTTTCGTTGAAGACATAACTAAAAGAATAGAAATGTGCATTCTCCAACAGATTAAGCTTTTAAATGAAACGTTCACACAAAATCAGGATTAAGCTGAAGGGAAAATGTTACCTGAAAAGTTGCCAAGCTGTAGACAAATGAGGATCAGTTGGAGGAAAACCATTTTTAGCTATTGGATTTCGATAAACAGGACCAACTGATGGCTGTCCATTTTGACCTTCTTTTCCCTCCTCCACCTTCAAACCGAACATGTTCATGCTCATTTTTCCAACTCTTCTGACTCAGCCCACAAAACTCAACTACAGTATGTATATCACAAACTCCAACCTTAGTTGGTCCCAACAGAGCTGCATGAGAGGAGTAATGAACCCAATTAATGTTGAAGCTAACTAGTTTCGTACATGAACAGAATAATACTCCCTCCCGTCCAATTTAATTAATTTTTTGCCTTTTCCATGGTCCATAATTTTTGCTTTTTTTGTTTTATCCAGAATCCTTTAGTAAAGAGCCCAGTAGTATTTGTTATATTTCTAATAAGCAAATTAAGGTTAATATGATTAATTGCATTATTAATTAATGCTAAAAGGTAGTAAATTTTTAGTATGCGTGAGAACAGTCAAAAAATCAATTAATTAGTCTGATCAAGAAATAAAAAGGAAATGCGTAGAATTCATAAAACAGAAGCTTAGCAGATGATTAAAATTAAACTTTTGTAAGGAATATAAAAAAGTAAAGTGGGAATTTTGATAGTATTTGAGTATTTTACAAGATAGGCATAAGTAAATGGTTTGACGCTTTGTTTGTAATTTTTTTAGTAGGGGTAGCAGCAAAATGATGTGAGATGAGCCGTTAGAAACGCACCAAAAAACTCTGTTTTTCCCCTCTTTCCCTACACTAAGCTGTGCAGTGCCAATAAAGAAACCAAGGCATGTGTAGGGATGGCACTGGGGTGGGGCGGGGCGGGGGCGGGGCGGGTTTTGGCAAAAAGTTTTACAAAAAATTCAACCCGCCCCGCATAGCTATTTTTTCAGTTTTCAGCCCGCCCCGCCCCACTTAATTTTTTCTTCTTTTTTCTCTAATTTTTTTTCTAAAACAAACTAGTTTGGGTTACTATCACTTCCTATTACTAATATGTTATCTTGACTTATGTAATATTATTTTGGTGAGACTTATGCAAATTGATTAATGCGGGTTCAATGCAAATTGGTTAATATCAATGCTATATTTTGTTCTGATTCAATTTTCTATTTCGTTACTATTTTCTCCCTTCAATGACGGACACGTAAATGCAATCAAATTTAAATATAAATTATTTTTAAAAAATTTCTGAAAATATATATAGAGCTCCAAACGTAACTAGATTTTATAGTAGTTGTTAAGACTTGAGAATATGTGAAAAGTTTGAGAAGATAACACAATCGGAGAAAAATTGTCATTCTTCAAAAAGAAAAATATTCATATCAAGACTAATAATAGAAGACGATACGAAACTAAAATTTTCAAAACTAACTGGATATATGTAGAACCCCAAAACCAAATAATCAAACTTGTTAAAGTTGTATGAAGTAATATTATTACAATAACAGTACATAATGTTAAACATTTTAGAATATTCCAGCATGAAAAAGTATAAATTAAGACTAACAACAATAAATATTTAAAACATAAGATTCAGTCATAACAAGTGGTAATTAATTAGTGAACTTAGCATGCATGGGAAAGTGTGATTATTAAATCATTGCTTGTGATCACATTTAAGATTTCTCAAGTGGCATATTGGATCACTGGATGGATATCAAGTACGTATAAGATATGGATTTTGATTATTTAAGTTTATTTTAACCAAAATAACATTGGATGGATATCAAGTACGTCAGGTTTCCCCCGCATTGAACCCGCAGCCCGCCCCGCCCCGCTTTAAAAAATTTAAAATTATTTTAACCCCCCCCTTCCCCCCGCACCCGCATAAGAATAAACTCGCCCCGTCCCGCATCAAACAAAATCCGCCACGCACCCGCCCCGCCCCATTGCCATCCCTAGGCATGTGAAGTTACCATTTCCATACCCCAGTCCCATACAAATTAATAGAGAAACCAAATTCGTAAGGGGCAGGGTTGTTAGCTTTGTATTGGCTCTCATTAACGGGGCCCTTAGTTGAATATCGATCAAATTTGTTTAAAATTTTTAAACTTTTCTAATATAAAATTATTAGTTATGTTAAATATCCCGAAAAGCTGAAACCTCTTATTCCGGTCCATAAGGCCCATACTTCGGATCCTACTTGGACAAAACGGAAGATATTGCCAATAAATTGTTAGAACATGCGCAGTGGAAGGAAGCATACAATCCAGGCATCAAATACATGTAAACTAGACAATGCTATAATCACAAGATTAGAAGCACTAACCTCTTGAAATCGTTGCACAAATCTTCCAAACCGCAAGAATCCAGGGCTGCAGTCTTCTGCTATATGCCTAGTAAAAACCTTGGACGATTTTGCTTTTGGGTGGGCAAGAACAATACAACTCTAAAAGGTGGTTATTGGGTGAAATTAGTCTTCCTTTAATAGACTTATTTTTGGACGAAATTCAGCTCCAAAAACGTGTAGAACTCTGCTTTTACAAGTAGAATCCTACTCCAGCTCTACTAGATGACTTTTCTCCCAAGTTACTTTTTACCCAAGTCTTGTCCAGGTTTTTAATAGGTATACCAGGGACCACAGAAATAATAAGAGGCTACCAATTATAGCATTAAGTCGAAATTAGCATGAATTAATTCTTACTATAATTAATTGCAATTTATTCCACTAAAAAACTGCAATTGAACTCCTCAATATGAATTTCGAAAATTCAATAACACTTATTTTAACTCCCCATGATAAGATCTCAAATACCAGTTAATTAGATTAAATCACTGAAAATTTAATTTAATCAACTAATTAAATCATTTACAATTCCGCTTAAACTATTTCATGTGAGTGATACAAAATCCACCGGCCGGGTTTTCACATGAAAACTTATAAGCTTACATAAAGGGGTATCATCAAACTCAAAACCGAGTCATGGATTCTATCAACTAATTAGTATTCACAAATGTTATTCGTTATTGTCCAATCTATTAGGCATACACTAACTCTGAATAGAGCCGCACCTTTTGATAAATCAAAACAATAAACAAATTACGTTGATCATAATAATTATATCAAGATTAGGAGTATAAGCTCATTTAATGAATTAGAGAAAATGTTTTATATATTCAGTACAAAAATATTTTTTCTCTACTTGGTCCGTTCAATATACACTGAGTATATCAGTACAAGAAGTCGGAGTGAAACCACTCCCATAATCAAGATAAATTATACTATAATCTTGTGCTATAATCATTAAGATATTTTGTCCAATAATATCTTTGATTGTGAACATAGTTTATTAATTATGAGAACCAACAATTTATTCTTTTGTGCATGAGTTAAGACTCCATACACTAAATTGTCTACTACATAACTAAAAGGACACACATGTAACAAATGATCTATTTAAAATAGTACTTTATTAAATTGAATAAAATTAAATAAATAATTGTTCCATAAAGAATAAAATAAAATACTATGTCTAAACCGCATGGTTAATAGTATGTCACAACAATCTCCCACTTAGACTCATAACCATGCGTCTACTACTCTAACACCCATTCCTTCTACATGCTTGTCAAAAATCTTCTGTGCCAAGCTCTTTGTAAACGGGTCTGCCAAATTATCCTCTGACGCAATCTTCAACACCTTGCATCACCTCTCTGAGTTATGTCCCGAATTAAGTGATATTTACGCTCAATATGCTTACTCCTTTTATGGCTTCTTGGTTCCTTCGAGTTTGCAACTGCACCACTATTGTCACAATAAAGTACAATCGGTGTTTGAACCGAAGGAACCACATTAAGCTCTTTCAAAAAGTTCCTGAGCCAAACAACCTCTTTTGCTGCCTTAGATGCAGCCACATACTCAGCTTCCATGGTGGAATTAGCAACACATGATTGCTTGATGCTCCTGTAACTTATGGCTCCACCTCCTAAGGTAAAAACATATCCTGAGGTAGATTTTCTAGAGTCTCTATCTGACTGGAAATTTGAATCAGTATAGCCAATGGGTGCAAGATCACCTGAGTGATACACCAACATATAATCCCTAGTCCTTTTCAAGTACATGATTATATGCTTAACGGTAGTCCAGTGTTCTCGTCCAGGGTTAGACTGAAATCTACTAACCATGCCAACAACAAAGCAGATGTCAGGTCTAGTACATAGCATAGCATACATAAGACTCCCTACAGCAGAAGCATAAGGGACCGCCTTCATCTTTTCTATCTCATCAGTCGTTTTTGGGGACTGATCTTTCGACAGAAAGATTCCATGTCTAAAAGGGAGAATCCCTTTCTTGGAATCTTGCATGCTAAACCTGGTGACAATAGTATCAATATAAAGTGCTTGGGACAAGCCTAATATCCTTTGCTTCCGATATCGCATAAGCTTGATCCCAAGGATATGTGCTGCTTGTCCCAAGTCTTTCATATCGAAACGTGAGGACAACCATTCCTTTACTGATTCAACATGCTCATATTATTTCCTATGAGCAAAATATCATCTACGTACAAAACCAAAAATGTAACTTTATCTCCATTCCACTTCTTATAGACACAAGACTCATTTTCACATTGATCAAAACCGAAGGTTTTAATCGATGTGTCAAAACAAGTGTTCCATGCCCTAGAAGCTTGTTTCAATCCATACATGGATTTCTTTAATTTACACAACATGTGCTCACTGCCACTTTTTATGAAACCAACTGGTTGTGCCATATAGATGCACTCATCAAGACTTCCATTTAGAAAAGCCGTCTTGACATTCATTTGCTAGATCTCATAATCGTAATGAGCAGCAATGGATAAGAGAATCCTAATGGATTTAAGCATGGCTACTGGCGAAAAAGTTTCCTCATAATCGATCCCTTCTTTTTAAATAAACCCTTTTGCAACAAGCCTAGCTTTAAAAGTTTGCACTTTTTCATCCACTCCTCTCTTTTTCTTATAGATCCATCTACAACCAATGGGTTTGACTCCAGTAGGTGGTTCTACAAGATCCCAGACTTGATTGGAGTACTGGACTCCATTTCAGATTTCATAGCATTAACCCATTTATCAGCATCTATATCCTCTAGTGCTTCGTCGTAATTAATAGGTTCTGTATTAGGCTCTTCAGGGATTCTATCGTAAGATTCTCCCAAGAGCGCAAATCGGAGAGGTTTTCTAATAATTCTCCCACTACGACTAGTCACTATAGGTGGAGGCTGATTTTTTTGTTGAATCACAACATCATTTTCTAGAACTGAAGCCTCAATGTTATCCTCCACACCTTGCGGTGTTGGGATATCATTAACTTCTTCCTGGAGTGCAGGCTGCAGAACAATTTCAGGTTGTTCAACAACCTGAGGTTGCTCAACAATCTGAGGTTGCTCAACATTACTCCCACTACTTTGGGGTAGTGAGATGTCAGGAATGCTCTTGTGCAATCTGCTGCCTATAGACATTTCTCCCACTACGATAATGCAGTGGTATGTCAATACTGGCTTCCGGGATATGTTCTAGAGATGAGTCTTTAGTTACTCCATTATTTAATTCCTGTAAAACTAGTTTACTTCTAGGAATATGGTTAGTTAAATAGTCCTCTTCTAAAAATCTGGCATTTATCGTAACAATTACCTTCTTTTCTTTGGGACAATAAAACAAACCGCCTTTAGTTCCTTTTGGATATCCAATAAAAATGCACGCTTCTGTCCTTGATTCCAATTTATCCGTTTTCCCTTTCAGCACATGTGCTGGACAACCCCAAACCCGAATGTGCCGTAAACTTGGCGTGTGCCCAGTCCACAATTCTACTGGAGTTGAAGGTACTGACTTTGAAGGAACCAAATTTAGAATGTAATTTGCTGTTTCTAAAGCATATCCCTAAAAGGAAGAAGGCAAATCGGAATAACTTAACATTGATCTAACCATTTCCATAAGGGACCTACTTCTTCTTTCTGCCACACCATTTTGTTGTGGTGTTCCTGGGGCAGATAATTGAGATGTAATTCCACTATCTGATAAGTATTTTATGAATTCCGCAGAAAGGTATTCACCACCACGATCAGATCGCAATGTTTTGATATATTAATCATGTCGTTTCTCTGTTTCCGTTTTAAATTCTTTGAATTTCTCAAAGCATTCAGACTTACGTCGCAACAGATAAATATATCCATATTTTGAGTAATCATCTGTGAAAGTCACAAAATACTCAAAACCACCTCTTGCTTGTAAATTCACAGGACCACACAAATCAGAGTGAATTAATTCTAGCCTATCGCGGGCTCTATTTCCTTTTGAGGGAAAATGTCTCTTGGTCATTTTACCTTCTAAACAGGATTTGCATGTTGGTAGTGACTCCACTTTCAATGAACTCAAAGGTCCATTAGAGACCAGTCTCGAAATCCTATTTAGATTTATATGACCTAGACATAAGTGCCACAAATAAGTTTGACTCAATTCAGAAATACGTTTTCTTTTATGTGGCAGATTAATGTTATTTAATTCTTTTGGCTGTTGTAGCACATGAGGAGATATATCAAGAATAAAAAGGTCATTACTCTAGCAACAGTGTAGATAAAACGTTTATTAAACTTAATAACAGCAGAGTTATTAGCAAAATAAACATTATAACCAGCATCCATTATTTTCAAAACCGAAATCAAATTCCTTCTAATAGAAGGTACGTAGAGAATATCTTTTAAAACTAAAACTCTATCACTACTAAACAAAACTCTAATATCTCCTAAAGCTAAAGCTGGTGTTGGCTCGCCGTTGGCTTAAAAAATGCAAACTTCATTCTCACTTAGCCGTCGCGTTTCCTGAAACCCCTACAAAGTAGTGCAGATGTGATTAGTGGCTCCCGAATCTACACACCAAAACATGGTAGAAACAGCCGCTAAACAAGTTTCAACGACATTTAAATTTGAATTACCTTGCTTATTCAACTTTGCCAGACAGGCAGGGCATTGCTTCTTGTGATGCCCAGGTTGCTTGGAATGATAGCACTTGCCTTTGGGCTTTTTCGCACCAGCCGCACCATCAGGTGCCAAAACCTTTTGACCTGTGACGACCCAAAGGGTCATCACTGGTTTCCTTACTCTTTCTGTGCTTCCGAGGCCTTGAAAACCTCATTTAGGGTCGCCTCGATTTGTGTGCGCAGTCCGAGCGCGTAGCCAGAAAGCTTAAATATGAATTCTGTGTGAAAAATGCTAAATTTTGATATTAATATGAATAAATTTGACTTCGGTCAACATTTTGGGTAAACGGACCCGGACCCGTGATTTGACGGTCCCGGAGGGTCCGTAGGAAAATATGGGACTTGGGCGTATGCCCGGAATCAAATTCCGAGGTCCCACGCCCGAGAAATGAATTTTTGTGTGAAATTATTTCTGGAAATGATTAAGGAAAATGAAAATGAAATTTGATTAAAAGACTATGGAATCGGGCTCGTATTTTGGTTCCGGTGCCCGATACAAGTCTTGTATGTGGTTTAAGCACTTTCTGTAAAGTTTGGTTGAAAACGGACGTCGTTTGACGTGTTTCGGACTTAAAATGGGTAAATTTGGAAGAAATCATGGATTTTGAGGCTTAATTCAATGTATATGATGTTATTTTGGCGATTTGATCGCGAGAGTAAGTTCGTAGGATATTTTTGAGGTTGTGTGCATATTTGGTTTGGAGCCCCGAGGGCTCGGATAAGTTTTGGACAGGGGTCGGATTGCATTTTTTTAACTTTGAAAAATCTGGTGTTTTCAGTTCTGCAACTTTCGCATTTGCGAAGCAGGTCTCGCAAATGCGAGCCTGGCATCGCAAATGCTAGAAGAGGGAGTCAGCAGTTGGGTCGCAAATGCGACCAAAATGGTCCGCAAATGCGAAGTCGAGCAGAACGCAAATGCGACTCTTTTGCTCGCAAATGCGAACCTCCCCTTTTTCCACTTAAGGTCGCAAATGCGAGATATAGTTCGCAAATGCGAAATCTGGGGGAATTCTGCTGGGTTCGCAAATGCGAACCCAAGTTCGCATTTCCCACATCTGCAACCTGCATATTTTACACTTAGCCGAAATTTTGAGTCATTTTAACATTCTTTCAAAACACAAACCTCTTTGGGCGATTTTCCAAGAACAAGACTTCTTCCAAATCATTTGTAAGTTGGTTTTTACTCATTTCTTTCAATCTTTAACATCATTTAACATGTTTTCAACTTAAAATCAAAGATTTTCATGGGTGAAATTGGGAGTTTTGGGTAGAACCTAGGTTTTCTAAAAATTGGGGATTTGGACCTCAATTTGAGGTCCGATTTTAAAACAAATTGCATATTTGAGTTTGTGGGGGAATGGGTAATCGGGTTTTGGTTCGAACCTCGGGTTTTGACACATGGGCCCGGGGGCGATTTTGGAATTTTTGGGAAAAACTTTGGGAAATTCATTTTTATGCATTCAAATTGATTCATTTAGCGTTTATTAAAGCAATTAAGTAATTTGTGGCTAGATTCGAGCGGATTGGAGGTGGAATCACGGGGTAAGCCATAATTGAGGCTTGAGTTGAGTTCAAGGCATCGAGGTAAGTATTTGGTTTAACCCTAGCTTGAGGGAATAGGAGTTGAGTCTTAATTGTAACTTGTTAATTGTCGAGTACGATGTATAGGCATGGTGACGAGTATCTATACATTGGTGTTTGGCATGACCGTGAGTCCTTATTTCGCGAATAGTTTGGTTGTTGTTATGCCTTCCATGCTAAATTGATGACTTCTATATGTTGTAAAGATCTTGTGAAAGAAATTGTGATCTTTGAACTTCGTGGAGCATTGGATCGGGTTGAAATACAAATTGTGAAGGTATATGAGATAAGTAACTCATTGGAGCATTGGCTCAAGTGATAACGTGAACTATGAGATGAAAGTGAAAGAAAGTGAAGAGTTAATGATTTATTCCCTTGCTGGGACGTTGTTGGTTATTGATGTTGTACCCTTGCCGGGTTTTTAATTGTTTGTTTGTGTACCCTTGTCGGGATGTTCCTTACTGTTTTATTATTCCCTTGCCCTTGTTTGTGATTGTTGATTGGGTGAGGAAGAGTGTTAAAGCACGAAGGGTGATGCCGTGCATTGTTTGTTTCTTGTGAGGAAAGGGTGTAAAGCACGAAGGGTGATGCCGTGCATTATTTGCTTATTGTGAGGAAAAGAGAGTAAAGCACGAAGGGTGATGCCGTGCCGCACGATGTGTCGTTCCATGCCTATTTTATTGATTACATGTGAGGAATGAGAGTAAAAGCACGAAGGGTGATGTCGTGCACGTTTGTTTATATTATTGCTTGGTGAGGATGAGAGTAAAAGCACGAAGGGTGATGTCGTGCACTTGTTGATCCTCGTTCCTTATTGTTGTATGTGTTTTGCCTTTCCTTGGTATTAGTCAATTTATACTTGAAATTGTTATCTCCCCACAGCATGCTTCCCCTCCCATATTGTTTTACTTGTCTTGTATTTCGATTCTGCTGTATATATATAATTGCACAGGTTTATGTGGTAGTCCAGTCTAGCCTCGTCACTACTTCGTCGGGGTTAGGCTAGACACTTACCAGCACATGGGGTCGGTTGTGCTGATATTACACTCTGTGCTATTTTGCACAAGACTAGGTTTCGAGCAGCAGCAGCATTAGTGTGAGAGCAAGCTTCATTTCAGCGAGACCCGAGGTAGCCTTGCAGGCGTCCGCAGGCCTGTGCGTCCCCTCTATCCTTTATTTTTATCTGTTATCTCATTGTATTTGAGACAAACAGTTTATGATATCTTTCAGACATTTGTATGTAGTATTCTTAGAAGTTCGTGAGTAATGTGACACCAGATTTTGGGTAGAGGATTTTGTTGAACCTTCCGCATTTCCAATCAGCTTTATAAATGTTAAGACTTCCGTTTATTATTGAATTTCGTTGCTTTTGCATTATTGTCGAAAAATTGTTAAATGGATTAGATTATTAATGGACAAGTAATTAAATTTGGCTTGCCTAGCTCTCATTAGTAGGCGTCATCACGACTCCCGAGGGTGGGAAATCCGGGTCGTGACATGAGCCTTCTTCTTTTTCTTACTGCCTTTCGACTTAGAAACCGAAGCTTTCTCAACAATGAGTGCCACAACTGGAGCTTGTTGTTTGATAATAGATTCTGCCGCTTGCAGCTCATTCAACAATTTCTCTAGTGACAAATCCATTTTGTTCATATTATAGTTCAAGCGAAATTGTTGAAAACTTTCAGGCAGAGTCTGCAGGACCATCTCAACTTGAGACTCCTTATCAATCACAGCTCTAAAGACCTCCAGTTCATTCAGAAGACTCGTCATCTTCAGAACATGGTCCCTGACCGATGATCCTTCAGCCATCTTGGCGTTCAAAAGGGCTTTCATGGTTGTCTGCTTAGCTGCACGATTTTGCTCACCGAACATCTCTTTGAGACTTTCGAGCATATCGTAAGCAGACCCCATAGACTAATGTTGATGTTGTAAAACATTCGCCATAGAGGCAAGAATGTAACATCGCGCCATCTCATCAGCCTTAAACATTTTTTATAGGCCTTAACCTGATCATCAGTAGCATTTTCAGGTTTTTCTAGGCACTCCTCGGTGATTACAAATTTGTAACTTTCAGCAGTTAGGACAATATCAAGGTTCATTTTCCAGTCAACATATTCGGTCCTTCTAACTTGTTTTGGTTCAAAATTGAGGTAAGTGGGTTGAATGAAGACATGGTTAATCTGGGAGATATTCACATTAAATAGATCATTAGTTATGTATTTAGAATAATTAAATTCAAAACAGCACATTACACATATAACCATGCTCATTGAACAGTTAGATTCGTTAGGGAAACTTAATTATTCATGCAAAATATATGAGTGATGTAAGATATTAACCCCATAAATTTAAACAGGACCAACTCAGATAGAGAGTAAACTGTTAATTTAAGATAGGTAAATATCACTTTTATTAAACTCTAGTTTCATTGAATCAACATGTAACTCAGTTGGAGAGTTAATACAAGTAATCAAATAACTAGAGGCAAAACTACAGTAATCGTCTATAATGAATTTATCAGATGTGGAAGAAGACATATGTTAACATATAAATTCATTATATTACTGTAAAACATGATTGGAAACAATGGGAATTGAACCCTACCATCACATATTTATTTTTTGAAAAAATTTCTTTTATTAAAAAAATTTCCAGAAAATAGAAAAATGGCGAAAAACCCATCTAAACGACCCCGAATGCGCAAAAAATGACGTACATCATGAGCAGAGCTGATGAGTATTGCTCACTGGGCCGTTTTCGATGAACCTACCAAATTTGAGGTCAATCGGAGTTCGACATAATTTTAGAATTATAAAATAATGACCTATTTGTAGAATTCTGTTTTTGGCGTTTTTTAGGTTTTTTATTATTTTGACTTGTTCAAATAACACAATATACTGACGTATGTTAAAACATGATTTCAGAACTCAAAATAATATTTTTATTTTTATTTAATAAAAACGTGTTCAGACAGAATTGTAAAAAAAACAATATGTTTTTCACTTTTCAAAAACGCCACTGTTCATAATTCTGTATATTAATCCAAAATTACAGAACTAATATCATACAAAACAGTCAAGTTTTTATTAATATAACACTGTGATTACGGACAAAACGCAACTAAAACAGATTAATAGTATTAATTCACTATTTATGCATATGTATATTAACCCATAATTACAGAATTAATAGCATTCAAAAACAGTCACGTTTTTATTAAAAACAAATTGCTATTCATCAAAAACGTAAGTAAACAGACTGTTATTTAATATAACACCACTGTTTATGCATGTGTATATTAATTCATAATTTTAGAATTAAGATACTAATAAATACAATCACGTTTTTGACATAGAATAATCATACCAAACATGTATCAATAAACAACACATTTTATTATTACTCTATTCATGTTGTATTACATTATCTAGTTAGATGTAAGATGGCGTCTGATACCAATTGTTAGAACATGCGCAGCGGAAGCAAGCATACAATCCAAGCATCAAATACATGTAAACTAGACAATGCTATAATCACAAGATTAGAAGCACTAACCTCTTGAAATCATTGCACAAATCTTCCAAACCGGAAGAATCCACGGCTGCAGTCTTCTGCTACATACCTAGTAAAAACCTTGGACGATTTTGTTTTTGGGTGGGCAAGAACAACAACTCTAAAAGGTGGTTATTGGGTGAAATTAGTCTTCCTTTAATAGACTTATTTTTGGACGAAATTCAGGTCCAAAAACGTGTAGGATTCTGCTTTACAAGTAGAATCCTACTCCAGCTCTACTAGATGACTTCTCTCCCAAGTCACTTTTTACCCAAGTCTTGTCCAGGTTTTTACTAGGTATAGTAGGGACCACAGAAATAATAAGAGGCTACCAATTATAGCATTAATTCGAAATTAGCATGAATTAATTCTTACTATAATTAATTGCAATTTATTCCACTAAAAACTGTAATTGAACTCCTCAATATGAATTTCGAAAATTCAATAACACTTATTTTAACTCCCCATGTTAAGATGTCAAATACCAGTTAATTAAATTAAATCACTGAAAATTTAATTTAATCAACTCATTAAATCCTTTACAATTCCGTTTAAACTATTTCATGTTAGTGATACAAAATCCACCGGCCGGGTTTTCACATGAAAACCTATAAGCTTACATTAAGGGGTATCGTCAAACTCAAAATCGAGTCATGGATTCTATCAACTAATTATTATTCACAAATGTTATTCGTTATTGTCTAATCTATTAGTCATACACTAACTCTGAATAGAGTCGTACCTTTTGATAAATCAAAACAATAAACAAATTACATTGATCATAATAATTATATCAAGATTAGGAATATAAGCTCATTTAATGAATTTAGAGAAAATGTTTTATATATTCAGTACAAAAACATCTTTTCTCTACTTGGTCCGTTCAATATACACTGAGTATATTAGCACTAGAAGTCGGAGTAAAATCACTCCCATAATCAAGATAAACTATACTATAATCTTATGCTACAATCATCAAGATATTTTGTCCAATAATATCTTTGATTGTGAACATAGTTTATTAACTATGAGAACCAACAATTTAATCTTCTGTGTATGAGCTAAGATTCCATATACTAAATTGTCTACTACATAACTAAAAGGACACACATATAACAAATGATCTATTTAAAATAGTACTTTATTGAATTGAATAAATTAAATAAACAATTATTCCATAAAGAATAAAACAAAATACTATGTCTAAACCGCATGGTCCCAACATAAATAGCAATACTTCTTGTTCGTTAACATCTCGCTCCCACCATAAATTTCTCTATTCCCAGGACTCGAATTCGAGAATTCTGTACGAAGGAATCCCGTCAATCTTACCACTTCTCTAGTGGTTCATTTACACATTAACATTAGTGGTAAGTAATCTGATGGAGCGTAAAGAAGTATAGAGGCGAATTTAGTCTGTAATTTTAAAATGAGTGTGATCTTATGTTTTAATTGTATTTTGGCACACACATAATGAAAATATTGAGTTCAATTGAAAATTCGTCCGTAGTGGCGTGACCTGACTTGCACCGACTATTTCAATTAATTGACTTTGGCATAGGTAGGTGGTGGAGAAGGATGAGACAGCCAACACTTAAATATATATACTGCTATCTTTCTTTCTTGACTTGACTAATATAATACTCTCTCCGGTCCAAAATAAGTGATTTTTTTGTGGTCCAAAATAAGTGATTTTTCCAGATTTCAAGAATGGATTAATTATTTTTTTCCTACATTGTCCTTGGAGTAAATAGTGTTGGAATATGTATTAGGAGTGTGTTTATGTGAGATAGTAAAGGTTAACGTGGTCAATTCCATTGCTAATTAATGCAAAAGGTGAATTTCTTAATATGTGTGAAAACATCCAAAAAATCACTTATTTTAGACCGGAGGAAGTATGTAAAAAGTACATAGATGGATGATTTCAAGAGGCTATGTATTAGTAATGAATACTCATGTAAGAAAGTACACAGTTGGATGATCGCAAAAGGCTTATGTATTAATGAAGGGTCCGCAAACAGATAGGTAGTTGAAACATTACTCTTACTACTGCTGCTATAGTGCTATATGTGTTGCTAATTACTGGTATTTTCTACTCTATTTCAAAAAGAGTTATACCTTTCTTTAAAAATTCATTTTATCTTTAATGACATACTCTTATATAGTTATATAAAAATATCACGACGTATTTAAGACCAAAAGTCTTGTCTAACTATTTTGAATTGGATGCCCAGTCAACCACTTCGCGGAATTAAATAGTACTCCCTCCGTTCACTTTTACTTGTCAAGTATTCCATAAATAAAATTTATTTTTACTTGTCACTTTTCGCATATCAAGAGAAAAATAATTTATTTTTCCTGTTTTGCCCTTAGCATTAGTTACGCATTCCAAATCATTTTTCAAATCCATTAAGACTATACACCAATTAAAATGGGTATCATGATAAATTATGCATTTTATTTATTATTTCTTAAAGAGTGCAAAGTCAATAGTGAACCAGAGTAAAAATGAACGGAGGGAGTACAATAGTAGCTATTAGCTGTATGATGAATCTGGACGTTGGTCCCCGCTGCTCTTCCAATTTACTTCTCTTCAATGATGTACGCCAATTGCGATGCACCCATAAAAATCTTCACCCTCTTTTTCTACCTAAATTAGTACCATCATGTTACTCTGTCTAGTGTTTGATAAAGAAAGAAAATTAACACAAAACAAAGAAAAAAGCGTTCAGAAACTGGAAACCATTTGGTACTTGTATTTTTATTTTTTTCATATAACGGTGGTGTTCAGATCAGTTTGTGTGTACCTCGACAATTTTACCGCACCTGCTACCTCCCACAATACAAATATCGGGTAACTTTTTGTCCGTCAAACGGGAAGAAATCATTTCTAGTGTTTTTTAAGGGACCTAGAAAGATACTTCATTTTTTTTTTTTAAATAGAGCAACTATCGTTTTCTATCAAGTAACGTAGCCATTCTTGCACGATGTTAGCCATTTAAAAATATAGGTTGACATCTTTGATTATTTCAACTTGCAATAGAGGACATGTTACTCTATTTGGAAAGTAGTTATAGCATTTAAGAGAAGTTGGCCACAGTAGGTGTAGCAGTATAAATGAGTAGTGCGATATGCAGTTGAAATCTTTAGCTATCTTATTTATTGTCATAATAATGTGTAAAGAAGAAAGGACGTCTCGTTTAATTGCGAGCCACGAAGAAAGAGACAAACCAAATTGATGATAACTAAAGCCTTTCACCAAATTAGAGTAGAAAGCAGGGGATCAAATACTTACAGCTGCTGTATGCTAGGAAAATTAAATCAAATTTGATAAAGAGTATCAAGATCATTGTATAAACTTTCTTTTACACAAGTAAATATGTAAGATAATTGAACTACAAGTATATGTCAAACTGCACAACCTTACTCTGTACTGTTAGGATAAATATTGCGGCTAAGTGAGTTAATTAATAAGATGGTTGACAGCTCAGGTATCTATTCCAGTACCAAATACCACCCAATTCACAAACTAGTAAATGACAACCAAGGACCGGTTGAGGAACCTCATTTTGATCCCTTTCAAGAACCTTTTAAACAAGCAAGTTAAGAGTAAATGAACAAACTAAATGCGCATATTCACAGCAAGAAACACACTTTGAAAAACAACCGAACCCAACAACTATCATAACACTGATATTGTCATGCAATTTTTTAAATATTGTCACTAAATAATACTTACTACTCCTTAGTTAGAAGAAGGGGCAAATGCAGCTTGCCAGTATCGGGATGCAAAGTATAAATTCATCAATAAAAATTTACTAGTAGTTAGGAATATAATGGGTTTAATGACAAACCTTAAAAGTTCAACTTATCCAAATTTAAATAGCGGGTAAAAAAGCACGTTAGAACTAACATGCTGCTTATATTCCACATGTTCCACACATTTGACTGAAGTGAGGATTCACAATCAAATGACTGTCATAACCTCTTTTAACCTATAGTTAATAACTTCTTCAATCACGTATCTTCAAGTATTGATATTTTTTCTATGTTACTTCACTTATCCGAAACTTATCAAGGAAACTATACTGTAAAATACAGTGCCAACGACTTGACATATCACCTTATTTACGCGTAAAAATTTTCTGCAAATGCACAAACCCTTACAGGTACAAACACAACATTTCGTTATTCACATTCAACAGCCATGACACCCCTACTTAGATTAATCTCAAGAATATATACTAACAAAATAGATATTAACTTTAAGGACTAACAAGAGAATAATAAATTAACAAAGGCACAATCAACTACAACGTCAGATTCATCACATAACTATTTCCTCCGGGCGGAGGAAACCCATGGTTAAGATCAGTTTCCAAATTCATTTTGAACCTTAAAGGCTCAATTAGTGTTGTCTGGGGCTAACTATAACAATTCAAAAACATGTCTTACTTCAGACACAATAAGTTATCGACAGGACATATACAACATTCGACGTGAACCCCAAATTGTTGACAACACCAACCCAACTACGAAACTAGTGACTATAATATTGTTCATGCAATAACAGCAAACCATTTTTCAAGATTAACCACAACGGCGACATTGGTAGCAGCTACAGATCAAATTCATTATGTGCATTTCTTCAGGTCTGCTTGAATATCCTCCAACTGAGACCTCAAACCATCAATTTCACGCTCCATAACCTCCTTCCTTGAAATAGCCACAGAATTTTTATGCTGTAATTCTGCTATTTGTTTGTTGTTCTCTTCAATCTCTCGTTCAATTTTTTCTTTGTCTGTATTATGGACGATAATCTGATTATCGATATCTGCAGCCCGTGCTTCAAGCTTTTCCTTCTTATCTTTCATCGCCAACAAGAAAGTTAAATGATCTCTTACAGGCTGCACTTCAAATCCATGCTTTTCCAAGTCGCTGAGAGTCTCCAGTTTTTCTTCAATGGAGCTTCTGGGGTCGTCAAAGTGCAATCTATAAGTCTTCTCTGCAATGCTTGAAAAAGTTACCATACAACCTATAGCTAGTCCCTCACGTTTACTCTCTTTGCAGAGTTCCAATGGACGGAAATGTGGCTTCTGAGGAAATTTCTGGAAAATAGCCATGGTTTCAAACAGTGACCAAACATCTGAATCCTTTATAAAAGGCAAGCTCTGTGTTTCAGTCTGGGTTGTTGGGGTCCCGTCGACAGGAGTTTGGATGGGCATGTCTTGTTTCTCCCTTATCTCAGCACATTGCTTCGCATCACATGCAGGTGCAACTCCTGGAGGAGAAAAATTATAATCAAACAACAGCCAGAATAGGAAGCGGCTAATGAAAGCTTAGTAGCTTACTTGATCCATCAACAGAAGTTGGAGACTGCATTTCTTCAAACCACTTTGCGAGTGGTTGATCATCTAATTTGTTGTATTCAGCAAGAACTTCCTCACCATCGCTTGCAATCCTGTTTGATTCAACAGTTTTCACTCCAGAAGTGTCAACAGAACCTACAGAAGGCCAAAAGGAAGTTTTGAAAATGAGAAAAGGACTGAGAGGCTCAACAAAGAGGAGCTGTTCCTCTTTGTTGCATCATACAAGCTGTTCTCTTAAACAATCGCATAAAGCATTCAAAATTCAAGAGATCCAAAAAAGTGCTCAAAACCATGCATCACTTGCCAACATAATCCCCCAAAATTGCAATTACTATAACAGAAGCCATTACTCACCTTGAGCTTGAGATTCAATATTTACACTTTCTGTCTGTCGCTTTCCCCGTTTTATATAATGCTTCTCATGCTGCTGGAACAAAGACTGACCTGTTTTCTCACTTGACAATTTTGTTGCGGGCATCTTCCTTGTCCTCCCTCTTTTTCGGGTGTGCCCCATTTGAACCTGTAGTTGCTCCTTACCATCTCCATTTACCATAATTGCTAGCTCGACAGGACATGAGCTCTCATCTTTTGAATGATCTCCATTTGGTCCCATAACTACAAGAAAACAGAGCAGATCACCTTCAGGAGAAAACTGAAAATAATTTCCACACTCAAATTCTAGGCCCAAGGAATTTATGATTACCTGTTGGGGTTGAAATTGGTTTCTTCGCTGGCCTTCCCCTTTTTCTCTTCTGACTGCCGTCTCCATCACCTGATTGTTTGGTCTCCTACAGAAAAGGAAAAATCAGAACTACAAAGTGGTTAACCAGCCAGTAAAACCAGAATCAAGAGGTCTTCAATTTAAGGAGCTGGACTTTTAACAAAAGTCTTACAAGTAGCCGAAAAGAATAGAGTATAAACAACATGGTATTAGTCATAAAGTAAGAACTCTCAAAGCATGCAGCAAGTATCAAAATAGCTTGTGGAGTGAAATTATTTTAGCCCTTGAATCTCTGTTTACCTGTCTACAGTCTATGGCAGCATCAATCTGCTTCAGATCCCCAATAGGCTCCAAAGATTCATTATCAATCTGACGAGATCTTTTAGTCCCAGAGCTCCTGACTTTAGTACACTCCAGCCCCATGACGATAGGAACATCAGTTTCTTTGCGTTTAGAGCGTTTTTGAGTAATTTCAGCAGCATTTTCTATTGCAATTCCCTTGCTACCTGTTAAACAGATCTTAAATTGTACCTAGATTTCAGCAAGTACAGATAACCTACCATGCAAACAAATAATACCTTTTGCACCTTGCAACTTCTCGAGTGTCCCACCCTTTTCTTGACCAAGTTCCTGGCAGTTCTTCCTCTGCATATATTTGGATGGGCACTGAGCATTTTATTTATTTTCCTTTTTGGATAAGTTAGATGAATGAACTAATCATGAACTCTGATTGACACATTTAAAGCAGGAAGAAAGAGCATGCTGCAAATGGAGAATTTTCCTAGACCTTTCACCACCCAATTAGGGGTAAACAAGCCAAGCCAAGTCAAAACTTTGAAATCCACACCTTGGCAGACGAAGCGCTTTGGCTCCCCCAAAATGAATAAGTAGCACAGGGCGAGATGTTTGAAGAGAGCACGTTATAACTAAGCCAAGAACATAAGAGATAACTTCTGAAAAGGGAGCAATCTCGGAATCAGCAAAAAGAACCAGAAGAATTCATTGCAATTACTCATTTGCCAACAATATTCTTGTAAAGGATGAACAAAACGACAAATATGGGAAAGATGAAACAATAGCTTCAACTCAGACCACATTCATTGGAGTAGATCCTCAGCTGAGAGAATAGAGTAAATTCATATCAATCACCTCCCAGAAGACCACTTCCGCTAGACAGATTGAGATGGACACTGCCGTTCTTTAAGTTTCCTTCAAATGGATGGAGGATAGGAGAAGAGATCGAGAAAAAGATTTGAAGATAATTAAGTATGAGAAACAAAAACGAAGCAGCTCAACTTTCATCAATGAAGGAAAAAAAAGGATACAGAAAGCAGAAGATAACTTATTAGGTGGATTTTAAGAAGATGATGAGCACGGTTGGCTTTTAGGCTGGTCACTGATTTATTACTTTAGATAGTTAATGGAAGAATAGTAAACTCCTTTAAACTCGCATATTAAAAAAATCAAATGCAGTGGAAATTTATAGTTAAACCAGCATATTTTTTTGGGAAAGGTAACAGTGGTATTATAAATCTCCAGCACAAAGACTGTATCGGGATTAAACCAGCATATTAATATAGTAAATATAAGAATGAGAAAGCAAAAAATACATAAGTTTAGCGTATTGAGCATTTATATACCACAGATTAGCTCATTTGGTCAACTGGGTTAGCTCCAGCTAGAACGGTTATAAGCTAAGACAGGCTTAATTAGCTCCCAAGCTGGTTTGACTCACCCACAAGCCTTGCTTCCAATAGAAAAAGGGTGATCTATTCGCATAAACTGGTCGGTTGAGGCAACATTCAGCAACTCTTACGCTACTTATAGAACATCATATTAATTAACTTCAAAGCTGAAGTAAATTCTAAGACAAACTTTTCAACAAACAACGGACATTCAATTAACATAATATTACAAGCGATGACATCGCGCACAACTAGCTTTTACTTTGTCATTCTAGCATGCCACACCTCCCATTCCATTCTTTATTAATTTCCATAAACTCAAACCAGAAAGGTGGCATAAGGAGCAACAGATTCCTGCTATTGACACCATGCATTTTAATTGATCTTAACCCCCCCCCCCCCGAAAAAAAAGTTACACAAGCAAGAAATATTGGCAGTGAGAAATGACTTACAGTTCTTTTCTTCCAAGAGTGATTACCAGGCTGGTCATCTCCAGCTACAGGTGCTAAAATCTTCATTTCAGCATATTCAGAATTTGGGCTGGGATAATCAGCGGGACTCTTTGTACAGGGTGTTTCAGAAGGCTTAGCACTAAGTTTGCATGCTTTAAGTGATGCTTTTGGAGTTTTAGTTCCCTCTTTGGGAAGCTCTTGGGCCTGCAAAGAAGCAGCATTACAACTGGAAAGGGCCTTCTGCGGTGTCTTCTCCAGTGAAATATAGTCAGTTGAAGGTTTCTCATTAGGATCCTCTATAGACTTAACAGAATGTCGAGTTCTTTCCTCAGAGATATCATTCATATTGGTTGATTTTCCAAGTGGAACAACTTTTTGTAAAATACCAGCGTCATTGCAGTTATTGCTCCCCTTAGTCTGAGAATCTGAAGGAACTGAAACTTCCTGAAAGTATATTCTGGTAAGCTTTAGCAATACTGAAGTAGACATTCGCCTTATAAAAAAATAGTGTGAAGTATTACTGGAGGGCCTGTAGAACAGCACTTTACCACATTTATAATGTACGGCAAAGATCTGGAATCACAATGCCAACATAAACCTCACTGCTTAATTAAGCACCGTGTACTTTGCTTAGACAATGTACAAAATCCAATCGATTGAGAGCATTATCGAGTCAGCAATTCTTTGCTAGAGTCATATTAACAATGGGAAATGCAATTCAGAAAGTCAAAAGAAACACCAACTTAAGAACGAGTTAGAAAAGGAAAGGCAGAACTTATGTAGCAAATGTTAACACATAATGAGCTTTAGAGTAACACCCAAGGTCAGTCAAAGAAAATAAGTATGTGTTTTTTGTTATACATACATCTTTTCACAGGTAAAATCAAGGTAAATGTATATCTTCCTCAAATACAAAGCAACTGATGTCCACACCCTGATACTGGCGATATCTCGATAGACACAAGATGCCAACTCATTATCTAACAACATTGAAAAGATTACCTTTTCACAACTTAGGAATAAAAGAGCATCTCGTTCGAGTGTCATCCATCTAATAGAGTTGCATTCACTGCTTTCATATTTCAACTTAAATAAACAGATTTCACTCACATTGGGTTGGTTTGTTTCTTTGGGGTTTTTTTTTTTTTAGGGGGGGGGGGGGGGGGGGGGGCATTGCTATTTACAATTTACAACAGTAGATGGATTATACAAGCTACCAATAGAACTACTACCCATCATTATGACCACTTGGAAAGAAAGAATATAATAGCAGTCTGATTCAATAAAAGCAGCAACAGGACCTAAAAACCAAAGGAATTCAAATGGACCATACCCGAGCGTTAGTAAACCATTGCCCATCTTTCCAATCCATGTGAGGTCTCAAATCCGAGTCGTTCAACTCCATCTCCTTGTTTGTGTGCTTAAAAAAGACAATATACCTACTATCATCAAGCTCCCTTGTGATGACACCACTCCACCAGCCATAATCATAAAGGGCATCCACTTTTTCCAGCAAGCTGAATTTGTTTACGATACGCGGTGGAATAGGCCGGATATGGAATGAATCAACTACTACTTTCTCAACAATCGCCTTCTTGTCAGAGGCTCGCCGATAGCTCTCCACCAAAAAAGAGCTATTTCCACAATGTTCAAGGACAGTTGAAGGAAACCAAGCATCACGGCGATCATCACTATCAAATGATACTTCCACATTCTCTCCCACACTAAACATCAATGAGCCTGTTCTCTTTCGACAATCAGACATGACAAGGTAAGAGGACAATTATAGAAATCAAGAATAGAAGTGAATAACAACCTTAGACAAGAAGAATACAACCTTAAAAGTAGAATTTAAAACAACGCAGCATAGAAGATGAAACAAAGGGTGTTTTTGGTAACTTGAATTTTTGGTATGATGAAAAATGTATTCCTCTATGAAATCATATCTCAACGTTTGATTCCCTTGAAATGTGAAAGCATCTTTCCTCTAATGAAGATATTTTTCACCAAAAAGGGGAAAAGGACTTTAATGCTCAAAAAAATTTTTTTATGACGTTGCTGGTGTCTGGGCTAGCTTCTGTGCAACTCACCTCAGCTATTCCACTAAGTACTTGCTACCTCCCAAGTACGAGGTGACTCTAAGGTAACTCAACCCACCAAGGCATTCACTTAGTTTTTTTTTTACTATGTCGGATTTAAACATGAGACCTCATAGTTCTCATTGAACACTAGAACACACACAATATCATACTCTATATTATCATAATACCCAATTTTTATACCCCCAACACCCGAAAATGATATCTGAAAGTTAAACATTTCCCCCAAAAACACATGCAAAAACATTTTCCTTCGTACCTGTAGCATCCAAATACATCCTTAGCTAAGAAACTGCTGAGCCCTAGTAACATAAAGATACTGAACTGGAGAAAATTACCTGCTTGCCGGGTCGGACCCATTTCCTTTTGACCCATTTCTGGTGAAATCTCAACTCAGAAACCCCAAATTCAAGCTCGTCAGGCGGGTTATCGAAAGTCACTTGGTATCTAGAATCTTCCAGAACACGTGTCACGACACCAGTCCACCAACCATCCTTATGAAAGGCATCTACAACGTCGTACAGCTCAAACTTCTCAATTTTTTCAACCGGAGGCACCGGCCTAACAAAAGACACATGCAAAACCTCCTTTAACGGTTCTGAACCATTTTCTTCAGCAACAATACTTTTGTATTCGACCCAAACCTCTTTACTCTTCGAACCGGGGGAAGACGCACCGAGCACTGTGGCTTCGAACCACACTCCCTTAAACCCTTCTTCGTCGGAGGTTACTTCTACAGTGGTTCCTTTTGCGAGATGAGAATATTTTTGGTGCCTACTTGTGCGCATATTGTCTTTGCCCTCTTTTGTATTGTAGGGCTTTTTTTGCAGGAAATTCAAACCCTAAGATGTTTATTTTCTATTTCCGCTTTTATTTTTTGACGTCATATTTGACGCTTTTTGGATTTTTAATATTTGGCGCCAGGGCGGGAAGATTCACTACTGCTCTGTCGATATTACCTATACAAATAGTAACATAGAATTAGTACAATAACATATAATAACAAGCTAATTATCATTTTCTTAATTAAGTTACCAGGCAACGTTTATAATAAATATTTTCTTAATAGATTGTCTTAATAATATTTACATTGTTAGTACATAAAACTTAAAATTAAAATATAGTAACAAAGTTAAGAAGCTAACAATAACGATGCCGGAGTCCGGTTGATATCTCTTCCCATAAAATCACAGCTTTCTTCTGATTTAGAATTTAAAAATATGAATAAAATCTGAAACAAGAATTTCAGGGAATAAGAGATTTTAGAGCTTATGAAAACACTAGTATAACTCAGTTGAAGAAGAAGCATATATAACTAGGAAGTAACATAACTTATTTATTGAACTGTTCGCAAGAGCTAGAAGATAGAGTATGAACGTTGATGTTGTATATGTCGTTGACTCATTGGTCCTAAAAATGTCTTTCCCGAGGGATCTATTAGTAGAAAAAGATCTCCTTTATTGGTTTATAAAACCAAGCCATTTAATAGCCTGTTTGGCAAACTTCTAAAAGCAGCTTATTTTGAAATATATTTTTCTCAAAAACATTTTTGGTAAGAATCGATTTGTGTTTGGCTAATTAATATCGTGATCCGGAATTCCCACTATCGGAATCATGATAGCGCCTAACATTTCACTTGCTAGGCAAGCCAAAGTTAGAACAATTTGCTTCTTTTAATCGTTTAAATGATGACATTAATAACGAACTGAAATAACAGATATATTCTAAGTATAAATGCGGAAACTAAACCAACCAAACGTCTATTACAATTCCCTAAACCTGGTGTCACAAATGCACGGACTTCTAAAGTAATACATATAAAGGTTTGAAATAAGTACAAAGATGTCTGAATGAAGTTATACAACTAAAAAGAAAAGATGATGGGGACTCCAGGAGCTGCGGGTGCTGAACAGTCGTACTTCAAGTCTCCGTTGATGTCCAATCCAGGCACTCTAATAATCGCCGATGGGATCGACTCCAAAATCTGCATAGTGTGCAGAGTGTAGTATCAGTACTAGGGTTGTGCACGGATCGGATCGGATTTAGCACATTTCGGATTCGGATTTCGAATTCTAGAAAATGCAATCCGAATCCGATCCGAATTATATCGGGTCCTGATCAGATTTTAAAGTTTGGATCGGATCGAATTTCGGATCGTATTATTATGCCTCAAGGTTGACTAATATGTATATTTTCTTTGTAAAAGAGGCAATACATTAAGAAAAATTTATGTTTATGCAACTATGAGAGTACTATGGTGCTAATATAGCTAAAGCTAGCAATTGTAAAGGTAATAACTTAGAGGAAGATGTAAAGGAAGTACTGACTATCAGAAATTAAAGTGTAGTATTTATACATTGCCTAACAAATTTGGATTTCGAATCGGATCGGATTAAAATATACCAATCCGATCCGAAATCCGGAATTTTAATAAACACAATCCGAAATCCGATCCAATCCGAAATCTGAAATCCGAAATTGAATGGATCGGTTCGGATTTCGGACATCCGATCCAAATGAACAACCCTAATCAGTACAACCGACCTCATGTATTGGTAAGTGCCGAGCCTAATCTCGACGAAGTAGTGACAAGGCTAAGGCGGGTCACCTACATTATAACCTGTACGCAGTATATAATAATGACAGAATGATGGAAATACTGAACATAATTTAAACAACCAACAGATAATGATAACCACAGCCTCGAAAATAAACCAGTGTCGCTCATAATCTACCAATCCTTACCAGTCAAATAATAATACCGGGAAACAATGTAGCTGAGGAAATGGAAATTATAGGTTGTCGCGACGCGCAAACTGATCCTACCAGACAATGCAAAATCCTCTCTTATTCCACCGTTACAATATCAATAACAGTAAATAATATAGATTTGTTGCAGCGCGCAACCCGATCCTGCCATATATCAATATCAATATCACAATTCATCCTTATTCCACCATATCAATCCACCCTTATTTCACCTGTTGCGGCGTGCAACCCGATCCCGCGTACAATATGAATTCACCCTTGTTACACCTTATCAATCCACCTGTATTACACCTGATGCGGCATGCAGCCCGATCCTACCATATCATTACCAAACACTCAGTATACACAGTCAAATCAACAATTTAAATCACAAGGCTTTTATGATGAATAAATACCAAACTGAACCAAGAAAAGAAAACCTTGTTCGATATAGAATCTACACAAATAATACTACATAACAAGACCAACCCAATTTACAATTAGAAGGTGCAAACAAGTCAAGTTAAGCAGATAACAGGGATTAGGGGAACTATGAAAAGAGCTAACATGGTTAACAGACGAAAATATTGATTAACACGTAACAGTTAAACATGGAAAGTATTTAGAGCATATAACAATTAAGAGGGGAAGGAGAACAATTAAGGAAAAGCGAAAAATCAAGGAAATCGGAGAATTTGGCGGCGTATAAGCACTCGTCACCTTGCATATATGCCACTCACATGAGAATCACATAGCAAATAGTTCGAGGGTTCCTAATTCCCTCAAGTCAAGGTTAGACACAACACTTACCTCGCTCCAAGGATCACTCAAAGCTCAACCACGGCTTTGCCTTTCAAACTAGCCTCCGAACCAACAATATCTAGCAAATTACCAGCGAAACGATTCAAAATAAGCCTTAGAAATCACCCACGGTCATAAAGAATTCAATTTAGGCCATTATTGAAAAAGTCAACAAAAGTCAACAGCCGGGCCCGCTTGGTCCAACTCCAGAAATTCAGACCAACCCGATTACCCATTTACCCCCGAGCCCAGATATATAATTAGTTTTGAAATCCGACCTCAATTTGAGGTCTAAATTTCCAAATTTTGAAATCCCTAATTTCTACCCAAAAATCCCCAATTCCACCATGAAAATCTTAGATTCTAGGTTGAATCTTGTAAAATGAAGTGAAGGGTTGAAAGAAACTAGTTTAGAATCACTTACCTAGGATTTGGGGAAGAAAAGCTTTTTGGAAAATTGCCTCTTCTATTTAAAGTTTTGAAAATTCGAAGAATGGGAGAAAAATCCCGTCCATGTCACTTTTACCAGCTGCAGATGTCGCAAATGCGACCTAGCCTTCGCAAATGCGAAGCCCGCAAATGCGAAGGGACGATAGCCAATTCGAAGTCCTTCACACATCTGCTGCCTGGATCTCCGCAATTGCGACTCAGTGATCGCATTTTGCGATCATTGCCCTTTCGAGACTCCATTCGCGAATGCGAAGGATATTTCGCAAAATGCGAACATTGTTGGCTCAGCTTCTCTTCGTATTTGCGATGAGAAGCTCGCAAATGCGAACCCATGCGAGATCAGAGGCCTGCAACAATATCAGACGCACCGGCAATCTTTTCCAAGTTCAAATCACTCTGTAGTCTATCTGAAGCTTACTCGAACCCTCGGGGCTCCAAACCAAACATGCACACAAGTCTTAAAACATCATACGAACTTGCTCGCACCTAGAACTACAAATTTAGCATCAAATCAATTGAAATTTTCAAGAAAACTTTAAAAGTTCTAATTTCTCAACCAGACGTCTGAATCACGTCAAACCAACTTCGTTCCTCACCAAATTTCACAAACAAGTTATAAATATTATATTGGACTTGTACTGGGTTCCGGAAGCAAAATACGGTCCGGGTATCAACAAGGCCAAACATCAATCAATTCTTTAAAACCATTAGATTTTTATATTTTTAATTTTTAAAAAAAAATCATAACTCGAGCTAGGGAACTCGAAATTCGATTCCGAGCATACGCCTAAGTCCCATATTTTCATCAAGGGCCCACCGAGACCGTCAAAATACAGGTCCGGATACGTTTACCCAAAAAGTTGACCGAAATCAACTAAAATCAACTTTTAAGGCAAAAATTCTTATTTTCATCAACTTTTAACATAAAAGCTTTCCGGAAATACGCTCCGACTGCGCAGGTAAATCGAGGAGGGTAAAAAGGAGATTTTTAAGGCTTAAAAGCACAGAATTGAGAAACACTAGATGACCTTCCGGGTCATCACAATTAATATGAAAAGCACTTCTGAGGAGCAATTTGTATTTGGCCAATCTTTTAAAAAGTGCTTGTATTTTTCCTAAAAATGCTTTTCAAAAAAGTGATTTAGGGGAGAAACTAATTTTTTATGCTTTTCCAAAATGCTTTTGCTTCTACACAAAAGTACGTTTTTGTTAAAAAAGTTTGGTCAAACACTTCAACTTAGGAAAAAAAAATACTTTTGGAGTTGGAGAAGCTTGACCAAAGCTATCAGAGACATATGATTGTATAAAAGATTGAGTATATGTTATGTAATTATTGATTTGATATAAATACTGAATTATTTAATTGAACTTCTTATTTCCGACATTGAGCATAAATCACTATAGTGTAAATCGATTTAAATTTTAAACTCGTAATTTAATTAACAGTGTAACAGCTTTCGAAAACAGTCTCTTTGCCCTTCCAGGGTAGGAGTAATGCTGCATATATTCTACTGTCACATACATCACTTGTAAAAATATACTGAATTATTGTTATAATAATGAGTACAAATCATGATTCTTGAAGAACGCATGCCCATCCCCATACTGTCCCTACAGTTTAGGATAAATTAATGCAATAAGTTTCGAGTAATATAACTTATCTATCAAAATCAACGGATCAACTTGCTCATCAATAACACTCCTCTTGTCCAAAATCAGCCTTTTAAATTGATTTTAGCAGTTAAAAATTAAAACTTTGATGTTTGACTATCAATTGCTCTTGCGCGCCTTTAATTAACCCGTCCAAACAATATATATGACTCAATGATGCAGGAATTAGAAATGAAAAAATAGGATGCGTATTGTAAGCGGGGGCGGAGCTAGCCCTTTGGATACGGGTTCGGCTGTACCCAATAACTTTTGTCCTAATTCTGTATTTGTCATAAAAAATCATCGAATTATGTATAAATTGTTAATTAAGAATCCAGTAACTTAAAAGAATTAAAATATTAAACTCATAAATTTTAAATTCTAGCTCCACATCTGATTGTAATAGAAAAAATATTAATGTTAGGATTCAAAAAAATGGAAACAACCAACCCAGGTATTAATAATATTTACACAGACGAAGTTTTACACACTACTTGTCGTATAATTACTTAAAAAAATATACAAGTAACTCAATAGTGAGGATTTTATTTTTATTACTCTGTATTCAAAACGAGAAAATCAGAATACATTATTTAAAGAAAATAAAAACAGAAAATTTCGAGCCCATAAGTTTTTTGTATATCCTTAAAGAATTTAATCCCCTCACAGTTGCCTAGGTTTCGGATTAATTCTTCTTAGGATAGAACGAAATAACTATTATGTGATAGCAGCACTTCAAATCACATAACATCGACGAACCTAAATGGCGGAGCAAATCACATGAAATGCTTACGTTGCTTTGAAAATCAATGCAGGAGGCAGAAGAGAGAAAGAGAGGGAAGAGTTTTTTCAAATTTGGTAGGGGAAAATGAGGCTAAACCTCTCTATTTATAGCTAACAAAGTTGAGTCTCAACAGGTGGAAAAGTGCCTATTCGTTTGATAAGGTGTCTATGCGGTTTAAATTATTATAAATGTAATATTTGGTCGCGTATTGACCGTTAAAAAATAATGCCGCAAATTTTCAAATTAAAATTTTCGTGCAAAAATAGAAAAGAAAAAAATTAAATGACGGAAAAAGAAAATAAATTTGGTCTAAAATTTTTATCAATCAATCAAAGCCGAGTAACGTCGACAACGGCGCAAGGCTTGTTCTCTTCTCAACTGTGTAAGAGCTAGAAGAAGTGCTTTCATATATAAGCACAAGAGTTTTCCTCTTCCTATTCAACGAGGGACAAAGTTCCTTTGTAAAAGGAACTAATTCAAAATTTTATTTTTCCTCCATTTCTCTTCCTACCATTTTATATTCACACATTTTTTGGTTTAATTAATAAAATCCAACATTTATAAATAAACATTAGTAAAAAAAATAACTACGAGTACAAATCTAGCACGGATTACTAATTAAACCACTTGTACAAAGTCTCAAAAACTGAACTTATTTTAGTTTCAATGAAACCCTTAAATTGTTTCTTGAACTCAAATATGCTCTTTACTTTTTCGTTTATATATTTTAGTTTTCAGGCCATTCCATTATTTAGCTCGCCAGCAACTTGCAAATAGTAGATATCGAGTGCTATCGAAATTTAAATAGTAAAGAGCCATTGGGTTAAGTTAAAGGGTCTTTACATTACTTCTGGAGATATGTTTTGAGTTTTTCAAGGTGCTCATTTTCAAGAACCAATATTTAAATAGTAAAGAGCCATTGGGTTAAGTTAAAGGGTCTTTACATTACTTCTGGAGATATGTTTTGAGTTTTTCAAGGTGCTCATTTTCAAGAACCAATAAGATTCCAATGTTCTCTTTTTTCAATGACTTGCTTTTGTCTTGGAACTATAATATTACTCATTTAGATGAAAAACTTACGTTTCCATGTAGATGAGTGATCTTGTCATGCAAAGCACGAGGTGTTAGCCAGACATAGAGCCCGTTTGGACGGGCTTATTTTAAGTGGCTTTTAAGTCAAACCAACTTTTAAGTCATAAGTTAGGAATTCTAACTTTTGACTTTTGACTTGTTTTTGTCATTTTAGCTTAAAAACAAGTGCTTAAAAGCATTTTTTTTTTTTTTACTTTATCCAAGCACTACAAAATGACTTAAAAGCTATTTTGGCTTAAAAGTACTTAAAATAAGCCAATCCAAACTGGCTCACAGGGGTGGTACGTAGGCTATTTGGGTTGTATTTGGATGGATTGACTCATTAAATAGGCCATTGTAAAAAGAGATTTTTACCTACTTATATTACATAGGAAATTTTATCTCCTATAGCAAATGTTGGTATCTTATTTATTATAAATAAATACCCCTTTAAAAAATTATCTCATATAACTACTGTAACGACCCGACCGGTCGTTTTAAGAATTAACGCCCCGATCCCCTATTAACTGCATTCCCGTGTTTGTTTCTGCTATTGTGAGTTGCCGGGAGGATTCGTTTTGTATCTCGGAGTGTTTTGGGACACTTAGTCCCTAAATGAGAGTTTTAGCCTTAGAATTTGGACTGTAGTTAGAGCAGTGTGAAGACGGCCTCGGAATGAAATTCTGTTGGTTCCGTTAGCTCCGTTGGATGATTTCGGGCTTAGAGGCGTGTTCGGATTTTGTTTTGGAGGTCTGTAGCTTAATTAGGTTTAAAATGCCGAAAGTCGAATTTTTGAAGTTTCCGGTTCGATAGTGAGATTTTGATAACGGGGTCGGAATGGAAGAAGTTGGAGTAGGCCCGTTGTGTCATTTGGGACGTGTGTGCAAAATTTCAGGTAATTCGGATGAGGTTTGATAGACTTTTTGATCAAAAGCGGAAATTTGAAGTTTTAGAATCCTTAGGCTTGAATCCGAGGGTGTTTTGATGATTCGATGTTGTTTTGAGTGTTCCGAAGGTTGGTACAAGTTTGAATAGCGGTATATGACTTGTTCGTATTTTTGGTTGAGGTCCCGGGGGCCTCGGGATGATTTCGGAAGGTTGTCGGAAGAATTGAAAGTTTTTTGGAGCAGCTTCAGCTGCTGATCTTCTGTCATAACCGCACCTGCGGTTGGGGACCGCAGGTACGGAGCCGCAGAAACGACGTTGGCATCGCAGAAGCGGAAAAGGGGAGGGCCAGCAGGGACCGCAGAAGCGGACGCTTCATCGCAGAAGCGGCATCGCATCTGCGTAAAAGTGGTCGCAGGTGCGAAAGCTGGACTTTAACGAAAAGTCGCAGGTGCGACTTGGTCTACGCAGAAGCGGGACCGCAGGTGCGGTCCCAAAGCCGCAGATGCGGTTCCACTGATTAGAAAAAGGGCAGAAACGAGGGTTTAGTCTCAAAACCTTAGAAATTTGATTTGGGAGCTCGGGATTGGCAATTTTAGGAGAGATTTTTCACCTGGGTGTTTTGGGTAAGTAGTTCTTACTCGGTTTTGATTAATTTCCACGAACCTATGCTTAAATTCATCCTTTAAATTCGAATTTAGGGTGAAAATTTGGAGAAAAATTAAAAAAAGTTTTTAGGCCTAATTTTGGAGTTTTGATCAAGATTTTGATGTCGGATTGGAGTAATTTACGTTGATATGAACTCGTGAGAGTGTGAGGATTCAGAATTTATAAATTTTACCCGATTCCGAGACGTGGGCCCGGGGAAGGGGGGTTTGGGTGATTTTTCCTATTTTCGTGTATTAGCTTCGAATTTATTAGTTGAATTAATTACTTGAAGTTATATTTACATTATGCAATTACTTTGAATAGATTTGGGCCATTTGGAGTCGGATACTCTTGGCAAGAACGTGGTATTGAGTTGATTGAGCTGGTTAGAGGTAAGTGGCTTGCCTAACCTTGTGTGGGGGAACTTCCCTTAGGAATTTGTACTGTGATCGATGAAATGCCTTGTACGTGAGGTGACGAGTGCGTACATGTGCTAATTGTTGCAAATCCTGTTTTCATTAAGTAACTATAACGGCGTTTTCTTCCCTATTTTTTTTACTAATTGCAATTTAAGCCTACTGTTAGCTTAGGGAAGCATGTCTAAGTGGCCTAACTTCTTTACTTGCTCAAACTACCTTATTTGAATTCTCTGCAGCATGCTAGGCTAGAAATACCTGTTTTACCTTGGTATAAATTTGATTGAATTGAATATTCTTCGTGTTGCTGCTGTGTGTTTACTTTGGGAATACGGGCGATATCCCGGGAGATCCCCCTTGCCTGTTTATTTGGGACTACAGATGTGGTATTTCGGGAGACCCCCCTGCACATTTACATTGGAACTACGGGATTGCACTCGGTAGATTTCCCTAGTACTGGGTATTTACGTTTGGGACTACGGATGTGGTATTTCGGGAGATCCCCTGCGCATTATGAGTTGGACTACGGGACGACACCCGGGAGATCCACTGGATATTTATATTTGGGGCTCCAGGATGGTATCCTGGGAGATCCCCGGTTGTTATCTCTGTGTTGAGCTGTATTCCTTCAGTGATTATTTGTCTCTGTTGTAGTTGTTGCTGCTCTTATTACCCTGTGTTATTTTAATACTGATTCTTTTCCTTATATATTATTATATATGACCGGTAGGGCCCTGACCTTCCTCGTCACTACTCGACCGAGGTTAGACTTGGCGCTTATTGGGTACCGCTGTGGTGTACTCATGCCCTTTCCTGCACATATTTTTCGTGTGCAGATCCAGGTACTTCGACTCAGCCCTACTACCCTTGAGGCGAGGCGATTCTCCAGAGACTTCGAGGTATATCTATCGCGTCCGCAGACCGAGTAGTCCCTTTCCATTCTCTCTTGTAGTGATAGCCCTTCTATCTTTTTCTTTTGATTTAGATATTCTTGAGTTAGAGCATCTTGTCGTATTCATAGCTTGTGATTCATGGGATTCCGGATTTTGGGAGTTGATTGGTTTTTTTTTGAGATCTTGTGTTGTATATGCCAAGCGGCATCTTAAACACTTTTATATTCATTATCTTCGGTTTTATATTAGTTTTTCCGCAATTGTTAGGCTTACCTAGTCGTAGGGACTAGGTGCCGTCACGACATGTTCACGGAGGGCGAACTTGGATCGTGACAGCTACCTTTTAATTTTTATAGCAAAATATCTATTTATGACCACTTCCTACCTTTAAGCCATTAAATCCGTTGTGTATTATTTTTCTCTCTCCCTCTCTCCTCCCTCTCTCCTCCTTTGTATTTGCTTTAGCCAAAACAAAAAAGCACAATATGTTGGCTTGTATTCACATTGCTTGCTACAATATTCGATTATTCCAATCATACTTCTTTGTTAAAACAACTAATTGAAGAGGAAAATTCATATAATGTAAGTACTTTTGACCATTCTAACAATATTGGAATCAATATCTACAAGGATTATGACTTTAATTATATGTCCATGATAATATCATCAAATGAGGCTAACACATAGCAGAATTTTAGATTTTTTATTTTCTTAATGCAACAGAAAGTACCATAAAAAAAGAAAGATTTTATAGGTAAAAGTGAAAATGATAATTCGATACTTGAAGGGTAAGTAGGAAAAAATCATCCTTTGATTGATTATTCTTAAATGTGAAATTACGTATATAAGGAAAAAAAAAAATGAAAAAGAAGGCATATCTAGGAACATGCTTCAGTGACATAAGGCGATAAACAAATATAGAGAAATTCGAAAGCAAGCCACCTAAAGGCCGGCTATTCAATTTCTGATAACAGAATACAGATTTTGGTATTCACCAAAAAGAATGCCATCCTCTCAAGGGTTCCAAGAATTTATTGATTACAATGCGCTGAACTGAATTCAAAGGAAAGAACACATGATTTTCAATCCATTCATAACGTGTAAAAGGAAATAGCTCATGCTTCTTCCTCTATTTTTTCAATAGATCTATATATTCAATCTTATGACAACGTGTAACTCATGTTCAAGTCTTTCGGGTTTTTTAAAAATTTGGTGTTGGATTAAAGTAAAATAATTAGTAATACAAAATTCACAAATCACTACTATTGAATCAGAAACATGAACCGCACAAATAATATGGTCACAATCCCATTAACAATAAGCAAAAGAATTGGAAGTGCAGAAATTGATATAACACAAGCTGAAAATTTTGTCACAGAAATAAGAAATCATCATACTCACAGAATATGATGGAATTTACATCATACTATTGCAGTATTTTCGCGTCATCTGATTTACATTCTGCCAAAACTGTAAAAAAAGCCAAACACACATATCAAACGTAATGGGACATAAATAGAACTATAGAAGGACAAAAAGAAGAATGAACCATGAACCAAATAAACATAAACTAAGGCTCAGCAACCAGCAAAGAGGCTACGCCATGTTTACAAGCTAATGAAAATGAAGAGTTCTTGTAATTGGAAGGTTCTTGTAATGAAAATGTCCATCGATATTTTGTGGATATTTTCGTTTTTCAACTTAAGATTTAGGACCTTCCCACTTTTAGTATTACGATGTTCAAAATTTAATGGTAAAGAATCCTTTCAGATTTCATAATTAAGTGATTGAATACAAAAACTATTACCTAAAAGAATATAAAACTATTAGAACTGAAAGTTGATGTATATGATTTAATGGAGGAGAGGAAATTGCATAGAAGAAGGAAATAATATAAAAAATAATGAAAATAAAGTGTACAATAATGGCTGGAAGTGTAAGGCACTACTCATTATTGGGATTATTTCATTCATTAATGTTGTGAATTTTTTATAGCATTAAGTACAAAATATCATTTAATGTTAGGTAATTTAATTTTAGGTAGAGGATAATTTGGTCATTCAGTTTTTTAAGGTTATTATAACAAATTAGCTTCACCTAAAGGTCTTCATACTTATAATATAGTATGATGATTACTTTATATACAATTTATTACGAATTTTTAACTTTTTAAATTAGATACAACTTTTGATATGCCTAAAGTATCTCATTATGAAACTTGAAAACAGGGATTGTGACAACTAATACATAATCCCTTAAATTCAAAATAATCTCACAGTTCTCTCTCACCTAATCCATGTAAACTATTAATTTTCCAATCTTATATTTTATATATCCGTCACGACCCGGAATTTCCACTGTCGGGATCGTGATGGCGCCTAACATTTCACTTTCTAGGCAAGCCACCGTTAGAAAAGCTTATCCATTTTTTTTACAGTTTAAATTGCTTAATGAGAAATAACTGAAATAACTAAAATAATCTAAAGTATAAATGCGGAAGCTAAAACTGCCAAACGTCTGATACAACCTTGGACCCGGTATCAGAAGTGCACGAGCTATTAGAATAGTACAAACAAGGGTCTGAAATAACATAAAAGCTGTCTGAAAAAGTACACAAGCAAATAAAAAAGGATGGGGAATCCAGGAATTGTGGGCGCTGAGCAGCTATACCTCAAATCTCCGCAAGATGTCCAATCTGAGCTCGCTAATAACTGTCACGACCCAAACTCGACCGTCATGATGGCGCTTATCGTGGAACTAGGCAAGCCTAAACTCAGCAAAACCAACTCAACAACAATAAGTTTGAAAACATTAATGGAAGCTTTAAATATTTAAAGAAAACTATTTGAACATCAAAAATTTCAAAACACAATACAATCCAACCCAAAACCAGGGTGTCACTGAGTGCATGAGCATCTAAAGAAGAACATAGTCTAGTACAAAGTTTAAAGGAACAAACTGAGATACATTTGGAGATAAAGAAGGAGGGTCAAGGCTCACGAACGCTGTGCAGATACCTCGATAGTCTCCTAAAGCCCGAAGCCTCGATCAACGACTGCCACTGGGACCAAAAGTGCCTGAATCTACACACAAGGTGCAGGGGATAACGTGAGTACACCAACTCAGTAGTAACGAGTCCAAGCTGTGGACTGAAAGGTAGTGACGAACTCAACCTCAACTAATATAACAGAGATAACGTACAGGAACGTAGGAATGTTGTCAGTTAAATAGACAGCTCAAAGCAATAAGGTAAATACAGATCTGAACAGTTTAAGGTATATAACCCCAGTTACTCTACATGCCAATGCACATACTGTATGAAATGCACCATGTGCTCCTACTCTCAAGTGCTCAACCACTCGGTACTGAATATGGCCATTCGGCCTAAGGAAATCCATCCCGGAACATATATATCACTGACTGTAAGTCACACAGTACCGAGAAAAAAAGGGCAATCCAACCCTGTGGAGAAATCCATCTCCAGGTATGTATAAATACTCAATCACTCGGTACCATATATGGCCATCCGACCCAGGGAAATCCATCCCGGAACATATACATCACTGACTATAAGTCACCCAGTACCGAGGAAAAAGGGTAATCCAACCCTGTGGAGAAATCTATCTCCAGATATCAATACTTCAGACAAATCCATGTCCAGGGAAATCCATCCCTCAATAATATCATCCGCGCTCACAAGGGGTGTGTTACAGACTCCGGAGGGGCTCTTACAGCCCAAGTGCTATCACAAATCAATATAACCGATGCGGCGTGTAGCCCGATCTCATAATCAGGCTCTCGGCCTCACTCAGTCATCACTCTCCAGTCTCACCCGCAGGCTCACAATGTCATGGAAACTAGCTCGGAAACATTGATATGCTATGCCAATAATAACAACTGAGACCGAGATATGATATGAAATGCATGAATATGACTGAGTACAAAATAACAGTGGAACTAGTGAGATGACAGCAAGAAACGACCACTAGGGTTCCGACAATACCGGCGTAAAACCTAAACATGATATCTAGCATGATTCAGAGCTCAATTACTTTATCACAGGTTAGAAACATGGATATCAACAGAATAAAGTCACTAAACGGTGCCATGTAATCACCCACGTCACAATTCTCATGGCGCACGCCCATCACTTGGCATGTGTGTCACCTCAATACTAATCACATAACACATAGTTCGGAATTTTGAACCCTTAGAACCAAGTTTGAAAGCGTTACTTACCTCAAACCAAGCCAAAATCCTACTCTGCGACGCCTTTGCCTCTCAAATCGGTCTCCAGACGTCCCGAATCTAGCCACAAGTAATACAATATGATCAATATAGGCTAAAGGAACCAATTCCACAAGAAAAACACCAAATTATAGCCGAAACCCGAAATTGGCCCAAACCCGGTCTCCGGGCCCACGTCTCAAAAAATCCGACAAAAGTTGTAAAACCCGAAAGCCCATTCACTCACGAGTCTAACCATACTAAATTCATCAAAATCCGACATCATTTGCCCCTCCAAATCCCCAAAATTCACTCTCCAATTCTCAAGTCCTAATCTCCCAAATTTCACCTCAAAAATTACTCACCAACTAGGTGTAAATCAGTGGGGAAACACCATTATTGAAAATAAATAAGCACAAGGATCTTATCTTAGTAAACACTTCAAAACCCTCTTCAAAATCCTCCAAAACCCGAGTTCCAAAATGTAAAAATGGTGAAAAATCTCAAAGTCCCATTTTTATATGTTTCTGCCCAGCAATACTGCACCTGCAGAAAATCCATCGCAGCTGCGGATCCCACATAAGTTCTCAGAGTCCGCATCTGTGGTTAAACACACGCACCTGCAGGCCCCGCTCGCTTTTGCTGTCCTTGCCTTCTTCGCCTTTTTCGCGTCTGCGCTTCTCCTCCCGCATCTGCACTTACGTATATGCGTACCAACCCTCGCACCTGCGCTTCCAGTCCAAACCACTCTTGCCGCATCTGCGAGCACCCCTTCGCTTCTGCTGGACCGCACCTGCGGGCTTCCCACCGCAGGTGCGAGAACACTAGAACCAGGCCAACTTCAGCAATCCTTCAAACTTCATCTTGTTCTGTTAACCACCCGAAATCAACCCGAGGCCCTCGAGACCTCAACTAAGCATACCAACGCGTCCCATACTGTCATACATACTTAGTTGAACCTTCAAATCACTCCAAACAACATCAAAACACCAAATTACACTCGGATTCAAGCCTTAGAACCTCTAAACTTCCGAATTCCACAAACGATGCCGAAACCTACCAAACCACGTCCGAATGAACTCAAATTTTATACACAAGTCAGAAATGACACCACAAACCTACTCCAACTTCCGAAAATCCAATCCGACCCCGATGTCAAAATTTTCACTACTGGCCAAAATCGCCAAAATTCCAACTTTCGCCAATTCAAGCCTAATTCTGCTACGAACCTCCAAATCACATTTCAGACACGCTCCTAAGTCCAAAATCACCTAACGGAGCTAACAGAACCATCAAAATTCAAATCCGAGGTCATTTATACATAAGTCAATATCCGGTCAACTTTTCCAACTTAAGCTTTCAACTAAGACACTAAGTGTCTCAATTCACTCCAAAACAACTACGGACCAAACCGAGTAGCCCGGTATATCATAATATAGCTAAAGAACACAAAATAAGTAGAAAAATGGGGGAACAGGGCTATAACTCTCGAAACGACCGGCCGGGTCGTTACATCCTCCCTCTCTTAAACAAACGTTCGTTCTCGAACGGGTCCAGAAACATACCCGGAGCAATAAATAGGTGTGGATATCTGCTCCGCATCTCCCGATCGATCTCCCAAGTAGCCTCCTCCACGGGCTGACCTCTCCACTGCACTTTCACTAATCCTTTGATCTCAACTTCTGAACTCGTCGCTCCAAAATAGCCACTGGCTCCACATCATAAGTCAAATCACCATCCAACTGAACCGTGCTGAAATACAAAACATGAGACGGATCACCGATATACTTCTGGAGCATAGAAACATGAAACACTGGATGCATACCCGACAAGCTAGGTGGTAGGGCAAGCTCATATGCCACCTCTCCAATCCTCCGAAGTACCTCAAAAGGTCCAATAAACCGAGGTCTTAGCTTGCCCTTCTTCCCGAATATCATAACACCCTTCATGGGTGAAACCTTCAGTAAGACCTTCTCCCCAACCATATAAGACACATCACGGACCTTTCTGTCAGCATAACTCTTTTGCCTTGACTGCGCTATGCAAAGCCGCTCCTAAATCACTTTTACCTTGTCCAAAGCATCCTGCAATAAGTCTGTACCCAAAATCCTAGCCTCGCCCGGCTCAAACCAACCAACTGGAGATCTATACCGCCTCCCATATAAAGCCTCATAAGGAGCCATCTGAATACTCGACCGATAACTGTTGTTGTAAGCAAACTCCGTGAGCGGTTGAACATGGTCCCATGAACCACCAAAATTAATGACACAAGCACATAATATGTCCTCCAAAATATGAATAGTGCACTCGGACTGCCAGTCCGTCTGAGGATGAAATGCTGTGTCAACTCAACCCGAGCGCCCAACTCTCCAAAACTGCTGTGAGCTGCGTGCCTCTATCTAAAATGATGGAAAATGGTACACTGTGCAGGTGAACAATCTCTCTGATGTAAATCTTCGCCAACCGCTCTGACGAATAGGTAGTACATACAGGAACGAAGTGCGCGGACTTGGTCAGCCGATCCATAATCACCCAAATAGCATCGAACTTCCTCGAAGTTCGTGGGAGCCTGACTACGAAGTCCATGGTGATCCGCTCCCACTTCCACTCTGGAATCTCTATCTTCTGAAGCAAGCCACCCGGTCTCTGATGTTCATATTTCACCTGCTGACAGTTGAGACACCGAGCTACAAACCCAACTATGTCTTTCTTCATTCTCCTTTACCAGTAGTGCTGTCTCAAATCCTGATACATCTTTGCGGCACCCGGATGGATGGAATACTGCGAGCTGTGGGCCTCCTCCAGCATCAAATCCCGAAGCCCATCTAAACTGGGCACACATATCCAGCCCTGCATCCTCAACACCCCATCATCTCCAATAGTCATATCCCTAGCATCACCGTGCTGAACCTTGTCCTTGAGGACAGGCAAATGAGGATCATCATACTGGCGCTTTCTGATGCGGTCAAATAAGGAAGATCAAGAATCCATATAATCTTGGACCCGGCTGGGCTCCGAAATATCCAATCTCACTAGCTGGTTGGCCAAAGCCCGAACATCACCTGCAAAAGGTCTCTCCCCGATAGGAATAAATGTAAGACTGCACATACTCACTGTCTTCCTACTCAAGGCATCGGCCACCACATTGGCCTTTTTCGGGTGATATAGAATAGTAATATCATAGTCCTTTAGCAGCTCCAACCACCTCCGCTGCCTCAAATTGAGATCCTTCTGTTTGAACAAGTGCTGGAGGCTACGATGATCAGTAAACACCTCACAAGACGCACCATAGAGATAGTGCCTCCAAATCTTCAGCACATGAACAATGGCAGCCAACTCCAAATAATGAACAGGGTAGTTCTTCTCATGAGGCTTCAATTGGCGCGAAGCATAAGCAATCACTCTACCCTCATGCATCAAGAAACACCCAATACTGATCCGAGAAGCATCACAATATACTGCATAAGAGCCAGAAGCTGATGGCAGAACTAACACTGGAGCTATGGTCAAGGCAGTCTTGAGCTTCTGAAAGCTCGTCTCACACTCGCCCGACCACCTAAAAGAAGCACCCTTTTGGGTCAATTTGGTCAAGGGCGATGCAATAGAAGAGAAACCCTGCACGAATCCATGGTAATAACCCGACAAACGAAGAAAACTCCGAATCTCTGTAGCTGAGGAAGGTCTGGGCCAACTCTAAACCGCCTCTATCTTCTTTGGATAAACCTGAATACCCTCATTGGACATGACGTGCCCCAAGAACGCCACTTAACTGAGACAGAACTCACACTTAGAGAACTTAGCATAAAGCTTCTCCTCTCTTAACCGCTGCAACACAATCCGCAAATGCTGGGCATGCTCCTCCTGGCCGCGAGAGTACACCAGGATATCATCAATGAACACAATAACAAATGAGTCGAGATAAGGTTGGAACACACTGTTTATCAGATGCATGAATGCTGCTGGGGCATTGGTCAGCCCAAAAGACATCACAAGGAACTCATAATGACCGTATCGGGTCCTAAAAGCTCTCTTAAGAATATCCGAGTCCCAAATCTTCAGCTGGTGATACCCTGACCTCAAATCAATCTTGGAGAACACCCTCGCTCCCTGAAGCTGGTCAAATAGATCATCAATGCGAGGCAAATGATACTTGTTCTTGATTGTGACTTTGTTCAACTGCCTATAATCAATGCACATTCTCATAATGCCATCCTCTTCTTCACAAATAGAACAAGTACACCCCAAGGTGACACACTAGGCCTAATAAACCCCTTCTCAAGGAGATCCTAAAGCTGCTCTTTCAACTCCTTCAACTTAGCTGGTGCCATATGGTACGGTAGAATAGAAATGGGCTGAGGCCCGGAACCAAATCAATACCGAAGTCAATATCCCTGTCCGGCGGCATGCCCGACAGGTCTGCAGGAAACACATCCAAAAAATCTCGCACCACTAGAATAGAATCAATAGTAGGGGTCTCTGCACTAACATCCCTCACAAAAGCCAAATAAGATAAACAACCCTTCCCAACAATCCGCTGGGCCTTCAAGTATGAAATCACTCTACTAAGGACATAATCTAAAGAACCTTGCCACTCAATCCGAGGCAACCCCGACATCACCATCATTACGGTCTTAGCGTGGCAGTCTAAAATAGCATGATAGGGAGACAGCCAATCCATACCCAATATCACATCAAAATCAACCATGCTAAGCAGTAGAAGATCCACTCTAGTCTCCAATCCCCCAATGGTCACTACATACGACCTATACACACGGTCCACCATGATAGTATCGCCCACCGGAGTAGATACATGAACAGACAAAACTAAATACTCGCGGGGCGTATCCATATAACGAGCAAAATACGACGACACATATGAAAAAGTGGAACCAGGATCAAATAATACAGAGGCATCCCTGTGGCAAACTGAGATAATATATGTGATCACAACATCTGAAGCAATATCATCTGGTCTGGTAGGGAGTGCATAGAAACGAGCCTGACCGCCACCCGATCGGCCTCCCCCTCTAGGGCGGCCCCTAGCTGACCGACCTCCACCCCGAGCTGGCTGAGCGGGTGGTGAAGTAACTGGTGCTGAAGTCAAAGGTTGACTCATCTGCTGAGATGAACCTCCCGTAAGGCGGGGACAGAACCTCTTGATATGACCCAAATCTCTACATTCAAAGCAACTTCTACCGGCAACTGGTAGTGGGGACTGAAGGGAGCCCCGAGCGTCGGGATACCCGCTAGAAGAACCAGACATAGATGAACCCTGAGCTGATGGTGCATGAGACGAACTCTAAGCTGGAAGGGCATTGAGAGATGAGTGACCTTACTGAGAACCGTGAGAACCATGGCCAGATGATGCACCACGGTAAACTGGACGAGTCGTCTGAGCATGTTTGTAGGGACGACCCCTGCCGTGGTGAAACTGACCCCCAAAAAGAACACCACCTAAACTACCAGATCCCCGAGGCCTCCCTCTCAACTCGCTCCTGGCGGCGAACCGACTCTATCTCCCGAGCAATGTCAACCACCTCCTCGAAAGAAGCACTAGACACCCTCTCTATGGTTATAAGAATCCGTAGCTGATATGCGAGGCCATCTACAAACCTCCTGATCCTCTCTCTGTCTGTGGGAACCAACCAAACAGCATGACGGGCTAAATCAGAAAATCTCATCTCATTCTGCATCATAGTCATATCATCCTGACGCAACTGCTCAAACTGCCTGCACAAGTCCTTTCTGCGTGACTGTGGCACATACTTCTCCAGGAAGAGAATGGAGAACTGTTGCCATGTAAGGGGCACTGCACCAACAGGCTACGCCTATCATAAGCCTCCCACCAAGTGAAAGCAGCTCCCAAGAACTGAAAGGTAGTGAACGAGACCCCACAAGTCTCCAAAATACCTACTGTGCGGAGAATCCTCTGAAACTTATCCAAGAAACCCTGGGCATTCTCGCCCTATGCACCACTGAAAGACAGAGGCTGAAGCCTACCAAACCTCTCCAATCTACGCTGCTGATCATCAGGCATGACAGGAACCACATAGTCCTGAGCAGGTGCAAACGGCTGGGCTAGTGGTGCCCCTGGTGTCTGAAGTCCCTGTACCACCTGCTCTGGTGTACAGGTGGCGGGAGTCTGAGCACCTCCCCCGGCCTAAGAAGTAGCTGCTGTAGCCGGAATAGAGAACGCCTGAGCAAGACTGGTGCACACGGTCAAAATCTGAGCTAGGGCCTCCTAAAGGCTCGGAATCACAATAGGCACAACTGGTGCCTGAGCTGCTCCCATGTCAAGACCCGGATTTCCCACCCTCGGGAGTCGTGATGGCGCCTACTAATGAGATCTTGGCAAGCCAACCCTTAATTACCTTTACCATTATCCAATTTACCTCTTTTAGAAATTATCAGCAATAATATAAAAGCAACAAAATTAAATAATAAGCGAAAGTCTTAAATTATAGAAAACTGAATAGAAATGCGGAAAATTCAACATAAGCCTCTACCCAAGACTGGTGTCACCATACTCACGAACTACTAAGAATACTAAATACAATCGTCTGAAAGAGAACATAAACTGTTTGTCTCGAATACGATGAGATAACAGACTAAAATAAGGATAGAGGAGACGTCGGGCCTGCGGACGCCTGCAGGGCTACCTCGATGTATCGCTGGACTGAAGGCCTGCTCCCACGCTACTGCTGCTGCTGTCCAAAACCTGGATCTGCGCAAAATAGCACAGAGTGTAGTATCAGCACAACCGACCCCATGTGCTGGTAAGTGCCTAGCCTAACCTCGGCGAAGTAGTGACGAGGCTAGGACCGGACTACCAATTAAACCTGCGCAGTTATATAATATACAGCGGAAAACAAAGAAGGAATAAACAAGTAAAGATGGGAGGGAGAAACATGCTGTGGGGTATACCAGTATTAATAGTAAATCCAAAGTAACAGTCTTAGGGCAGCTTAGAATTTACAGCGAACAAAGAAACTAATATCCAAAATAAACACGATTGTATCAATAATTGTTGCGGCGCGCAACCCGATCCCAATATATAACAACACTGTTGCGGCGTGCAACCCGATCCATATCATTTAGCATTGTTGAGGCGTGCAACCCGATTCACAAATATCATTGTTGCGGCGTGCAACCCGATCCATATCATTTAGCGTTGTTGCGGCGCGCAACCCGATCCACAAATATCATACAATGCACGACATCACCCTTCGTGCTTTATCACTCTTCACCCAAATAACAATCACAAATAAGGGACAAGAAAGTAAACAAATAATGATAGAAATCCCGGCAAGGGAATGCAATTAAACAATTAAATCCCGGCAAGGGAACAATATCAATAAATTTCCCATGTCCCGGCAAGGGATAAAATCAACAAAACAACAAAACGTCCCAACAAGGGAATAAACCAATAACTCTTTCTCTTTCTTTCACTTTCATCTCATAGTTCACGTTATCACTTGAGCCAACGCTCCAAGGATTTAAATATCTCATATACCTTCACAATTTGTATTTCAACTCGATCCAACGCTCCACGAAGTTCAAAGATCACAATTTCCTTTCACATACTCTTTACAACATATAGAAATCATCAATTAAGTATGGAAGCTGTAACAAAACCAGGATATTCGCAATATAAGGACTCACGGTCATGCTAGACACCAATGTATAGATACTCGTCACCATGCCTATACATCGTACTCGACAATTATCAAGTAGCAAATAAGACTCAACTCCTATTCCCTCAAGCTAAGGTTAGACCAAACACTTACCTCAACTTCCACGGCCAAATCAATCCTCAACAACCGCTTTCCCTCTCGAATTCGGCTCCAACTCAATCAAATCTATACAGTAATGACTTCATAGTATCAATATATGCTAAACAAATCAAACCCAATGCCTAATTATAGATTTCCAAGCTTTCTTCCCAAAATCCCAAAAATTGCCCCCGGGCCCGCTTGGTCAAAACACGAGGTTCGGACCAAATTCATATCCCCCATTCACCCACGAGCCCGAATATATAATTTGTTTTCAAATTCGACCCCAAAACGAGGTCTAAATCAAGAAAAAGTAAAAAGCCCTAACTCTAACCAATTCCCCCAATTTCTGCCCTAAATTACATGTTTTAGGCTTAGGAATTCAACCAATATTGATGGAAAATGAAGGAAACGAGTTAAGATTTACTAACCCAAGAAGTTTTGATAAAGAAATGCTCTAAAAGTCGCCCTAGCACCTTGGAGAAGAAGGAGTTCGTGAAGTGTTACGTTATTCCCGTCACTGGTTCTGTTTTGGACATTTTAAATAACTGGGCAAAATTGCCCTTCGCGTTCGCGGAAGGAGGGTCGCGTTCGCGAAGGGTAAACTTGGCCGACCACCGCGTTCGCGATGGAAAGAGTGCGACCGCGAAGAGGAAAGGCTGGGGGGGGGGTTTCCAGGACTTGGTCTACGCGAACGCGTGTACCTTCACGCGGACGCGATGAAAGGAATCTGCAAGACTACGCATTCGCGAGTGGGTGTATGCGAACTCGAAGAGGGAAAAAGAAGCTGAGTCCCCAGGGCCAAATGACTCTACGCGAACGCGTGTCAGGAACGCGAACTCGATGAAGGGAAGACTCGAAGCTTCGCGAACGCGGAGAAGGCGACACGAACGCGAAGAACAAAAAGGAACCTACAACAGCTGAAGCAAAAACCTGCAATTTTCCTAAGTTGAAATCACTCCGAACACCCCCGAAACACTCCCGAGCCCTCAGGGCTCCTAACCAATCACATGCACTAACTCAACAACATCCTACGAACTTAAGCATGCGATCGAATCGCCAAAATATCATCAAAAACAATGAATCAAACCTCAAAATCACTAGTTTTTCTTCAAACTTCATGAACTTTCAAATTTAGAGTTTTAAGTCCGAAACACGTCAAATGACGTCCAATTTCACCCAAACTTCACAGAAATATCTTAAACCACATATAAGACCTATACCGGGTGCCGGAACCAAAATATGGGCCCGATACCAACATGTTCTAACCAATTTTCATTTCAATTTTCTTCATAAATTTCAGAAAAACAATTTTACTCAAAAATTCATTACTCGGGCTTGGGACCTCGGAATTCGATTCTGGGCATACGCCCAAGTCCCATATTTTCCTACGGACCCTCCGGGACCGTCAAATCACAGGTCCGGGTCCGTTTACCCAAAATGTTGATCGGAGTCAAATTTACTCATTTTAATATCAAATTTTAGCGTTTATCACAGAATTTCATATTTAAGCTTTCCGGCTACGCGCCCGGACTGTGCACGCAAATCGAGGCGACTACAAATAAGGTTTTCAAGGCCTCGGAAGCACGGAATGAGTAAGAAAACAGGTGATGACCCTTTGGGTCGTCACATTCTGCACCTCTAAATCAACCGTTCTTCCTCGAACGGACAAAAGAAAGAAGTACCTGAGTCGGGGAATAGATGGGGATAACGGCTCCGCATATCGGACTCGGACTCCCAGGTCGATGCCTCAGGAGGCTGACCTCTCCACTGGACACGAACAGAAGGGAAACTCTTGGATCTCAATTGACGAACCTGCCGGTCTAGAATAGCTACCGGCTCCTCCTCATAAGACAGATCCTTGTCCAACTGGACAGTGCTGAAATCTAACACGTGGGCTGGATCGCCGTGATACCTCCGAAGCATGGACACATAAAAAACTGGATGTACGACTGATAAGCTAGGCGGCAATGCAAGTCTATGAGCCACCTCTCCCACTCGATCAAGAATCTCAAATGGACCAATGAACCTAGGGCTATGCTTGCCCTTCTTCCCAAATCTCATCACGCCCTTCATAGGCGACACTCGGAGCAATTCCCGCTCACCAACCATGAAAGCTACATCTCGAACCTTACGATCTGCATAGCTCTTTTGCCTGGACTGAGCTGTACGAAGCCTATCCTAAGTGATCCTGGCCTTGTCCAAGGCCTCCTGAACCAAATCCGTACCCAACAACTGAGCCTCTCCCGGCTCAAACCATCCAACCGGAGATCGACACCGCCTACCATATAAAGCCTCATAAGGAGCCATCTGGATACTCGACTGATAGCTGTTGTTGTAGGCAAACTCTACTAAAGGTAAGAACTGATCCCATGAACCTCCAAAGTCAATAACACAAGCTCGGAGCATATCCTCCAATATCTGAATAGTCCGCTCGAACTGCCCGTCCGTCTGAGGATGAAATGCTGTGCTCAACTCCACCTGGATGCCTAACTCTCGCTGAACTGCTCTCCAGAAACGCGAGGTAAACTGCGTGCCCCAGTCTGAAATGATAGATACCGGCACACCATGAAGGCGAACAATCTCCCGAATATGACAAGCTAACCTCTCGGATGAATAGGAGACTGCCACAGGAATGAAATGCGCTGACTTGGTCAGCCTATCAACAATGACCGAAACTGCATCGAACTTCTTCCGGGTCAACGGAAGTCCAGTAACAAAGTCCATAGTGATCCTCTCCCACTTCCTCTTGGGAAGCTCAATCCTCTGAAATAAACCACCCGGCCTTTGATGCTCATACTTAACCTGCTGACAATTCAAACACCGCGCCACATATGCCACAATATCCTTCTTCATTCTACGCCACCAATAATGCTGCCGCAAATCCTGATACATCTTCGCGACACCCGGATGAATAGAATACCAGGAACTATGGGCCTCCGCTAAGATCAACTCTCGAATCCCATCAGCGTCGGGCACACAAACTCGCCCCTGCAATCTCAAAACTCCATCATCATCTAAAGTCACCTGCTTGGAACCTCCACGCTGCACCGTGTCTCTAAGGACACACAGATGGGGATCATCAAACTGCCAGTCACGGATACACTCCAATAATGAAGAACGACGACCGTGCAAGCTAAAACCCGGCTAGGCTCAAAAAAATCCAACCTCACAAATCGATTGGCCAAAGCCTGAACATCCAAAGCAAGCGGCCTTTGAATGATCGGAATAAAAGCAAGACTGCCCATACTAGCTGACTTCCTACTCAAAGCATCGACCACCACGTTGGCCTTCCCCGGGTGATATAAAATGGTGACATCATAATCTTTCAACAACTCCAACCACCTCCTCTGCCTCAAATTCAACTCCTTTTGCTTGAACAAGTACTGAAGACTCTTGTGATCTGTGGACACCTCTCATGCCACGCCATATAGATAATGCCTCCAAATCTTCAATGCGTGAACTATGGCTGCCAACTCCAAATCATGAACCGGATAGTTCTTCTCATGAATCTTCAACTGCCTCGAAACATAGGCAATGACCTTGCCATCCTGCATCAACACTGCTCCAAGCCCAACACGAGAAGCATCACAGTAGACTGTGTAAGGCCCTGAACCTGTGGGCAAAACCAACACTGGTGCCGTAGTCAGAGCTCTCTTGAGTTTCTGAAAGCTCGCCTCACACTCATCCGACCATCTGAACTGGGCACCCTTCTGGGTCAATCTGGTCATCGGGGCTGCAATAGATGAGAACCCCTCCACGAACCGACAATAGTAGCCTGCCAACCCCAAGAAACTCCGAATCTCTGTAGTTGATGCTGGTCGAGGCCAGTTCTTGACTGCCTCAATCTTCTTCGGGTCAACCTGAATACCCTCTGCTGATACAACATGACCCAGGAATGCAACCGAACTCAACCAGAACTCACACTTCGAGAACTTAGCATATAACTGACTATCCTTCAGAGTCTGAAGAACCACTCTGAGATGTTGCTCGTGCTCCTCCTGGCTTCGGGAGTGTATCAATATATCATCAATGAAGACTATCACAAACGAGTCCAAATAAGGCCTGAACACTCGGTTCATCAAGTCCATAAAAGCTGCTGGGGCATTTTTCAATCCAAATTACATGACCAAGAACTTGTAATGCCCGTACCGAGTGCGGAAAGCTGTCTTAGGGACGTCGGATGCCCTAATCCTCAACTGATGGTAACCAGATCTCAAGTCTATCTTTGAAAATACCCTGGCACCCTGAAGCTGGTCGAACAAATCGTCAATCCTCGGCAGTAGATACTTATTCTTGATTGTAACTTTGTTTAATTGCCGGTAATCAATGCACATCCTCATCGAACCATCCTTTTTCTTCACAAACAACACCGGCGCACCCCAAGGCGAAATGCTGGGTCTAATGAAACCCTTTTCAAGCAAATCCTGCAACTGCTCCTTCAACTCTTTCAACTCTGGCGGGGCCATGCAATACGGTGGGATAGAAATGGGCTGGGTGCCCGGAGCCAGATCAATGCTGAAATCAATGTCCCTGTCGGGTGGCATCCCCGGCAGGTCTGAAGGAAAAACCTCAGGAAACTCACGAACCACGGGTACCGAATCGATAGAGGGAACCTCAACACTGGAATCGCGCACATAAGCCAAATAAGCTAAACACCCTTTCTCGACCATACGCCGAGCCTTCACGTATGAAATAACACTGCGGGTAGAGTGACCTGGGGTCCCTCTCCACTCTAAACGGGGCAAATCTGGTAAAGCTAAGGTCACAGTCTTGGCATGGCAGTCCAAGATAGCACGATACGGGGATAACCAGTCCATCCCCAATATAACATCGAAGTCGACCATATCTAAAAGCAACAAGTCAACACGGGTCTCAAGACCCCCAATCACCACAACACAAGAACGATGAACTCGATCGACCACAATAAAATCACCCACCGGTGTAGATACATAAACAGGAATACTCAGTGGATCACTAGGCATGACCAGGTACGGTGCAAAATAAGAGGACACATACGAATACACAGACCCTGGATCAAATAGCACTGAAGCATCTCTATCACAAACCAGAATAGTACCTGTAATGACTGCATCTGAAGACTCAGCCTCTGGCCTGGCTGGAAGAGCATAACATCGGGGCTGGGCCCCACCACCCTGAACTGCCTCTCTAGGACGGCCGGCTGCTGGCTGGCCTCCACCTCTTGCAGCATGAGCTCCACCTCTATGACCTCTACCTCCACCTCTAGCACCTCTACCCCCGCCTCTGGCTGGCTGGGCGGCCTGTGGAACATCTGGTGCCTGAATCATAGGACGGGGACCCTACTGCTGCGGCTGAGCACCCCCCAACCTCGGGCAAGCCTTCCTGATGTGACCATACTCACCACACTCATAACATCCACCTGAATGCTGTAGCTGAGGAAAGTGAGGCTGACCCTGGCGGCCTGAATAACCACCTCGAAAACTCTGAAGCGCCGGTGCACTGATGGGAGCCGATGGTGCACTATAAGGCTGCTGATCAGAATAGTGCGTCTGAGAACCTCGACCGCCTGAAGTACCATGAGAGACCTGGAGAGCAGACTGAAAGGGCCTAGGAGGATGGCCTCTACCATAAGAATCTCTACCTCCAGACGAGGTACCACTGAATCTGCCTGAATGATGGGGCCTCTTATCCGACCCATGACCACCTCCCGATGACAGAACCATCTCAACTCTACGGGCCACATTGGCCGCCTCCTGAAAAGTGATCTCGCTCCCGGCCTCCTTGGCCATTTGAAGACGAATCGGTTGAATAAGACCATCAATAAACCTCCTCGCCCTCTCTCTCTCGGTGGGAAGTATGACAAGAGCATGGCGAGCTAGATCAATGAACCTGGTCTCATACTGAGTGACCGTCATGGAACCCTGCTGAAGGCGCTCAAATTGCCTCCGAAAGGCCTCTCGCTGAGTCACGGGGAGAAACTTCTCCAGAAACAACACTGAAAACTGCTCCCATGTCAAAGATGGTGACCCTGCTGGCCTGGCTAAATAGTAACCCCTCCACCAAGTCTTGGCGGATCCAGATAGGCAAAATGCAGCAAAATCGACCCCATTGGTCTCAACAATGCCCATGTTCCGAAGAACCTCGTGACAGCTATATAAGAAATCCTAGGGATCCTCGGAAGAAGCACCGCTAAATGTGGTAGTGAAGAGCTTGGTGAATCTATCCAGCCTCCACAAAGCATCTGCGGACATAGCCGCTCCATCACCAGTCTGAGTCACTACACCCGGCCGAACTGCCATAGCTAGCTGAACCACTAGAACCTGAACCTGGGGAGCTACCTGCTCCGGAGTGCGTGTAGCAGGAGTCTATACCCCTCCTCCAGCCTGAGAAGTGGCTGGTGCTACTAGAAGCAAATCCGCTCGGGTGACACTCTCCCTGAGGCCCACCAATCTGACAAGAGCGTCCTGAAGAACTGGGGTGGCAATGAACCCCTCTGGGACCTGAGCTGGGCCCACCGGAACCGCTGGGGCTGGAACCTCCTCCTCGAAATCAACCTGAGGCTCCGCCACTGGTGCTACTGCTCGGGGATGAGCTCTACCCCTACCTCGGCCTCTAGCACGGCCTCGGCCTCGCCCTCTGCCCCTGGCGGGAGCTGCTGCTGGGGGCTCGGGCTGCTGAGCGGTAGATGAGGAAGCACGTGTTCTCGCCATCTGCGGAAGAACAGAGTAGAAATTCAATTAGTATTTGAGAAATAGAACCGCACGACAGGAAAGAACAAATGTGAAGTTTCCTAACTCTGTAGCCTCTGGGGGATAAATACAGTCGTCTCCGTACCGATCCCTCAGACTCTACGAAGCTAGTCAGTGAGTTATGAGACCTATGTAACCTAGAGCTCTGATACCAACTTGTCACGACCCGGATTTCCCACCCTCGGGAGTTGTGATGGCGCCTACTAATGAGAGCTAGGCAAGTCAACCCTTAATTACCTTTACCATTATCCAATTTACCTCTTTTAGCAATTATCGGCAATAATATAAAAGCAACGAAATTAAATAATAAGCGGATGTCTTAAATTATATAAAACTGAATAGAAATGCGGAAAATTCAACATAAGCCTCTACCCAAGACTGCTGTCACCATACTCACGAACTACTAAGAATACTAAATACAATCGTGTGAAAGAGAACATAAACTGTTTGTCTCGAATACGATGAGATAACAGACTAAAATAAGGATAGAGGAGACGTCGGGCCTGCGGACGCCTGCAGGGCTACCTCGATGTATCGCTGGACTGAAGGCCTGCTCCCACGCTACTGCTGTGCTGTCCAAAACCTGGATTATGCAAAATAGCACAGAGTGTAGTATCAGCACAACCGAGCCCATGTGTTGGTAAGTGCCTAGCCTAACCTCGGCGAAGTAGTGACGAGGCTAGGACCGGACTACCAATTAATCTTGCGCAGTTATATAATATACAACGGAAAACAAAGCAGGAATAAACAAGTAAAGATGGGAGGGGGAAACATGTTGCGCGGTATACCAGTATTAACAGTAAATCCAGAGTAACAGTCTAAGTGCAGCTTAGAATTTACAGCGAACAAAGAAACTAATATCCAAAATAAACACGCTTGTATCAATAATTGTTGCGGCGCGCAACCCGATCCCAATATATAACAACACTGTTGCGGCGTACAACACGATCCATATCATTTAGCATTGTTGCGGCGTGCAACCCGATCCATATCATTTAGCATTGTTGCGGCGCGCAACCCGATCCACAAATATCATACAATGCACGACATCACCCTTCGTGCTTTATCACTCTTACTTAACCAAACAACAATCACAAATAAGGGACAAGAAAGTAAACAAATAATGATAGAAATCCCGGCAAGGGAATACAATTAAACAATTAAATCCCGACAAGGGAACAATATCAATAAATTTCCCATGTCCCGGCAAGGGAGAAAATCAACAAAACAACAAAACGTCCCGGCAAGGGAATAAACCAATAACTCTTTCTTTTTCTTTCACTTTCATCTCATAGTTCACATTATCACTTGAGCCAACGCTCTAAGGATTTAAATATCTCATATACCTTCACAATTTGTATTTTAACTCGAGCCAACGCTCCACGAAGTTCAAAGATCACAATTTCCTTTCACATACTCTTTACAATATACAGAAATCATCAATTAAGTATGGAAGCTGTAACAAAACCAGGATATTCGCAATATAAGGACTCACGGTCATGCTAGACACCAATGTATAGATACTCGTCACCATGACTATACATCGTACTCAACAATTAGCAAGTAGCAAATAAGACTCAACTCCTATTCCCTCAAGCTAAGGTTAGACCAAACACTTACCTCAACTTCCACGGCCAAATCAATCCTCAACAACCGCTTTCCCTCTCGAATTCGGCTCCAACTCAATCAAATCTATACAATAATGACTTCATAGTATCAATATATGCTAAACAAATCAAACACAATGCCTAATTATAGATTTCCAAGCTTTCTTCCCCAAATCCCAAAAATCGCCCCCGGGCCCGCTTGGTCAAAACACGAGGTTCGGACCAAATTCATATCCCCCATTCACCCACGAGCCCGAATATATAATTTGTTTTTAAATTCGACCCCAAAACGAGGTCTAAATCAAGAAAAAGTAAAAAGCCCTAATTCTACCCAATTTCTTCCCTATATTACATGTTTCAGGCTTAGGAATTCAACCAATATTGATGGAAAATGAAGGAAACGAGTTAAGATTTACTAACCAAGAAGTTTTGATGAAGAAATGCTCTAAAAGTCGCCCTAGAACCTTGGAGAAGAAGGAGTTCGTGAAGTGTTATGTTATTCCCGTCACTGGTTCTGTTTTGGACATTTAAAATAACTGGGCAAAATTGCCCTTCGCGTTCGCGGAAGGAGGGTCGCGTTCGCGAAGGGTAAACTTGGCAGACCACCGCGTTCACGATGGAAAGAGTGCGAACGCGAAGAGGAAAGGCTGGGAGGGGTCCACGACTTGGTCTACGCGAACACGTGTACCTTCACGCAGACGCGATGAAAGGGATCTGCAAGACTACGCGTTCGCGAGTGGGTGTATGCGAACGCGAAGAGGGAAAAGGAAGCTGAGTCCCCAGGGCCAAATGACTCTACGCGAACGCGCGTCAGGAACGGGAACGCGATGACGGGAAGACTCAAAGCTTCGCGAACGCGGAGAAGGCGACGCGAACGCGCAGAACAAAAAGGAACCTGTAACAGCTGAAGCAAAAACCTACAATTTTCCTAAGTTGAAATCACTCCGAACACCCCCGAAACACTCTCGAGCCCTCGGGGCTCCTAACCAATCACATGCACTAACTCAACAACATCCTACGAACTTAACCGTGCGATCAAATCGCCAAAATAACATAAAAAACAATGAATCAAACCTCAAAATCACTAGTTTTTCTTCAAACTTCATGAACTTTCAAATTTAGAGTTTTAAGTCCGAAACACGTCAAACGACGTCCAATTTCACCCAAACTTCACAGAAATATCTTAAACCACATATAAGACCTGTACCGGGCACCGGAACCAAAATACGGGCCCGATACCAACATGTTCTAACCAATTTTCATTTCAATTTTCTTCATAAATTTCAGAAAAACAATTTTACTCAAAAATTCATTACTCGGGCTTGGGACCTTGGAATTCGATTCCGGGCATACGCCCAAGTCCCATATTTTCATACGGACCCTCCGGGACCGTCAAATTACAGGTCTGGGTCCGTTTATCCAAAATGTTGACCGGAGTCAAATTTACTCATTTTAATATCAAATTTTAGCGTTTATCATAGAATTTCATATTTAAGCTTTCCAGCTACGCGCCCGGACTGTGCACGCAAATCGAGGCAACTACAAATGATGTTTTCAAGGCCTCGAAAGCACGGAATGAGTAAGAAAATAGGTGATGACCCTTTGGGTCGTCACATCCCACTGGCACATCCACAACTGGGCCCTATTCCTAAACTGGGGCAACTGGTGGATCTGCAGGTGCCGCCCTAGCTGCTGTGCGTGCTGCACCGCTGCCCCTACTACGGCCTCTACCGCGACCTCAGCCTCTCGCGTCCCTAACAGGTGGTACTGGTGGTTGTCCGTCCTGACCAGTAGTACGTGTCCTCACCATCTATGAGAGAATAGAATAACAGAAGTTTAGTTACTAGAATTAATAGATTCGCACGACAAGAATTCAAGGATGTGAAGATTTCCTAAAGGTCCTGCAGCCTCTCGAAGATAAGTACAGATATCTCCGTACCGATTCGCAAGACTCTACTAAACCCGCTCAAGACTCGTGAGACGTATGTAACCTAGGCTCTAATTCTAACTTGTTACGACCCAAATTCGATCATCGTGATGGTGCCTATCGTGGAACTAGGCCAGCCTCAACTCAACAAAACCAACTCAATAACAATAAGTTTGAAAACATGAATGGAAGCTTTTAACATTTAAAGAAAACTATTTGAACATGAGAAATTTCAAAACCCGATACAATCCAACCCAAAACCAGGGTGTCACTGTGTGCATGGGCGTCTAGAGAAGAACATAGTCTAGTACAAAGTTTAATGGAACAAACTGAGATACATATGGAGATAAAGAAGGAGGGTCAAGGACCGCGAACGCCGTGCAGATACCTCGATAGTCTCCTAAAGCCTGAAGCCTCGATCAGCGACTGCCACTGGGACCAAAAGTTCCTGAATCTGCACACAAGGTGCAGGGGGTAACGTGAGTACACCAGGTAAGTAACGAGTCCAAACTGTGGACTGAAAGGTAGTGACGAACTCAACCTCAACCGATATAATAGAGATAACATACAGGAACGTAGGCATGCTTTCAGTTAAATAGACAGCTCAAAGCAATAAGGTAAATACAGATCTGAATAGTTTAAGGTATATAACTCCACTATCTATACATGCCAATGCACAGACTATATGAAATGCACCATGTGCTCCCACTCTCAAGTGCTCAACCACTCGGTACTGCATATGGCCATCCGGCCCAAGGAAATCTACCTTGGAACATATACATCACCGACTGTAAGTCACCCAGTACCGAGGAAAAGGGCAATCCAACCCTGTGGAGAAATCCATCTCCAGGTATATATAAATACTCAACCACTCTGTACCGTATATGGCCATCCGGACCAGGGAAATCCATCTCGTAAAATATACATCACTGATTGAAAGTCACCTAGTACCGCGGAAAAAGGGTAATCCAACCCTGTGGAGAAATCCATCTCTAGATATCAATACTTCGGACAAATCCATGTCCAGGGAAATCCATCCCTCAATAATATTATCCGCGCTCACAGGGGGTGTATTACAGACTCCGGAGAGGCTCTTACAGCCCAAGCGCTACCACAAATCAATATTACCGCTGCGACGTGCAGCCTGATCCCATAACTGTCACTCATTATCAGGCTTTCGGCCTCACTCAGTCATCACTCTCCAGTCTCACCTGCGGGCTCACAATGTCATGGAAACTGGCCCGGAAACAATGATATGCTATGCCAATAATAACAACTGAGATTGAGATATGATATGAAATACATGAATATGGTTGAGTATGAAATAACAGTGAAATCAGTGAGATGACAGCAAGAAACGACCACTAGGGTTCCAACAATACCGGCATAAAGCCTAACATGATATCTAGTATGATTCACAGCTAAATTACTTTATCACAGGTTGGAAACCTGGATATCAATAGAATAGAGTCACAAAAAGGTGCCATGCAATCACCCACATCACAATTCTCACGGTGCACGCCCGCACGCCCGTCACTTGGCATGTGCGTCAAATAACACATAGTTCGGGGTTTCGAACCCTCAGAACCAAGTTTGAAAGCGTTACTTACCTCAAACCAAGCCAAAATCCTTCTCCGCGACACCTTTGCCTCTCAAATTGGCCTCCAGACGTCCCAAATCTAGCCACAAGCAATACAATATGATCAATAAAGGCTAAAGGAACCAATTCCACAAGAAAAACACCAAATTATAGCCAAAATCCGAAATTGGCCCAAACCTAGTCCCCGGGCCCACGTCTCGAAATCCGACAAAAATCACAAAACTAAAAAGCCCATTCACTCACGAGTCTACCATAAAATCCGACATCATCTGCCCCTCCATATCCCCAAAATTCACCCCACTCCACAGGTCAGTAACCCCTCCAACAAAAATAAACCAGTTACTAGTACACCACCACCATCCCCTACTGTTACTCACTATTATGTCACAAGGCTCAGAGCTAGGCATGAGGGTGAGATTGAACCCATAGAATTTACCCCTCGAAAAATTACTACCAAGCAAGGCCAGCCCGCAGTAATATTCAAAAGGGATGATTTCATGGTGAGATTTGCTGACAGATGCAAATTCACAGTAGTAGGCAAGTTCTCCAATACTATAACTAGAATAGAAGTCATTAGAAGAAGCTTCATTGACCAGACTGAACTTAGAGGTGCGGTCAAGATAACTTATTTCAATGCTAGGACTGTCTACATTGACTTGGATAATGAGTTTGATCATTCCACTGTCTAGGCCAAACAGTATATGTACATCCAAGGTCAAATGATGAAATTGGAAGCATGGTCTCCTGCATTCAAGCCAAATGAAGATTTACCCAGTGTGCCAATATGGGTGGTGATCCCAGAACTACCTTGCCACTTGTATTACATGGAAATACTTACACCACTGCTGTCACCTATTGGCAAATCTTTATACCTGGACTTGGCATCTTTCCAGAAAACAAGGGGGAGTGTGGCCAAGGTAAAGATTCAAATTGACCTTACCAAGGAAAGACCTCATTATGTTAGGCTTGGATATGATGAGGAACAGGATAAAATGGATATGGAGAATGGCAGGAAGTCCAGTATGATAATGTGCCCGCCTACTGCAATCATTGCAGGCATTTGGGCCATTCAGAATACACCTGTGAAATCCGACTGAAAGAAGAAGAAAAGAAGAAGAGAAAAGAGGAAGAAGCTGCTGAAACAAGTAATTCTCGCCCCACCAACCATAAGAAGTCCAAAGAAGAAGCAGGAATAAACAAGAAACAAATGAAGGAACATGAGGGAATAACAAAATCAAATGCACAAGATAAAAGGAAAAACCATAAGACAGCAGAATACCAAAAGGAAGCAGAACATCAAAGTGCTGTAGCGGAGATAACAGAAGAGGAATGGCAAACACAAAGGAAGAAAAACTTTAAAGGTACTTCCCAAAGCAAGATACAGCAACAGGTTTATATGCCAAAGCAATCAAACACTCAACAACAACAGGTTGTATCAAATGAAATTCAGCAACATGCCACATAATCATCACAACCATCAGGTATACCCCTTATCAATCCTCCAGCTCAACTGGAGAGGAGTGTAGATTCTGGTGTCCAGAATCAACCCATTCCCCCTATTCCCCCTTCTATTTCTGCTGATTGTGAAGTAAATGGAGGAAAAGAGAATTGTTAGGAGATACCTATAGCCAGGCAGGAAGGGGTTCCAAATGGGGAGGGGTTTCCTCATGTTCTGCATGAGTGTGCTAATGCACAATTGAATGACCATAGGATTGACCAACCAAACCCTGTTACACAACCTCCAATTCAGGCAAGCAACAAGCCTAGCACTATGAAAGTGTGACTATTGAGGAGGATTCTGAGTCCTTCAGTTCAGAAGAAGATCCCTCTGCACAAATGAAAGCACTCCTCAAAGGAAAAGCCAAAGTTGCAGCTGATTTTCAAGTCCAGTCTCAGAAAACAAAAAATAAACCCAGTCAGAAAAAGAGAAAAGCTATGAGGAACAAAAATGTAGGAATCAGTATAAATGAACCCCCTGATGATTCAGTTTTTGAGCCCTGCAATCCAGCAAAGATTCAGGCTTGACCCCAATATAACAGTTGAATCCCCTTTTTACAGGAACTCAGTAATAGCCAATCCCTCTCTTTCCCACCATTGCTATCCGATAAAGAACCAATCTTAGATGGAAATGAATCAGATCTACCTACCAATGATAAAAACCCCACATCCAAATCACTTAAATCCACCTTTGTTCCTACCAACACACCCAAAAAAAACCACCACTTACATTCTTTAGATATGGTCCTGGAAGAATGTCCTCTCAATAGATACACTCCACAACAGGATGAATACAGACCAATTGAATCTGAGGATGAAATTGTTGGGGATCAAGATGTTGACAGTGACTCTAGTGATGAAGCTCTTGCAAGGGAACAACACTGTGAGCTCTTGATTGCTGCAGTGAATGGAGAATCAAACCAGGAAAATGTTGCTCCTGCAACACTGTCATCCAGAAAGAGTCCATCTCCAAGGCTAACAAGGAGCAGAGCTGCTAGAAATAGAAGCAGCAGTGTCCCACCAAAACACAACCTAAAACCTTCCTTCCAATGATTAGTACAATCATCTGGAATGCAAGAGGCATCAGAACCTCTGGAGCTATTGAAAGGCTCAGAATTCTGAAACACATCCACAAACTCTCCTTCACTGCAGTTCTATAACCATTCCTTGATACCTCTTATATCAACCTTTTCAAACTCCAACTTTCAATGCACCAAGCTGCTTCCATTGTTAATGACAAGATCTGGTTTTTTTGGGACAAAGAATTCAATGCCTCAGTCACTGATCATGATGAACAACAGTTAACCTTAGAAATGAGACATGTGGAGAGTGCCACCTCTTTTTTCCTTACAGTAGTCTATGCCAAATGCAAACCAATTATGAGAAGACCATTATGGGAAGTTCTGAGACACAAATCAGCAACTTATGATGCTCCTTGGTGTGTGATTGGAGACTTCAATATTATTGCCTCAGTTGAAGAGAAGATAGGGGGCATTCCTTACCAAATGAACAAGAGCATGGAATTCCTGTATATGATTGAAGATTGTAGGTTGGTTGATTTGGGCTATTATGGTCCCAGATGCACCTAGTCCAATGGTAGAGGTCAATGTTCCATAGTTTGGAAAAGACTGGACAAGGGGCTTGCCAATGACCAATGGTTAGCTGATTATCCTGCTACTACAGTCTCTCACTTAGCATCAGGAAGGTCAGATCACAACCCCCTCCTCATGGAGATCAGAGTTAGGCAAGAAACTGGCAACAAATATTTCAGGTTCCTTAACCTTTGGGTTGATAATGCTAATTTCAAACCTTTTGTTAAGGGAATCTGGGACAAACATGTATCTGGGAGTGCCATGTGGATATTCCATCAAAAACTGAAGGCTCTATGTACTAGTTTGAGTCAGTGGTCAAGGCAAGAATATGGAGATATATTTAGAAAAGCTAAGGAATATGAAGAAAAGGTGAAAGCAGCAGACATGCTCTGGGCACAGACGAATGAAGAAGCTGTCATGGCAAATCTTCATGACCTTAAAGCTCAGTACATAAGATACATGAAATTAGAAGAGAACTTTCTAAAACAAAAAACTCAACTTCAGTGGTTCAAAAAAGGAGATGCCAAATCTAAGTACTTCCATAGTCTCATCAGAGGTAGAAGAAGAAAATTGTATCCACAAGATCAAAGATGAAGATGGACAGTGGATTCAAGGAGATGAGGCTATTGGTAATGCAGCATGTACATTGTACCAAGATCTCTTTACAGATCTAGGCGGTTCAATCAGGGAAGATCTTCTCTCCTGCATTCCTTCTATGATCACTCAGGAAGACAATGACTTTCTGAGAGCAGATCCCACCTTATCAGATCTCAAAGAGGTAGTCTTCTCTATGAATCCCACCAGTGCAGCAGGGCCAGATAGTTTCAATGGCAAGTTCTACTAATCATGCTGGGACATCATCAAGGCTGACCTACTGAATGTTGTCCTAGCTTTCTTTGGAGGATGCAGTATGCCAAAGTATATGACCAGTGCATGTCTAGTGCTATTGCCCAAGGTGGAATTTCCCAACTTTTATCTTAATTTAGACCCATCAGTCTGAGCAACTTCATCAACAAGATCATCTCCAAAGTTATTTGCTCCAGACTAAATCCTATCCTTCCTAAAATAATCTCAGCAAATCACTCTGGTTTTGTTAGAGGCAGAAATATCTCAGAAAACATCATGCTGGCACAAGAGATAGTTCATGGTATCAAGAAGCCAAATAAAGGCTCCAATGTTGTTATCAAGCTAGACATGGCCAAGGCTTATGATAGGGTGCCATGGAGCTACACTTGCATTATGTTAAGAAGAATAGGTTTCTGTGAGATGGTCATTGACATGATCTGGAGGACCATGTCCAATAATTGGTACTCAGTCATTGTCAATGGCACAATGTTTGGTTTTTTTCCACTCTTCTAGAGGTCTTACACAAGGAGATCCTCTAGCCCCTTCCATGTTCATCATAGGTGCTGAATTGCTCTCTAGAATGCTTAGTACTCTCAACCACAGTCAATTTTTCAATGGGTTCTACATGGAAATGAGGGGTCCTCAAGTTAATCACCTCAGTTTTGCTGATTACATCATAATATTCTTATCTGGGGGGAGGTCCTCTTTGCAAAGGATCATGTGGATTCTCAACAACTATGAAAGCACATCTGGTCAACAAATCAATAGGCACAAGTGTCACTTCATGTCATCTCCTTGTGCTTTTTAGTCTACTGTCAGAAGAGTCCAAACAGTCACAGGTTTCACAAAGAAAACATCCCCACTGACCTACCTTGGATATCCTTTGTACATAGGCAGGTTGAGACTATCCCTCTTTAACAACCTCACATCCAAGATAGTTGGGGGAATCAGAGGTTGGCCTAGCAAAATGCTTTCACATGGGGGAAGGGCAACCTTGATAAAAAATGTTCTCCAATCCATGCCAATCCACCTTCTGTCAGCTATCTCCCCTCCAAAAACAGTCCAAAAACAAATAGAGAAACTTGCAGCTAACTTCTTCTGGGGCATGGAAAATAACAGAATGAAATATTATTGGGCTTCATTGCATAAACTATGCTTTCCAATCAAAGAAGGAGGCCTGGGCTTCAGAACCATTGCAGACACCTGCAAATCAATGGAATTCAAGCAATGGTGGCACTTTAGAACTGCTCAATCTCTGTGGAGTAGTTTCTTAAGGGCCAAATATTACTAGAGATCCAACCCCATCTCCAAAAAATGGGATTCTGGTCAATCCCAAGCATGGAAAAGAATGATGTTCAAGAAGAAGGAAGCTGAAAAGCATATTAGGTGGAGGCTACACTCTAGTAATTGCAGTTTCTGGTGGGATAATTGGTTGGGTTTAGGGCCATTAGCCCAACACAGAAATGAAGGTGTTAGACCTGGTAATGTCCACGTCTCCAATTTTTGGATAGAGGGCCAGTGGAACATTCAGAAACTAAATGACTTTGCCCCTGTTCACCTCATTCCTCAAATAATGTAGATTTCCATCTTCTTCAATTCTAACATTCCTGATGAAGCCATTTGGACTCTAAATTCAAATGGTAAGTTCACCTGTGCCTCTGCATGGGAAGTGATCAGGAAAAGGAAACAACCTAGCTTCACCAACAAAATGACTTGGCATAAGAAGATCCCCTTCAAGTGATCTTTCTGTCTATGGAGAGCCCTCAGAAACAAGCTTCCTACTGATGACAGAGTTCTCCCCTTTAATTCTCCTACAGTCACTAGGTGTGTTTGTTGCTCTTTCCACACTAGTGAGACAGTGGATTATCTGTTTAGTGTTGGAAACTTTGCCAGAATTGTGTGGGGAAGATTCAGTGGTCTAGTTGGAGTGCAAACAGAACAGATTCCCCTCAGACTCCTCCTAATTAAATGGTGGTGCTTAAATAGCCACAATGAGGTTCAGAAACTCATCCTTCACACCCTTCCCATCATTATCTGTTGGAACCTCTGGAAGAACAGATGCAGTGCCAAATATGGGGTAAAAAATTCATCTCTGACCAGAGTCCTGTTCTCTATTCACTCTGACATTAACTTGCTCCTCAGAGCTAGCTTCCCTAATATCAAGTGGCCCCTTAATTGGCAGGAATTATATCCTTTTATCGAGAGACTTCAGTGCCAGACATTGTCTACTCAGGTTATTTGGGAAAAGCCAATTCCTGGATTTGTAAAAGTCAATAGTGATGGTAGTGCTTTAACAAATCTAGGAAAGATAGGAGCAGGGGTGATTGTTAGGGACCACAATAGTTCATTCATCCATGCCATTGCTGCTCCAATTGGGGAAGGCACAAACAACTTTGCAGAAACTGAGGCAACAGCTGATTCTGCACTCCTGATCCAGTGGTTTACCAATGGCAAAGATTTCCCTTGGTCTCTGAAGATGAAGTTGTAACAGCTCATAGCCCTCAGCACACAATGTGAAAGATTCATGTGTTCCCATATGTACAGAGAAGCCAACTAACCTGCTGATTCTTTGTCAAGCTCAGTCATGAGCTCAATGCAATGACCAACTACACCTCCACATCTTCCCTCCCAAATAGGATCAGGGGCAGATCTTACAAGACTATCTGGGCACCCGTGCTTTCAGGCATAAAACAACCAGGAGGATTAAAACTACTGCTCAATAGGTCCCCAATTCCTCCTCTAATGGTCATGCTTGATTACCCTACAACTTTAGGAGCAGTTACGGCAAAGCTCAAAACTGAGCTCGGAAGAATAATCCTCAAGCAAGACTAGATCCACGGGGATAGGACAAGATCTAGCATCTGGAAAACTAATTTCTTCTTCTTTTTTGCAGGTGCTTTATCCAGAAAACTGCATATCCTATTGGTGCTCCTCCATTGTATGGTATCAGGAATCTTATTGCTCAACCTATTGGAGGAGTATCAATGGAATTAAGTAAGTACTGTGGATCCTAATACCAAACCGATCCATATTACCCTCAAATATAAATCCACCCCCTGCCATATAAACCTGCACCAAGGTCCAAAAGAAAACAGAAATGCCAGTTATCTAGGAACTTTTCTTGGGCAGGGTTTTCTGATCTCTTTGCTTCTAACCAAGTTGGATGTCATCAAGGAAGCTGTAAGTTTCAAATGCAGCAACACCAACTACAGCATAAATACAACAACATCACACTATACACTCACCAACACCCTACTTCCCATAATCCAAAACCTCCCAATGCCCCTGGAAAACACAAGAACCTGGGGGCAAACCTTTTTCACTAACTTGTTTGTTACATTGTGCAGGTATTAGACCTTGCCACAGATCATTGAGGCAATTGCATGGAGTGGTATTATCTTCCCAGATGCTCAATCTCATGCAATTGCACCAATTCCTCTTGGCAAGTAGCAAGGATCCTCTCAAAGTGACACAATCACAGGCAGGTTCAACATGTAGAACCTCTCATAAAACAAGACCTTTCATAGAATGCTGCCAGCTCCAAGTGCAACAGACCATAATCTATTCTGCATCACCTGAAGACAACTGTGATCTTCAACACTGCAGGGCAACAAACACCTGGAGCTGTGAGCTCCCCCTTTCTGCACATCACCTTCAATACAGAAACAGGTTGGTCACCTACTACAGTCCACACAAGAACCTGTATGCAGGTGCCAGTAAAAATGATGCTACAGTTACAGAGGCAGCATAATTTTTAGCAACTTTAGGATGCAGTCTCCCCCTGAGAACGAATCAATTTCTCACCTTAAACACCTCACACCAACACTGCAGTACCTCAGATAGGAGTGATTATGAAACTCGTCCATCAAAACACCCTCCCAAACACAGCAACTACCACACAAATTACTTTAGCTCCCACAAGAACCTAAAAGTAGTTGCCTAGAAACAGTTCAAGCTGTCCATATCATCCACATCCCCTCTATCCTCTTACCAAACTCCACTCACCACTCAACTTCTATTTTCAGAAGCCACAAGAACCTGGAAACAGAACACCATTCACATACTAAGGAGATATAATGCTCCTTTTGCTAACAAGTTTTCTCTGTTTTGCAGGTACATTGGATAGGCTAGATCAATTGCTGTGTTTTTAGTGTGTGGTATTAGCATCCCAAATGCTCATTCCACTGAAAATGCATCAATTTATCATAGTTTATCACACTCTCCATACACACATATGGCAATTATTCAATCACTGGGCACATGCAACAACTACAGAACTGCACCTGCCACTTCACAAGATTTTATTCTTCATCTCTTCAACCTTAATGCATCAGATTCAGCAGCAGGCACATCTACAGCAGCATACCATCTCTACAAACAGTCAACAGGAACCTCTCCAGTCCAGTTCACACACTGCAGGTACATCATGCCAGCTGAAACAAAAGTATTACAGCAGGCAACTCCATGTTCCTCAGCTCTTATGCAGCATGCTCATCTCCAGCATAACCACAAAACAAATAAGCAGCAGGTACAGAATAGAGAATCAGACCTTGCTACCTTGGTTTTGACCACCCTTACCCCTCAGCAACAGCAGGCCATAAGCTCTAGCAAGTAGTGCAGCATTCAGAAGCTCTCATCCCAGGCTGCAGGTTTAAAATTCAGAATAAAAGAAGAAGCATTCTCTTCTGTCAGCAACATCAGGCAGCAGCAACTAGTCAGCCCAATCCTATGGGCCTTTTTAATATCTGTCTTCAACCTTGCTTTCTTGGACATCAATTTCAAAGCAATATTGAAGACAGTTCCCTCCATTATCATAGCATTTTGTCAAACTTCATAGGGAATCTCTACTCTAATTTTAGAAGTAGAATCTGTTGTATATTGAAGAAAATCTTCCAACTCATCTTCCAAGTAGAATTAGGATCAATTGTGCAAATTTGTATAGATGACCTAGGTTTACTTCACTTTGTTTTTGTATATCCATTTGTCTATCAGCTTAGGGTAGACAATTGGATGATCACTATAGGTCTAACTCATCACACTTCTCAGGGTTCACTTGGTTACCAAGTTTGGGTTACCAAGTGTACACCTATTGTAATCTTGGAGGTCAGGTCCATGCCCCCCTCCATTGTTGTACTTTCTGTTATATTTATGAAAATTAACCCTAGGCACAATGCCTAGTGGACTTTGAAAAAAAAATCTCTCAAGCCCTAATCTCCCAAATTTCACCTCAAAATAACTCACCAACTAGGTGTAAAATTAGTGTGGAAACACAATTATTGAAAATAAATAAGCACAAGGACCTAATCACTTCAAAACCCTCTTCAAAATCCTCCAAAGTCCGAGTTCCAAAATGTAAAAATGGTGAAAAAGCTCAAAGTCCCATTTTTATATGTTTCTGCCCAGCAATACCGCACCTGCGGTGCATATGTCACTTCTGCGACGCCGCACCTGCGAAAAATCCATCGCAGGTACGGATCCTACTTAAGTTGTCAGAGTCCGCATCTGCGGTTAAACACACACACCTGCGGGCCCCACCCGCTTCTGCGGTCCTTGCCTTCTTCGACTTTTTCGCATCTGCGTTTCTCCTCCCGCATCTGCGCTTCCAGTCCAAATCACTCTTGCCGCATCTGCGAGCACCTCTTCGCTTCTGCGGGACCGTACCTGCAAACTTCCCACCGCTGGTGCAAAAACACCAGAACCAGGCTAACTTCAGCAATCCTTCAAACTTCATCTTGTTTCGTTGTCACCCGAAATCAACCCGAGGCCCTCGGGACCTCAACCAAACATACTAACTCGTCCCATAACATCATACGGACTTAGTCAGACCTTCAAATCACTCCAAACAACATCAAAACACCAAATTACACTCGGATTCAAGCCTAAGAACCTCTAGACTTCCGAATTCCACAAACGATGCCGAAACCTACCAAACCACGTGTGAATGACCTCAAATTTTGTACACAAGTTAGAAATGACACCACAAACCTACTCCAACTTCTAGAAATCCAATTCTACCCGGTATCAAAATTTCCACTGCCGGCCAAATCGCCAAAATTCCAACTTTTGCCAATTCAAGTCTAATTCCGCTACGGACCTACACATTTCGGACGCGCTCCTAAGGCCGAAATCACATAACGGAGCTAACGGAACCATCAAAATTCAAATCCGAGGTCGTTTACACATAAGCCAACATTCGGTCAGCTTTTCCAACTTAAGCTTTCAACTAAGAGACTAAGTGTCTCAATTCAGCAATTGCGAACAATGGACTCTCCGAAAATGCGACCAAAATATTCGCAAATGCGAAGAAACAGTCCCCAGGTGCACTTCTCAAATGCGAGTACTAGGTTCGCAAATGCGAACCCAGCAGGCTTGGCAATACTTCGCAAATGCGAACTCAGACCTCGTAATTGCGAGATTTGAGGCATGCACCAGAAACAGCTGCACCAACTATTTTTCCCTAAGTCCAATTTCACTCTATAGCCTATATGAAATTCACCCGAGCCCTCGGGGCTCTAAACCAATCATGCACACAAGTCCAAAAACATCATACATACTTGCTCGCTCGATCAAATCTCTAAAATAACACCTAGAACTACGAATTTAACACCAAATCAAATATAATTTTCAAGAAAACTCATGAACTTCTATTTTAACAACCGGACGTCCGAATCACATCAAACCAACTCCGTTTCTCACCAAATTTGACAGACAAGTCATATGTATAGTAATGGACCTATACCGGGTTTCGAAATCAAAATACGGACCTGATATCCATAAAGTCAAACATTGGTCAAACCTTGATTCATTAAGCTTTTAAACTTTCAAATTTCAACAAAATGCGATAACTCGAGCTAGGGACTTCCGAATTTGATTCCGGGTATAAGCCCAAGTCCTAAATCACGGTACGGGCCCACCAAGACTGTCAAAATATAGATCCTGGTTTGTTTGCTCAAAACATTGATCGAATTCAACTCGAATGGATTTTAAGGCAAAAATTTCATATTTTATCAGTTTTGAACGTAAAAGCTTTCTGGAAAAACACTCGGATTGCGCACGTAAATCGAGAAAGGCTAAAATAAGGTATTTAAGGCTTTGAAATACAGAATTAGGTTCTAAATCTCTAGATGACCTATTGGGTCATCACATTCTCCATCTCTAAAATAACCATTCATCCTTGAACGGACTTAGAAAAGTACCTGGACTGGCGAAAAGGTGTGGGTATCTACTCATGTCCGACTCGGACTCCCTAGTAGCTGCCTCGATGGGCTGACCTCTCCATTTCACTCGGATAGAAGGATAACTCTTTGACCTCAACTGACGAACCTGCCGGGCTAGAATAGCCACCGGCTCCCTCATAAGTCAAATCCTTGTCCAACCCGACAGAGCTAAAATCTAACACTTGGGACAGATCACCGTGATACTTCCGGAGCGTGGACACATGGAACACCGAATGGACTGCTGATAAACTAGGTGGCAATGCAAGCTTGTAAGCCACCTCTCCCACCCTCTCAAGAATCTCAAAAGGTCCAATGTACCTAGGGCTCAACTTGCCCTTCTTTCCGAACCTCATCACACCCTTCATGGGTGAAACCCTGAGCAATACCCTCTCTCGACCATGAATGCAACATCACAAACCTTACGGTTGGCATAACTCTTCTGCCTAGACTGAGCTGTGCGAAGTCTATCCTGAATAATATTGACCTTATCCAAGGCATCCTGTACCAAATCTGTACCCAACAACCGAGCCTCCCCCGGCTCGAACCACCCAACTGGGGATCGGCACTGCCCTCCCGTATAATGCCTCATAGGGAGCCATCTGAATGCTCGACTAGTATCTATTGTTGTAGGCAAACTCTGCAAATGGCAAGAACTGATTCCAAGAACCTCCGAAGTCTATAACGCAAGCACGGAGCATATCCTCCAATATCTGAATAGTGCGCTCGGACTGTCCATCCGTCTGTGGATGAAATGCTGTGCTCAACTCAACATGCATGCCCAACTCACACTGTACTACCCTCCAAAAGTGCATGGTGAACTGCTTACCTCGATGAGAAATGATAGACACGGGCATACCATAAAGACAAACGATCTCCCGGATGTAGATCTCAGTCAACCGCTCTGAAGAATAGGTAACTGCCACATGAATGAAATGCGCTGACTTGGTCAGTCTGTCCACTCCTCTGAGTCCGTGGGAGTCCAACAACGAAATCCATAGTGATACGATCCCACTTCCACTCAGGAATCTCTAACTTCTAAAGCAAACCACCAGGTCTCTGATGCTCATACTTTACTTGCTGACAATTTAGACACTGAGAAAGATATGCAACTATATCCTTCTTCATTCTTCTCCACCAATAATATTGCCTCAAGTCCCGATACATCTTGGCGGCACCCGGATGAATAGAGCACCGAGAACTGTGGGCCTCCTCAAGAATCAATTCACGAAGTCCATCTATATTAGGCACACAAATACGACCCTGCATCCTCAAAAATCTATCATATCCAACAGTAACCTGCTTGGCATCACCGTGCCGCACTGTGTCCCTAAGGACAAGCAAATGAGGGTCATCATACTGTCGCTCCCTGATCCGCTCAAACAAGGAAGACCGAGCGACTGTACAAGCTAGAACACGACTGGGCTCTAAAACATCCAACCTCACGAACTGATTGGCCAAATCCTGAACATCTAATACAATCAGTCTCTCACCTACTGGAATGTGCGCAAGGTTGCCCATACTCACTGCCTTTCTACTCAAGGCATTGTCCACCACATTGGCCTTCCCGGAATGATACAAGATAGTGATATTATAGTCTTTCAATAGCTCCAACAACCTCCTTTGCCTCAAATTGAGCTCTTTTTGTTTGAACAAATACTGCAAGCTCCGATGATGCATGCAAACCTCACACGACACGCTGTAAGATAGTGCCTCCAAATCTTCAGCGCATGAACAATGGCTGCCAACTCTAAATCATGAACAGGGTAATTCTTCTCATGAACCTTCAGCTACCGCAATGCATATGCAATTACCCTGCCATCCTGCATCAATACCGCACCAAGTCCAATACGAGATGCATCACAATATACCGTATAAGATCCTGAACCTGTGGGCAACACCAACACTAGCGTCGTAGTCAAAACAGTCTTGAGCTTCTGAAAGCTCGCCTCACATACGTCTGAACATCTGAAAGCGGCACCCTTCTGGGTCAACCTGGTCAACGGGGATGCATAGACGAAAACCCTACCAGAAACCGACGGTAATACCTTACCAAACCTAGGAAAATCCGAATCTCCGTAGCTGAAGTGGGTCTAGGCCAGTTCTAAATTGCCTCAATCTTCTTAGGATCCACCTGAATGCCCTCTGCCAATACTACGTGCCCCAAGAAAGCGACCAAGTCCAACCAAAACTCACATTTTGAAACTTAGCATATAACTGGCTATCTCTTAGAGTCTGAAGTACGATCCGCAAATGCTTCTCATTCTCCTCTCGGCTACGAGAGTAGATCAAGATATCATCAATAAACACAATCATAAAGGAATCCATTTAAGGCTTGAACACTGGGTTCATCAAATCCATAAATGCTGCCGGGGCATTTGTCAGCCCAAATGACATCACTAGAAACTCATAAGGCCCATACCAAGTCCGAAAAGCTATCTTAGGGACATCGGATGCCCTAATCCTCAACTGATGGTATCCAGACCTCAAATCAATCTTTGAAAACACCTTGGCACCCTAAAGCTGATCAAATAAGTCATCAGTCCTCGGTAATGGATACTTGTTCTTGATGGTGACTTGTTCAACTCCGATAATCTATGCACATCCTCATCGATCAATCCTTCTTCTTCACGAACAACACAGGCGCACCCAGGGCGAGACACTAGGTCTAATGAAGCCCTTATCAAGTAAATCTTGCAACTATTCCTTCAACTCTTTCAACTCTGGCGGGGCCATACGGTATGGCGGAATAGAAATGGGCTGAGTGCCCGGAACCAAATCAATGCAAAAGTCAATATCCCTATCGGGTGGCATCCCTGGTAGGTCTGCAGGAAACATCTCTAGAAACTCACGAACAACTGTACTGAATCCTTGGAAGGAACCTCCGCACTGGAATCACGGACATACGCCAAATATGCTAGACACCCCTTCTCGACCATATGCCGAGCCTTCACATAGGAGATAACCCGGCTGGTAGAATGGCTAGGAGTCCCTCTCCACTCTAATCGAGGCAACCCCGGCAAGGCTAAGGTCACCGTCTTTGCGTGACAATCCAATATAGCATGATAAGGTGACAGCCAATCCATACGTAAGATAACATCAAAGTCTACCATATCGAGAAGTAGAAGATCTACACTAGTCTCAAGACTCCAATGGTAACCACACACGAATGATAAACACAATCTACAACAATAGAATCTCCCACAGTGTGGACACATTCACAGAAGCACCCAAAGAATCACGAGGCACAACCAAGTAGGAAGCAAAATAGGATGACACGTAGGAATAAGTAGAGCCCGGATCAAATAGAACTAAAGCAACTCTATAGAAAACTGAAACAGTACATGTGATAACAACGTCTGATAACTCAGCCTCAGGCCTGGCTGAGAAAGAATTACATCAAGGATATGACCCACCACCCTGAACTACATCCCTAGGATGACCTCTAGCTGGCTGGCCTCCACCTCTAGCAGCATGACCTCCACCTCTAGTGGCTTGACCTCCACCTCTAACGGCCTGACCTCCACCTCTAACGGCCTGACCTCCACCTCTGGCTACCATACCCCTGCCTGTAGCTGGCTGATTGGGTGGTGGTGCAACTGGTGCCGAAATCATGGCACAAGAACTCTATTGTGGTGTGCCGCCCAATAATCTCGGACAGGTCTTCCTGATATGCAAAAAACTACCACACTCAAAACATCCATCCCGGTGTTATGGCTGCTTAAACTGAAACTAACCCGAACATGCTGGATAACTATGATGATAACTCTGAATAGGAGGTGCACTGTAGGCAGGCTGCCCAGAATGAGGCATATAAGGACCACGACTCCTTGAAGCACTTTTAGATGCCTGCAGCGCTGACTGAAATGGCCTGGAAGGATGGCCCCTACCAAAAGTACCCCTGCTTTCAAATGAAGCACCACTAAAAACAGCAGAATGACGAGGCCTCTTATCAGACCCTTGCCCTCTCTCCTATGAAAGAACATCCTCGATTCTCCTGGCGACATTAGCAGCCGTCTGAAAGGAAATCTCACCCCCGGTCTCCTTTGCCATTTGTAGCTTGATAGGGTGAGCGAGTCCCTCAATAAACCTCCACACCCTCTCTCTCTCGGCAGGAAGCAGAAGAATAACATGATGGGGCAGATCCATAAAACGGGTCTCATACTAAGTGACTGACATACTGCCCTGTTGGAGACGCTCAAGCTGCCTGCGGTAACTCTCTCTTAGTGTGATAGGAAGGAACTTCTCAAGAAATAACTGAGAGAACTAGTCCTAAGTAAGAGTAGGCGACCCAGCTGGTCTGGTAGATACATAATCCTTCCACCATCTCTTGGCAGAACCCGTCATCTGAAACACAGCAAAATTGACCCTATTGGTCTCAACTATACCCATGTTCCGCAGCACCTCATGGCAGCGGCCAAGATAATCATGTGGTCCTCAGAAGGTGCACCACTGAAGTGATCTAGGAAGAGCTTGGCAAATGTCCAATCTCAATAAGCCTTCAGAAGACATGGCATGTCCATCACCTGCCTGTGCCGCGACAGCTAGCTGAACTACCCCAAAAGGTAAGGCTGCTGGAGTCTGATACTGGGGAGCCATCTGCTCGTGAGTAGCGGGAGTCTGTGCTCCTTCCCCAGCATGAGAGATGGCTGGTACCATATGAAATGTACCTGCTTGGGTCACACTCTCCATAAGGCCCACCAAACGGACCAAAGCATCCTGAAGCACTAGGTGGCGATGAACCCCTTCGGGACCTGAGCTGGTCCAACAGGTGCAGTCTGAGCTGGAACCTCCTCCACAAATCTACCTGAGGATTCACTGCTGGTGCTGCTGCTCGAGCTCTAGGCTGAGCTCTGCCCCTGCCTCGGCCTCTGGCACGACCTCGACCTCGACCTCTGCCCCTCATAGGAGTTGCTGCTGGGGGCTCCGGCTGCTATCCACTTGAAAATGCGGTGTGTGTTCTGGCCATCTACGTGAGATCAAGAATAGAAGAGTTCAATCATTAATAGTAGAATAAACTCGTACGACAGAGAAGAATAGAAGTGAAATTATTCCTAACTCCATAGCATCTGGAAGATAAGTACAGACTCTACTAAGTTTGCTCGTGACTCGTGAGACCTATGCAACCTAGTGCTCTGATACCAACTAGTCACGATACGGAATTCCCACCGTTGGGACCGTGATGGCGCCTAACATTTCACTTGCTAGGCAAGCCAACGTTAGAACAGTTTATCCATTTTTTTACAATTTAAATTGCTTAATGAGAAAGAATTGAAATAACTAAAATAATCCAAAGTATAAATGCGGATGCTAAAACTTCCAAACGTCTGATACAACCCTGGACCCGGTGTCACAAGTGCACGAGCTACTAGAATAGTACAAACAAGGGTCTGAAATAACATAAAAGCTGTCTGATAAAGAAGTACACAGCCAAATAAAAAAAGGAAAGGGACTCCAGGAGCTGCGGGCGCTGAGCAGCTGTACCTTAAGTCTCCGCAAGCTGTCCAATCTAAGCTCGCTAATAACCGCCTCTGGGAAAATCTGCACAAGAAGTGCAGAGTGTAGTATGAGTACAACCGACCCCATGTACTCTGTAAGTGCCAAGCCTAACCTCGACGAAGTAGTGACGAGGGTAAGACAGGTCACCTACACTACAACCTGTACGCAATATATAATAAAGACAGCAAAGGAGATACGGAACAGAATAACACAGTCAACTGAAAATAATAGCTACAGCCTCAAGGAATAAGCCAGTGGCGATCAGAATTACCAATCTTTAGAGTTTTATGTGAGAATACCAAAAACCAACACAGCTCAAGGAAATAGAAACACATAGGTTGTTGTGGCGCCCAACCCGATCCCACCGTACAACACAGAATCCTCCCTTATTTCACTGTAATAACATCAACAACAGTAAATAATATATATATATATATATATATATATATATATATATATCTATATATACCTGATCCCACCATATAACATTTCACCGTATCAATCCACCCTTATTCCACCTGTTGCGGCGTGCAACCCGATCCCACCGTATCAGTACAAATTCACCCTTATCCCACCATATCAATCCATCCTTATCTCACTCGTTGCAGCGTGCAACCCGGTCCCACCATAGCAGTACAGAATACTCAATGTGCACAGTCAAATCAATAATTCAAATCACAAGAACCTTTACGATCAAAAAATACCAAGCTGAACCCAAAAGGAAAACTTGTACAACACGAAAATTCATATAGGTAATACTACACAGCAAGTCAAGTTCGGTAAATGAAAATTAGAAGGTGTAAGTAAGTCAGCTATAGTAAGTAGCAGTGAATCATGAAAATATGAAAGGATCTAAGATTATTAACAGAAGAAAATATTGATTAACAGGTAGCAAATAAACATGGAAGGCATTTAGAGCATTTACTATTTTAGACAAGGAAGGAGATAATTAAAGAAAAGCGGAAAATCAGGGAAAACAAGTAATTCGGCAGCGTATAAGCACTCGTCACCTCGCATATACGCCGCAACACGAAATTCACATAGCACATAGTCCGAGGGTTCCTAATTCCCTCAAGTCAAGGTTAAACTCAACACTTACCTCGCTCCAAAGATCAACTCAAAGCTCAAACACAGCTTTACCTTTCAAACAAGCCTTCGAACAAACAAAATCTATCAAATTACCAATCAAACGATTCAAAATAAGCCTTAGGATCTACCCACGATTGCAAAAGATTCAATTTAGGTCATTATTGGAAAAGTCAACAAAAGTCAACTCCCAAGCCCGCTTGGTCCAAACCCGAAATTCGGACCAAAACCCGATTACCCATTCACTCCCGAGCCCGGTTATGTATTTTATTTTGAAATCTGACCTCAATTTGAGGTAGAAATCCCAATTTTACAAAAATCTCTAATTCTACCCAAACCCCCAATTTTCACCATGAAAATACTAGATTTTAGTTGAAATCTTATGAAATGTAATGAAAGATTGAAAGAAATATGTTTGGATCACTTACCAATGGATTGGGGAAGAAGAGCTCTTGGGAAAATTGCCTCTAGGGTTTTCTTGTTTTGAAAATTTGAAGAATGAGAGAAAATCCCGATTTTAAGCTATTAGTCAAGTCACAGATGTCGCATTTGTGACCTTGCGAAACCCGCAAATGCGAAGAAACAGTCGCAACTGCAAAGTCTTCCCATTTCTGCTTTCATCGCAATTGCGATGAATTGTTCGCAATTGTGAACAGTGGACTCTCCGCAAATGCGACCAAAATGATCGCAAATGCGAAGAAATAGTCCCCAGGTGCACTTCGCAAATGCGAGTATTGGGTTCACAAATGCGAACCCAGCAGGCTTGGCAATATTTCGCAAATGTGAACTCAGACCTCGCAATTGCAAGATCAGAGGCATGCACCAGAAACAACTGTACCAGCTATTTTTCCCTAAGTCCAATTTCACTCCATAGCCTATCTGAAATTCACCCGAGCCCTCAGGGCTCCAAAACAATCATGCACACAAGTCCAAAAATATCATACGGACTTGCTCGCACGGTCAAATCGCCAAAATAACACCTAGAACTACGAATTGAACACCAAATCAAATACAATTTTTGAGAAAACTCATGAACTTCTATCTTAACAAGCGGACGTCCGAATCACATCAAACCTACTCCGTTTCTCACCAAATTTGACAAACAAGTCATAATTATAATAATGGACCTGTACCGGGTTTCGGAACCAAAATACGGACCCGATATCCATAATGTCAAACATTGGTCAAACCTTTAGATTCATTAATATATTAAACTTCCAAATTTAACAAAATGCGATAACTCGAGCTACGGACTTTCGAATTCGATTCCGGACATACGCCCAAGTCTCAAATCATGATACAGACCCTACGGACCGTTAAAATACGGACCGGGTCGATTTGCTCAAAACGTTGACCGAAGTCAACTCAAATAGATTTTAAGGCAAATATTTCATATTTTATCAGTTTTTTACGTAAAAGCTTTTCGGAAAAATACCTGAACTGCACACACAAATCGAGGAAGGCTAAAATGAGGTATTTGAGGCTTCGAAACACAGAATTAGGTTCTAAAACTCTAGATGATCTATAAGGTCATCACAATATGTAAAGAACTATATTACATATAGTTTTAATAAATATAATATATGTAATGACCCGGCCGGTCATTTTGAGAATTATAGCCCCGATACCCTATTAGCTGCTTCTCCCGTATCTATTTCTGCTATTGTGACTTGCCGGGAGGTTTCATTTTGGTTTTTGGAGTATTTTAGGACACTTAGTCCCTAAATAGAGGCTTAAGTCTTAGGATTTGGACCGTAGTCGGAACTGTGTGAAGACGACTCCAGAATGGAGTTACGTCGATTCTGTTTGCTCCGTTGGGTGATTTTGGGATTAGGGGCGTGTCAGGATTGTGTTTTGGAGGTGTGTAGCTTATTTAGGCTTGAAATGGCGAAAGTCAAAATTTTGGAGTTTTGGACCGGCAGTGGAATTTTTGATATCAGGGTTGGAATCTTATTCCGGAAGTTGGAGTAGGTTCATAATGTTGAATATGGCGTGTGTGAAAAATTTGAGGTCTCGACATTGGTTGTAGAATTTTGAAGTTTCAAGTTCTTTAAGCTTGAATTGAGGGTGATTTGTCATTTTTGCAGTGTTTGATGTGATTTGAGGGATCAACTAAGTTTACATGGTGTTTTAGGATTGTTTTTCATGTTTGGTTGAGGTCTCGGGGGCCTCGAGTGTGTTTCAGATGCTTAACGGATGAAATATTGGACTTATGCAATTTCTGAAGTTGACCGCAGGTGCGGAATCGCATGTGTGGAGAGTGAAGCGCAGAAGCGGAAAAGTGGAGGAGTGCCAGGGGTCGCAGGTGCGAGGTGCATACCGCATATGCGATGCCTACAGATGCGATGGAGAGATCGCAGAAGCAGTGAAGGACCGCAGAAGCAGACAACTGTCCGCAAGTGCGCACGCGTAGGTGCGACCATTTTATCGCAAAAGCGGACCAAGGCCCGCGAGGGAAGTTTCGTAGGTGCGACGTCGCAGGTGCGACTGAGGATTCGCAAGTGCGAGATCACTGGCAGAAAAAGGGCCAAATCAAGGGTTTATATCTTTTTTTAACCATTTGGACTTTGAGAGCTCGAATTTAGGCGATAATTTGAAGGATTTTCAGAGGAAGCTATTGGGTACTGATTCCTAACTTGATTTTGGTTATATCCCACTAATCTATCGATAATTTTATCATTTAATTTCGAATTTGGGGTGAAAAATGGGAAGAAGTTCTTCAACTAAGATTTTGGAATTGATTGGGATTTTGACATCGGATTTGGATAATTTTGGTACGAGTGAACTCGTGAGTGAATGAGTGTTCATATGATGTGACTTTTACCCGATTCCGAGACGTGGTCCAGGGGAGGATTTTTAGGACGATTTTCCAATTTCTTGCTTTAGCTTTGATTTCATTAGCTAGATTAGTTCCTTGTAGTTATATTTATGTTGTCGCGCCCCCTTTTTCCTCCGCGGAAATCGGGTTTGTGACATTTGGGGAGGACAACACATTCCTTTTGGGAATTGGTTTTGATTTAAAGAGTCGCCACCTAATGATTAGGGTGCATTAGGACACCAAGGAGGTTTGATTTGAATAACCAGAGATAGGGTAAGGGCTTGAAATTATTCTAAGGGGAAGGTGTTAGGCGCCTCTCAGAATCCACTAGTGTGGTTCCCGGCCAGACTATTATTGCGAATTTGGGTACAATTAACATATAAATAAATAAGGCTCAAATAAGAGGGGATTTTTATCACATAAATGTTTGAAAGTAAACAAGGTTTGAAAGAACAATTGGAAAAGCTGATTTAAAAAAAATAGTTTAAAATATTGGAAAGAAAGAATAAAGGGGGGGGGGGGTCCTAGGTTTATTAATAATATGGATCACCCCACACAATGCCCAGTAATCACTCCTCAATGAGGGGCTACACGTGACATTATCGCGTGGTCATCATATCCATATCTACCCTTCCCACCCCGTTAAGGTATTGAGCGCGGAATGGTCTCGCTTACCTAGTACATGCTACTACTCGTCCCAATCCTATCAGTCCCGGGGCATTTAGGACTACTAATCCTAAGGGAGGTAGGGATGTTAGGCTTATTTGTGGTTTTGAAGGAAAAAATTCTAAGGCGACATACAAAACATGTATAGCAAGTTGGGGAAAAGCACATAACACGCAAAGGCTCAGATATATCCCTTTAACAAAGAAACACATATTTAGCATGACTTACACATACTAGTTAAGGTCTGATTAAACATTAAACATGTGAGAACTTAAAGGTTGAGGCAGACTGATTTGTTACATAATTCCGATAAGAAGCCCGAATCAGGCCTGCCTGCTGGTTGTAGCTATTAACAGAAACGGATTTAATTTTACCCTAAGGCTTGCCTAGGTGTTGGACAAGGATCCTATAGACATGGTATCTACTGAATTACGAACACAATAACAATAAACTGAATACGTACTGGTTAAAAGATAGTCAGATTATTAAAGAAAGGCAAGTTTTTACGAAGGTTGTAAGTTCTGTAAATGATGATACATCGTTATTACTGGTTTTAGCTCTATGCGCGAATGAAGCGATTCAGATTCAATTAATAATTCCTATAGACATACTTTCTATGCGTAGTTGGTTTTAAGCCTTTTGTGGATATGGTATAAAAATGCAGAAGACTCGTTTTAAACCTATGAACATGATATCTAAGCGCGGAAATTGTTAAACCTATGGACATGATATCTAAATGCTGAAGTTGTTTTACAACCTTATGAGCATGATTTCTAGATGAAAAGATGAATATACAGGATTTGAAAGGTCCTGTAGGCATATTTTCTATATGCATATGCAGAATTAAGATTTCCAGATACTTAGACATAATTTCTAGATGATAATGAATACACAGGATCTAGAAGGGCCTATAGGCATGATTTCTATATGCTGAATTGTTTGAAACCCTATGAACATGATTTCTAAATGCAGAAATTAGTTTAAGAACCCTATGATCGTGATTTCTATATGCAGAAATAATTCAAAGGTGCCTATAGGCATGATTTCTATATGCATTTGAATATGCAAAATTCAAAATAACTATAGACATGGTATCTACCCTTTGCATGCATAGTTTCCCGCCCTTTTCACTAGCCGTCCCCAAGAGTTTATTACAAGTTATTACAACCCAGATTAAAGTAAAAAAAAATACATCAGGAAAAATACAAATACAAGTACAACCAAGGAGAGCCTGATTCAGACTTCATGTCTGAAATATGAGGTAAACCAACTCCATAAGATCATGATCCAAAGCCTTTCTCCCATTTGAGTGTGTCAAAGTTTCCTAAGAGCCTCAAAGGGACTCCGGGCAATGCTCACACCCAAATGTATTACCAGATTAACACAAGTGCATTGTGGAAAGGCCAGCCCTCAAGTGTCCAAGTTCAGAGGGAACTCAAGGTCCTAAGGCAAGGCTCACAAGAGGGGGGCAGAACTTAAAGACTAAGAGAGAGTGCAAGTGCAGAAGCAGAACTCTGAGAGGGGAAAGGGGAAAAGGAGAGGGAAATAAGTACACATAAGGGGTTTAGGGGAATAGGGAAATTGAAAGAGGCAAGGGCAGGCTGTGGGCATGCCCAGCAATGGAGAATGCTAGCATACCATAAGCTTGTCCAAACACACATTAATAGAGGCTAGGATCAGAAGGGATCAGGTTTGATTCATGGGCAACAATTTACATATTGCCATGCTCCAGACCATAGCTTAAACACAAAAGGGGGGTGGGGAATAGGGATTCATAATAGAACAGGCAGGAAAAGAAATCAGTAATGCTGAACTATACAAAAGCAGTAAGTAGACAGGGATAGACACATTGTTGTGGTGCTGAAACGTAAATCAGAACATACCAGTTTCAAAGAAACAAGTAGAGAAAAGCAGTAAGTCTTGCAAACAGGCCATGATGCAGACAATAAGAGAAAATACTATTGCGTGTAAGTGTGAGTTTAGAAAGACTATGAATTCCATGTTGTTAATGAAAGAGTCGTGCATTTATAGTGTGAGAATCAGACAGAAATAAGGTAAGAAAACAGTTAAGGAACTGAATATCAATTAAGAATCAATCACACAAGACTTCCTTTAATTAAGGAACTTTGATTCAAACGGGAAAACTATTTAAGGGAAGAAATCAAATAAACATCTTGTACAAAGCATGCAGTTAGGGGTAAATACATAAAAGTTATTTAAGGGCAGAATTTTGAAATACATGGTTGCATAAATAAGGTAAGAAAAATCAATTAGTAGTCTGTAAATCAAGGGTCAGAGATTTTGTAATCACTGGTCCATGAATGAACCAAGTCAGAAAAGTTAAGGAAAGTCAAATAACTTAAATCGAGTCATAGGGAAATCAGCAAACAAGGAAAGAAATCAATCAAACCTATATAGAAGGAAGTCTGAAACCATATTAGAGGGGAAGTTCAGCGCATATAAAGAGCATACAAACATGTTAAGAAGATGTCGTGTCAATGCAAAATCAGTAGATAATAGACTATAGGAGCATGGTAGTCACATAGGTTAGCAATGTAGAAGAGAAGTAGCATCTAGTAGCATATAAAAGATCCAGTGTAAAAGACCTTAGAAAAGTTTTAGTGAAAAAGCAGAATTGCTTAAAGAGACAGAGGTTGAGACAAAGAATTTCGAGACTCAGTTGAGAAATAAGTTCAGAACCTCGAAATAGTTAGGGTTTCTGAAATCAGACAGCTTTAAAAATGAAGAACAAACATATCACATAGCCAATGTTCTCAAACCCGGATGAACCCCTAAATTTTAGGGTTTTACCATCAATCGAGTGCCAAGATGAGAGGGCGAGTAATCAAGAAAGCAAAAGATACTAGTCGAAACAGGTTCAAAGGTCTTAGAAAGGAACTGGGACCTTCGACATGCTTTTCAGTAACAGAAACTCATGAGAAACAAAGCAAAAAATAATATGCGAAACAACAGTAGAAGAACTGGTAGAAAAAACAAATAAAAAAAGGTAGGGAAATCTTAACAAGAGCACAATAGGAGCAACATAATAGAAGAACATGGAAGAAGAGATTTAACAAGAACACAGTAGGAGAAACATAGTAGAGAACACACAAGAGAAGAAGAAAATCAGAGAAACACACATAACTCAAAACCCTAGATCGGAAAATAAAGGTTTTGAAAGCATAAAAAAATTAGAAAATCGTTTAAAACTTAGGGAAAGCATAAATCTGGGACATATCTAAAGAGATCAGAAAAACCTCAAAGCTAGGGTTTTCAGAGGAACCCCAAACGGTGAGAAAGGCTTGGATCTAAGCTGGACGGGTTAAGGCAGGCTCGAACAGACACGGCTTGCCGGAGCAAGGCTGGAGATGGCCGTGGAACTTGAATCGACAGAGGTCTGGACCCAACTCTTCGTGGTCAAGTCATGAATATTCAGTAAACAAACGTGAGGAGCCATAGGTTGCTTGGTGGGTGGTGAAACCACCATGGATTTAGGTCAGAAGGTGGCCGGAGAAGATGAAGGGAACTCATCGGAGATGAGGGGAAGGGGGGAAGGTTCTAGAGAGAACCAGAGGTTAGAGAGATAGAGACGAGTGAGGCAAATGATGGGTTTGGGGGGGGGGGTCGTTTGGCTTAAAATGGTAAGAACGGATGAGGGCGGTTGATCTTTTAGATCAACGGCCATGATTTAATATGGTTTTGGGTCGGGTAGGGGTAATTGGGGCCTGGGTCGGGTTTTAATTGAAATTGGGCTGGAAATTGGGGTCCAATTTGGGGTCAGTTTTTAGGCTAAGATTGAAACGAATTGGGCTATTTTTTAAATAACCAATTTTCCCTTTTAAAATTATAAAACATAGTAAATTGATTTCTGGAAATAAAATTGAAAGCACCAAAATGATCTATAATACATAATTATCCAATTAAAAATATGAAATCTCATTTTATGAATATGAGACGAATTTAAACCTAAAATGGCTAATATTGCATTTATGCAATTCTATCCTTAAAAATACCAAATAAATTTATAAAAAAAAATGTGTAGAAAATACCTTAGCCATATTTTAATATGAATATAAAATTCCAATAAATGAATTACCAAAATAATAATTTTGGAAATAATCATTGGGTTTTTATGGATGAAAAAAGGAAATAAATCAGTTTAAAAACCTTAAAAATTATGGGAAAAATAGTAAGATGCTTGGACATACTTATGTATGCATATATATGCTATTTTTAAAGATATTTTGCATATAAAAATAAAAAATAGTAAATTGATTTCTGGAAATAAAATTGAAAGCACCAATATGATCTATAATACATAATTATCCAATTAAAAATATGAAATCTCATTTTATGAATATGAGACGAATTTAAACCTAAAATGGCTAATATTGCAATTATGCAATTCTATCCTTAGAAATACCAAATAAATTTATAAAAAAATGTGTAAAAAATACCTTAGCCATATTTTAATATAAGTATAAAATTTCAATAAATGAATTACCAAAATAATAATTTTGAAAATAATCATTGGGTTTTTATGGATGAAAAAGGAAATAAATCAGTTTAAAAACTTTAAAAATTATGGGAAAAATAGTAAAATGCTTGGACATACTTATGTATGCATATATGTGCTATTTTTAAAGATATTTTGTATATAAAAATATACAGGGAAAAATTGGGTATCAACAGCTGCCCCTCTTTACCCGGGAAGGATGAAAGAGTTGTCGGGTAAATATATGATGACCAATTTTGACCAAACGAAATGATTTGAAGAAATTTGGCCGCGCTCTGGTTTCTAAGTTGCCTACATATCCCTGGTCTCACAGGAATCGGGCCATATGTAGTTCGGGATCCGTCGGCGGAATATGCCGACGGAGACCTTTCAAGAATGGACGCAATATTCGGGTTGGGATAAATGGTATAGGTCTAATAGGGCTGCGGGAACTGGAGTGGGATTGCTCCTTCCAAGGTGGCCGTTGCTCGCCGGTTTACCTGCAAATAAGCAATACAAGCATATACTGTGCGTAAATTTAAACGTGATGCAAGTTCCCGTCGGACCATGAATGCTATCTTTGGACGGTTAGGATGACGTCCTCAGACCATGATGTCCTGGGCCATGAAGCGTATAATAAAGGATTCGCAGGCCATGAAATGATGCTCTCAGGCTATGAGAATGATGCCTCCGAACCATGATGCCTTTGAATAATGATATGCAAGAGATTAAAGGGATCTTCAGGCCATGGCATGGTGTTCTCGGGCTATGTAAATGGTGCCTCCGAACGATGACGCCTACAGATAATTTGGCGATCTTTCAGCCCATGAAATGCAATAGGTGGCGATCTTTCAGCCATGCAAAAAATAAAGTGGTGATCTTTCAGCCATGAAATGCAATAATGTGGCAATCTTTCAGCCATGCAAAAATAAAGTGGTGATCTTTCGGCCATGCAAAAATAAAGTGGCGATCTTTCAGCCGTGCAAATGTAAATAAGGTGGCGATCTTTCAGCCAGACAGATGCAGATGGAGACAGTGTTTAGTCTCGGAAGCCAGAATGGTAGCCTTATGCAATGCAAAAAAATGCAGATGGAGACAGTATTTAGTCTCGGAAGGCAGAATGGTAGCCTAATGCAATGCAAAAAATGCAGATGGAGACAGTGTTTTGTCTCGGAAGGCAGAATGGTAGCCTTATGCAATGCAAAAAATGTAGATGGAGACAGTGTTTAGTCTCGGAAGGCAGAATGGTAGCCTTATGCAATGCAAAAAATGCAGAATGGTAAATAGGATTTCTTAGCTGATAGCAGGTTGCGATATTGTGACTGCTGGGATATTGCGATATAGGGAATATCGCCGGCGCACGTGAATAGCAAATGCGGGCAAGCACAACAGTTCTGAGAGTTGTATTCCTGAACAATGTTTGTCTCGTGAGTGTACAGTATGTCAGGTGCTTTCGCAATCCAAGTGTCTGCATCCAAAGAAAAATCGTGAGTTTTGTAGAGGGGGAGGTTAGTTCGCATCCCTGATGGCCTTGTTCGACCCGTTCAGCTTTGATACGGTGATACGGTAAGTATCATTGGGGGGTAGCGTTGCTGAACGAAAACAAAAGACATGCATGAATTTGAAAAAATATGTCGTAAGTATATATTTAAGAAATAACTTTTAGATGAACCGACGACTGTGACGTGGATCAAGACATTGCAACCTCTCTTGCTACGGGATTTTGAGGGTCCTCCTCAAAATTCTGCCCCAGTTTAATGGGTTGATGCTTCTGGCGGCCGCTTACGATGATCGGCTGAAATTACTTCGGAATTTTGAGGGTCCTCCTCAAAATTCTGCGCCAGTTTCCAATTTCGGGGAAAATGAAAATTTTTATTGAATTGTGACCGAACCCATAGGGCTGCCTACGTATCCCCTCTTAAACGGAAATCAGGTCAGACGTAGTTCAATTACATCATATAGGAAAACATAGAGATAACACGTAGTAACGCTTGACTGCATCTGAGTTAATTGGCTTTGGCCAGATCTCTCCGTCCATTTCTGCGAGTATAAGGGCTCCTCCTGTCAGAACCTGGTGAACCATACATGGACCTTGCCAGTTGGGAGAGAATTTCCCCTTGGCTTCATCTTGATGCGGGAAGATTTTCTTTAATACCAGCTGCCCTGGTGTGAACTGTCTCGGCTTGACTCTTTTGTTGAAGGCTCTGGACATCCAGTTCTGATAAAGCTGACCGTGGCAAACTGCATTCATTCTTTTTCCATCTATGAGAGCTAACTGCTCGTAACGACTCTTTACCCATTCTGCATCGTCGAGCTCAACTTCCTGTATGATTCTTAAGGAAGGAATTTCTACTTCGGCTGGAATGACGGCTTCTGTACCATAAACCAGCATATAGGGGGTTGCCCCAGTTGATGTGCGGACTGTGGTGCGATACCCCAATAAAGCAAATGATAGCTTCTCATGCCACTGCTTATGCTTCTCCACCATTTTCCTCAGTATCTTCTTAATGTTCTTGTTGGCGGCTTCTACAGCTCCGTTCATTTGAGGCCTGTAGGCTGTAGAATTCTTGTGTTTGATCTTGAAGGTTTCACACATAGCTTTCATCAAGTCACTGTTGAGGTTGGATCCATTGTCAGTGATGATTGATTCTGGAATCCCGAACCAACAAACGAGGCGGTCGCGGACAAAGTCTACCACGACCTTCTTAGTTACTGCTCTGTAAGATGCTGCTTCGACCCATTTGGTGAAATAGTCAATTGCCACTAGGATGAATCAGTGCCCGTTGGAGGTGGCAGGCTCGATTGGTCCAATGACATCCATTCCCCAGGCGGCGAAAGGCCATGGTGAGCTTGTTGCGTTAAGCTTATTGGGAGGCACCTTTATCATGTCTGCATATGTCTGACAGCGGTGGCATCTCCAGACATACTGGATGCAGTCTGTCTCCATAGTCATCCAAAAGTAACCAGCCCGGAGTATCTTCTTGGCTAAAATAAAGCCGTTCATATGCGGACCACAGGTCCCAGCATGGATTTCTTCTAGCAGCTTGGATGCTTCCTTTGCGTCGACACACCTGAGTAGTCCCAAATCAGGAGTCCTCCTATACAGGATTCCTCCACTGTGAAAGAAATTGTTGGATAACCTCCAAAGTGTGCGCTTCTGAATAGGATTTGCAAGTTCTCTCCCTTTGCCAAATATTCCTTGATATCATGAAACCAAGGTTTTCCATCTGCTTCTTCCTCAACATGGGCACAATAAGTTGGCTGATCATGGATCTTTACCGGAATGGGATCAATGAAGTTTTTGTCTGGATGTTGTATCATGGATGAAGGGGTGGCCAGTGCATCGGCATATTCATCCTGGATTCTGGGAACATGTTGAAATTCCGTCTTTGTAAACCTCTTCTTCTGTTCTTGCACGTGATGCAGATACGGGAGTATCTTAGAGTTCTTGGTTGCCCATTCCTCTCGGACCTAATGTATGAGTAAGTCTGAATCCCCAAATACTAACAATTCCTGAACGTTCATGTCAATGGCCATTTTGAGCCCTAGGATGCAGGCTTCATACTCGGCCATATTGTTGGTGCAGGGGAACCTAAGCTTAGCTGACACTGGATAGTGCTGACCGGTTTCTGATACTAGGACCGCTCCTATGCCAACTCCTTTGAAATTTGCTGCTCCGTCGAAAAACATTCTCCACCCATCATAGGCTTCTGCAATGTCCTCTCCTATGAATGATACCTCTTCATCAGGAAAATACGTCTTTAGGGGTTCGTGTTCTTCACCCACGGGATTTTCGGCAAGATGATCTGCTAGTGCCTGTCCCTTGATTGCTTTCTGAGTCACGTAGACAATGTCAAATTCACTCAATAGGATTTGCCACTTGGCTAGCTTGCCAGTGGGCATAGGCTTCTGAAAGATGTACTTTAGTGGATCCATCCTTGATATAAGATATATAGTATAGGCACAGAAGTAATGCCTCAAATTCTGGGCTACCCAAGTCAGAGCACAGCAGGTGCGTTCTAACAGAGAATACCAGGCCTCGTACGGAGTGAACTTCTTGCTGAGATAGTAAATGGCCTGCTCTTTCCTCCCCGTTTCATCATGTTGCCCCAGGACGCAACCTAAGGCACCATCTAGCACGGCGATGTAGAGTAGTAGAGGTCTACCTGGCTCAGGCGGGACTAAAACCGGTGGTGTGGACAGGTATTCCTTAATTCTGTCGAAAACTTTCTGGCATTCATCAGTCCACTTGGTGGCGGCGTCCTTCTTCAACATCTTAAAGATTGGCTCACAGATAAATGTAGACTGTGCTATGAACCGGCTGATGTAGTTGAGTCTTCCTAAGAAACTCATCACGTCTTTTTTGTTCTTTGGTGGCCTTGACCTTTGATGGATCCAGTTCTATTCCCCGGCGGCTCACAATAAACCCAAGTAATTTTCCAGCGGGAACCCCAAATGCACACTTTGCGGGATTCAGCTTTAGGTTGTATCTCCGCAATCTGTTTAAGAACTTTCTCAAATCTTCCATGTGATCAGTGGCCTTCTTGGACTTGATGATAACGTCATCTACGTACACCTCGATCTCCTTGTGTATCATATCATGAAAAATGGTGGTCATGGCCCTCATGTAGGTGGCCCCTGTATTCTTTAACCCAAACTGCATCATCTTGTAGCAGTACATTCCCCACGGTGTAATGAAAGTCGTTTTCTCAGCATCTTTCTCCTCCATCCAGATTTGCTGATAACCAGCGAAACAATCCACAAATGACAGCAGCTCATGCTTGGCGCAGTTGTCGATCATGATGTGTATGTTTGGCAAGGGGAAATCGTCTTTCGGACTGGCCCGGTTGAGATCCCGGTAGTCGACACAAACTCTAACCTTTCCGTCCTTCTTTGGCACTGGCACAATGTTAGCTAACCATGTTGGGTATTCCACTACCCTGAGGACTTTGGCTTTGACTTGCTTGGTGACTTCTTCCTTGATTTTCAGACTCATATCTGGCTTGAACTTTCTAAGCTTTTGTTTTACCGGCGGACATGTCGGATCAGTTGGCAGTTTGTGTGCCACAATAGATGTACTCAGACCAGTCATGTCATCATACGACCAGGCGAATATGTCCTCATATTCTCTTAGAAATTCTATGTACTCTTCCTTTTCTGACGGTGATAAGTGAATGCTGATTCGTGTTTCTTTGACATTCTCTTCCTCTCCTAGGTTACAATCTCAGTCTCGTCTAGGTTGGACTTCGGCCTATTTTCAAAATTCTCAACTTCCTTGACAATCTCTTCCGGTATGTCATCTTCCTCTGAATCTATATCCATTTTTTGTGTTGTCTCATTGCATATCACAGTCATTGGTTCATCAAGACAAGTAATAGTAATGCTGCATAAGTAAAGTAATGAGAGAAAATAATAAGAGTACTGATTTATAAGAAAAAAAATCGAAATGCTTTGATAAATTCCATAACTATTTTGAACATTGAAGATCTTATTGCGAAATTTAAAATACGAAAGGAAAGTCAACTAGTAAAAATAAAAGATAGTGCATGATGCTTGTTCAGCCTTGCTACCTCGAGGCTCGCCGGGCTCTGGTGGTTCTGATGGTCCAGTTATTGAGGCACGCTCCTCTGCTCACAGCCTGTATGGAAGGGCCTTCCTCCCCCTCCTCCTCGAGAATGACACAACAATCCATATCCTCGTCTCCCAGGAACAAATTCCTCATCGCTGCCAGTGCTTCCTCTTCTTCTGACCCATAGATAACTTCGGCCGGTTGGAAAGTTTGTTCCAAGTGTGGTATTGGCTGCTCCAATGTATAGTAAGGACCGCGCCATGGTGGCGACCAGTTGTTGAACTCTTCCCAGGTATACTCATATCCTAGACCGAAGGTGGTGCCATGTTTCTTAAGTTTGATAGGCTTAGCGATTCCTTGGAGGTTCTTGCCAAGTCCCTTGCTAGGTTCGTATCCGCTCCAGTTCAATATGCTTTCAATTTTGTTATCCCACCATTTGTCTTTATCAACGGCGTTGACCCGCTCGATGTGGTGATAAGTCTCCCCGCCTATCTTTCTTCTGCCTCCGATTGTTGGGATGGTTTGGCGACTGTATATGGGATTACTACCGTCGCCGTGGATGATTACCTCCTGGTGATTCCACTGAAACTTCACCGCCTGATGTAGTGTTGACGCTACGGCCCCAGCAGCATGAATCCAGGGTCGTCCTAACAGCAGATTGTAAGATGTCGGCACGTCTATCACTTGAAAGTCAACATCAAACCAAGTAGGCCCCATTTGTAAACATGGGCTAATTTCCCCAATGGTGGACCTTTGGGAACCGTTGAGAGCTTTGACGTTGATGGCCCCGTCCTTGATCTCGTAGGGGTGTGCATTTGATTTATATATTCGATTTTGACCCTTATCGATAATTACTTATCGATTATCGATATGTGCATATGCTTATCGTTATCGTTTCAATAAGGTTTTGATTTTTTCGATTTCGATTTATCGATTTTTGGGGCTTATCGATTCGGTTATCGATTACACCAATAAGAAAATTTGCGGGATTCCACGGAAAGTATATCGCTATAAACACGCCTAACTAATATGGACCAAAAGAAGCTAAAATAAGACGAACACCGTTTATAACATAAAAATTGTGTCAACAAGCACATGCAACGAAACTAAAGTAAGGGATCAAATGTATGCCACCAACACTCCAATGGTATAAAAAAAATACATCATCACGGCTAATTCTGTTTTCCATTAATTTGAACTTCATTCCCTTGAGCTTTAAGTATGATCATTCCTTAAATGTGGTAGATGAAATAGTAGGGTTAGGGACTTAGGGTAAAGGAAAGGGTATTATAGAATAAGGGTAAAAAAAAATTAAAAAAAATAATTAATTTTTTCTTTTTAGTATTTCTTATTGGTTTATTGATAAACCGATAAACCGAAGAGGACAAAATCGAAATCGAAATCGATAACTCGATAAGGCAAAATTTTGAAATCGAAATCGAAATCGATAAATCGATAAACCGATAACAAATAATCGATTCGATTTATCGATAAACCGGTTCGAATGCACACCCCTATGATCTCGTGCAGTCCCTTACCTAACGTCCTGAGTGTGGTAACGGACAAATGTTGAGGCTGGATCCCCCATCAATCAAGACTCTGGTGACAAAATAATCTTCGCATTGCACGGTGATGTGCAACGCCTTGTTGTGACTCAACCCTTCTGGTGGCAGCTCATCTTCATGGAAAGTGATCTTGTGACTTTCCAATACCTGGCCTACCATGTTAGCCATCTCCCCGCCGGTGATGTTGCTCGGTATATACGCCTCACTCAGTACCCTCAATAGGCCATTTTTATGCGCATGGGAGTTCTGTAGCAAAGCAAGGATGGAAATTTGCGCCGGTGTTTTGTTCAGCTGATCAATGACCGAGTATTCCTTGGCCTGTATCTTTCTCCAGAGATCGTCGGGCCCGGTCTCGGTGATGGTTAGCCGACTAGAGGCCTACTTGCTTGACTCAACCAAATGTTCCGGGGTATAAACCCTACCGGTTCTCGTCATACCCTGTGCCGCAATGCTTCCCTGAACATAACTTTGCCTTTCTTTCTTGCCTCGGCTGTGTAGTCCCATGGTATAGCCTTTGTATGGAGTGGTGTTATGGCTGACATTGCCACTGGAATTGGCGTGGCTATCTTTACCCGGAACGGAGCCTGTACCTTAGGTGGTAAAACTGCAACTTCGAATGGTGTAGGTGCCTTTGCTAGAGACACGAATTCGACCTCAATTGGTGCTGGCGTCTTTGCGGATGATGATGCATCAAACTCAAGTGGCATGGACATATTTATCTTGGCGTCCCCAGAGGGCTGAATCCGGACTACAATCGGATTAAGGGTGACTATTGGCTTCTTTGGATCATCACCTTCTGTGATCAAACTGATCGATCCCTTGGGGTCCAATCATCCTCTATTTCAATCATGTGAACGCCTCCACCCTTGTGGTCTGGCAGAGGGTTATTGCGGACATTTGGAGCAGGTTCCTTTGCCACAATAATCTTGTTGTCAATTAGAGTCTGGATCTTATCCTTCAGAGAACGGCATTCGTCAATGGTGTGTCCTTTCATGCCCGAATGGTATGCACAGGATTTGTTTGGATTAATCCACTGAGAAGGGTTTTCAGTAACAGCAGGGATAGAGATGACGTAACCAGCAGTTTTGAGTCTTTCATATAATTGGTCGATTGGTTCAGCAATAGCCGTGTACTATTTTGGGGGTCGTCGGTCAAAGTTTGGTCGGGGTCTAGGGAAGTTTTGGCGTGGAGGAAGGGACTGGTAGTGAGATGGTTGAGTGTTGTAGGCTTGGTAAACATGTGCTGGTTGGGAGTATTTGGGTGAAGTGGGCTGATATGTGGGAGTTGATTAGTAGGTGAGNTCTTCTATGAATCGATACCTCTTCAGTCAGGAAAATACGTCTTTAGGGGTTCGTATTCTCCATCCACGGGATTTTCGGCAAGATGATTTGCTAGTACCTGTCCCTTGATTGCTTTCTGAGTCACGTAGACAATGTCGAATTCACTCAGCAGGATTTGCCACTTGGCTAGCTTGCCGGTGGGCATGGGCTTCTGTAAAATGTACTTCAAAGGATCCATCCTTGATATTAGATATGTAGTGTAGGCACAGAAATAGTGCCTCAACTTCTGGGCCACCCAAGTTAGAGCACAGTAGGTACGCTCTAACAGAGAATACCGGACCTCGTATGGAGTGAACTTCTTGCTGAGATAGTAAATGGCCTGCTTTTTCCTCCCTATTTCATCATGTTGCCCCAGGACGCAACCGAAGGCACCATCTAGCACTGCGATATAGAGTAGTAGAGGTCTACCTGGCTCAGGCGGGACTAAAATCGGTGGTGTGGACAGGTATTCCTTAATTATGTCGAAAGCTTTCTGGCATTCATCAGTCCACTTGGTGGCGGCGTTCTTCTTCAACATCTTAAAGATTGGCTCACAGATAACTATAGACTGTGCTATGAACCGGCTGATGTAGTTGAGTCTTCCTAAGAAACTCATCACGTCTTTTTTGTTCATTGATGGTGGCAATTCCTGAATGGCCTTGACCTTTGATGGATCCAGTTCTATTCCCCGGCGGCTCACAATAAACCCAAGTAATTTTCCAGTGGGAACCCTAAATGCACACTTTGCGGGATTCAGCTTTAGGTTGTATCTCCGCAATCTGTTGAAGAACTTTCTCAAATCTTCCATGTGATCAGTGGCCTTCTTGGACTTGATGATAACGTCATCTACGTACACCTCGATCTCCTTGTGTATCATATCATGAAAAATGGTGGTCATGGCCGTCATGTAGGTGGCCCCTGCATTCTTTAACCCAAACGGCATCATCTTGTAGCAGTACATTCCCCACAGCATAATGAAAGTCGTTTTCTCAGCATCTTCCTCGTCCATCCAGATCTGATGATAACCAGCGAAACAATCCACAAATGACTGTAGCTCATGCTTGGCGCAGTTGTCGATCAGGATGTGTATGTTTGGCAAGGGGAAATCATCTTTCGGACTGGACCGGTTGAGATCCCGGTAGTCGAAACAGACTCTAACCTTTCCGTCCTTCTTCGGCACTAGCACTATGTTAGCTAACCATGTTGGTAATTCTACTACCCTAAGAACTTTGGCTTTGACCTGCTTGGTGACTTCTTCCTTGATTTTCAGATTCATATCTGGCTTGAACTTTCTGAGCTTCTGTTTTACCGGCGGACATGTCGGATCAGTTGGCAGTTTATGTGCCACAATAGATATACTCAGACCAGTCATGTCATCATACGACCAGGCGAATATGTCCTCATATTCTCTTAGAAATTTTGTGTACTCTTCCTTTTCTGACAGTGATAAGTGAACGCTGATACGTGTTTCTTTGATATTCCCTTCGTCTCCCAAGTTAACAATCTCAGTCTCGTCCAGGTTGGACTTTGGTCTGTTTTAAAATTCTCAACTTCCTTGACAATCTCTTCCGGTATGTCATCTTCCTCTGAATCTATATTCATTTGTCGCGTTGTCTCATTGCATGTCACAGTCATTGGTTCATCAAGACAAGTAATAGTAATGCTGTATAAGTAAAGTAATGAGAGAAAATAATAAGAGTATTGATTTATAAGAAAAAAAATCGAAATGCTTTGATAAATTCCATAACTGTTTTGAACATTGAAGATCTTATTGCGAAATTTAAAATGCGAAAGGAAAGTCAACTAGTAAAAATAAAAGATAGCATGATGCTTGTTCAGCCTTGCTACCCCGAGGCTCGCCGGGCATCTGGTGGTTCTGATGGTCCAGTTATTGAGGCACGCTCCTCTGCTCACAGCCTGTATGGAAGGGCCTTCCTCCCCCTCCTCCCCAAGAATGACACAACAATCCATATCATCGTCTTCCAGGAACAAATTCCTCATCGCTGCCAGTGCTTCCTCTTCTTCTGACCCATAGATAACTTCGGCCAGTTGGAAAGTTCGTTCCAAGTGTGGTATTGGCTGCTCCAATGGATAGTAAGGACCGCACCATGGTGGCGACCAGTTGTTGAACTCTTCCCAGGTATACCCATATCCTAGACCAAAGGTGGTGCCATGTTTCTTATGTTTGATAGGCTTAGCGATTCCTTGGAGGTTCTTGCTAAGTCCCTTGCCAGGTTCGTATCCGCTCCAGTTCAATATGCTTTCAATTTTGTTACCCACCATTTGTCTTTATCAACGGCTTTGACCCGCTCGATGTGGTGATAAGTCTCCCCGCCTATCTTTCTTCTGCCTTCAATTGCTGGGATGGTTTGGCGACTGTATATGGGATTACTACCGTCGCCGTGGATGATTACCTCCTGGTGATTCCACTCAAACTTCACCGCCTGATGTAGTGTTGACGCTACGGCCCCAACAGCATGAATCCAGGGTCGTCCTAACAGCAGATTGTAAGATGCCAACACGTCTATCACGTGAAAGTCAACATCAAACCAAGTAGGCCCCATTTGTAAACTAGGCTATTTTGCCCATGGTGGACCTTTGGGAACCGTCGAAAGCTTTGACGTTGATGGCCCCGTCCTTGATCTCGTGCAGTCCCTTACCCAACGTCCTGAATGTTACCAACGGACAAATGTTGAGGCTGGATCCCCCATAAATCAGGACTCTGGTGACAAAATAATCTTCGCATTGCACGATGATGTGCAACGCCTTGTTGTGACTCAACCCTTCTGGTGGCAGCTCATCTTCATGGAAAGTGATCTTGTGACTTTCTAATACCTGGCCTACCATGTTAGCCATCTCCCTGCCGGTGATGTTGCTCGGTACATACACCTCACTCAGTACCCTTAATAGGGAATTTTTGTGTGCATCAGAGTTCTGTAGCAAAGCAAGGATGGAAATTTGCGCCGGTGTTTTGTTCAGCTGATCAATGATCGAGTATTCCTTGGCCTGTATCTTTCTCCAGAGATCGTCGGGCCCGATCTCGGTGATGTTTGGCTGACTAGAGGCCTGCTTGCTTGACTCAGCCAAATGTTCTGGGGTATAAACCCTATCGGTCCTTGTCATACCCTGTGCCGTAATAGCTTCCCCGAACATAAATTTGCCTTTCCTTCTTGGCTCGACTGTGTAGTCCCATGGTATAGCCTTTGTATGGAACGGTGTTATGGCTGACATTGCCACTGGAATTGGCGTGGCTATCTTTACCCCGAACGGAGCCTGTACCTTGGGCGGTAAAACTGCAACTTCGAATGGTATAGGCGCCTTTGCTGAAGACACTAATTCGACCTCAATTGGTGTTGGCGTCTTTGCAGATGATGATGCATCAAACTCAAGTGGCATGGACATATTTATCTCGGCGTCCCAAGAGGGCTGAATCTGGACTACAATAGGATTAAGGGTGACTATTGGCTTCTTTGGATCGTCACCTTCTGTAATCAAACCGATCGATCCCTTGGGGTCCCAATCATCCTCTATTTCAATCATGTGAACGCCTCCACCCTTGTGGTCTGGCAGAGGGTTATTGCGGACATTTGGAGCAGGTTCCTTTGCCACAATAATCTTGTTATCAATTAGAGTCTGGATCTTATCCTTCAGAGAACGGCATTCGTCAATGGTGTGTCCTTTCATGCCCGAATGGTATGCACAGGATTTATTCGGATTAATCCACTGAGAAGGGTTTTCAGGAGCAGCAGGGATAGGGGTGACGTAACCAGCATTTTTGAGTCTTTCATATAATTGTTCGATAGGTTCAGCAATAGCCGTGTACTGTTTGGGGGGTCCTCGGTCAGAGTTTGGTCGGGGTCTAGGGAAGTTTTGGCGTGGAGGAGGGTACTGGTAGTGGGATGGTTGAGTGTTGTAGGCTTGGTAAACATGTGCTGGTTGGGAATATTTGGGTTAAGTGGGCTGATAAGTGGGAGGTGATTGGTAGGTGAACGGTGGAGCTTGGTAAGAGGGTGAGGGTGCTTGGTAGTTTGGAGTAGGCTGATATGTGAGTGGAGGCATTGGGTAGGTTTGGTATTTGACGGGAGATTTGGTTATCTGTGCCACCATTACGGCTCCTACGTCCTTTTTCTTGGACACACCGCCTGACTGTAAGGCCTTGTTTGTAGCTTGTAAAGCCTCGAAATTAGTAACCATTTCGCTTTTGATGCCCTCTTCGATCCTTTCCCCTAGCTTGATAATGTCAGAAAATTTGTGGCCCTCGATCATCATCAGCCTCTCATAATATTGCGGGTCTTGGGCCCGAAAGAAGAATTTGTTCATCTGTTCTTCTTCTAAGGCAGGTCTAACCTTAGCTGCTTCGGACCTCCAACGAGTGGCATACTCGCGAAAGGTTCCTGTGGGCTTCTTCTTTAGGTTTTGAATGTAGAACACATCCGGCGCATTCTCTATGTTGAATCTGAACTTGTCCATAAAGTCGGACGCCATGCTTACCCAGTTCGGCCACTTCTTTGGGTCTTGGCTAATATACCAAGATAAAGCATCTCCCTTCAGGCTCCTTATGAAAAGCTTCATGCGGATTTTCTCGTCTTTTCCCACTCCGACCAGCTTGTCATAGTATGTTCTCAAGTGGACCCTCGGATCCCCTGTACCATCAAACATCTCAAACATGGGAGGTTTGTACCCCTCGGGCAGTTCGACACCGGGCTGTATACAAAGATCTTCGTAGTTCAGCCCTTCGACTCCCTTACTTCCTTCAACGCCCTGAATTCTGCTAGTCAACTTCTTAAGTTCTTCAGCCAAGTTCTTGATAAGAAAATCTTTGTCATCAGGCTCGGATGTGTTTGAGATGGGTGGGGTGGAGTGCGGCACAGTCTCCACATAGATGGGGGTGTTATGGTGGGTGTGGCAGTGATCATTTGTGGAGTTTTGTGGTTCTGGGATGAGCAGCGGGGTATTGTTGGAAGTATGGCAGGTGTTGCAGTGGTGGTGAGGAGTGGTGTGGTTCTGTTGCTTTGGGAGACTCTGTGGAGGTGTGGGGTTCTGAGAATTTGGGAAGTTGATATCTGGAGTAGTGAGGGAAAATGACAGATTCGCCAAATTCCAGACTTGATCAAGTTCTTCCTGAAATTTCAGCAGCTTTTGCTCCAGTTGGGAGGCATTCTCCTTAGGAACCAAAGTACCATGACCGTGAGTGACCTCTACCCGTTCAGTTGAGTTTTCCTTTCTGGTGTTGTTCAAATCTTCCATCTTTCCTTTGTTCTTGTTTTTGACGGGACTGAGAGGAGGAGTGGGTGGAGGGCCCTTGGATCTTGTGGAATATGATGATGTTGCTAGAGTGCTCGAACTAACCTTTGGGGAGGGGAATAATCAAAACAAAAACAAAACAAAAAGGTAACCAAGTTAGTGAGGTTCGTGAAAAATCGATGCAATATTTAAACACATAATGCGGGAATGTAAATCGCGTCCTAATTTGGGGACCTCTTTGTGCCCGAGGTAGGCCTAGCGACAAGTTGATTTGGAGAACTTGGAATGCTAAATGCCTCATTTTATTGATAAAAAATAAGACGAATCCCAAATCGACGCTAAATAACAGGAAAAATAAAGTCGCTAATGGCCATTGGCCTTATTACAATTTAAATAGCGAAAAGATAAAGTCCTATCTACTTGGTCCCTGAAGGACCCTCCCCAGACTCTCCATCCCTGGCTTCGTCAAATAACTTTCCCAGCTCGCGAAGTCCCAGCAATAGGTAGGCTCTGGGCAGATGTCCGCATTCGTTTCCCTCAGCATTCCGACAGTCTTTGACCCTTTTGAGAAACCTTCTTTCTAGTTCCACTATGCCTCGCTCCAGGTATCCCAGTCGCTTGTTGGCATTGATGGCCATGTCCTTCCATTCCTCAATTAACTTTTGATTGGCTTCTTGTATTTCACGGTGCTCACTTTCGCATTCCCGGATTCTTTTGCGTAGCTGATTGTATTTAACCTGTGCCTCGTCCTTTTCATCTATGATCCTGTGACCTCGAACGAACCCAAGTTCATTCAGACCATCATGATTATCCTCCAACCAACCGGAATAGTAAGGAGTACAACCGGCCCGGTATTGATCTGGTTCGATGGTATCCCTTCCCATGACGATCTTGCAGTGCCACATGTGCTGAGCTTGGCACTTGTAAGGACTATCGTCAGCCTAGAAGTCAGCCCGGAAATGACTCATCTTGTCGACCCTGGGTACAACCTGCTTCCTACCAGCTTGCCTCATAACTCGGAGAGGGACGTAAGGGTACGTTCCTCTCAGACCGATTAATATCAGAAAAGGTGCGTCTCGGGATCGGGCGATGAATTCTTCCGTTGGAAACCATTCAAACATCCATTGTACTTGCTCCTCGGTCAGATTATCAAATAGCTTGAACCATCATTTGTCATCCTCCGGCTGAGCAAACATATCAGGGATATAATTCATTCGCTTTGGGTGATGGAAAGAGATATGATCGTCCCAGTCCCTTCGTTGGATCTCTTGTCGGTATTCACCCTTTTGTAGATGCTCCATGAGCCACATCTGAAGTAGTAAATTGCAACCCTCGAAGTGACTAGCTCCCCGTTGACATTTCTCTAGGGCTCGGTATATTTCTGCGACGATCATGGGCACAATGTTGAATGGTTGCCCTCCAATTTCTTCCATTAAGGTTTTAGTAACCATGACTAGTCGGGTGTGGATTCTTGCCTTCTTCATTGGAAACACAATCAACCCCAGAAAGCAGAACGTGAATACAAAGACCCTTCGATGAATATGTCTTAATGAGGTGATGGCAAACTCATCAGGATAGGTACGGTAGGACTTGTTGTGATCGTACCTCTCGTACAAATAGTCAAAGGGGATATAGGATTCTTTGAGGCATGTCAGTTCTGGATTCTTCTTCAGACCAATCATTTTGAGGAAACCTCTGCCCTTGTGGTTCTCAGGCATCAATAAACCTGGAGTCTCCCATACCAAGCCGGCTAATCCTCCTATTTCTTCTTGCAAGGGTGTCATTTCAATCTCCCCGAAGCGGAAGACGGACCTCTCACAATCCCAAAAGAGAGTAGCAACTTCAATGATCTTGTTGTTGGGTTGGATTTCCAGGAGGGAGGGTAGATTCCCTAGATATTTTCGGACAAGAGTCTGGTCACTGGAATGAAGATCTTTCCACCAGTTTAGCAGTCTCGGGTGGATATTGGTAACCATGCCGAATCTGGGGATTTCGTACCTCATTATCTGCAAAAGAATAAGGTTAGGCCCTTTCCCCCGCCGGACTCGACTATTTAACATCAATAATTGGCATAAAAGCATTTAGTTCTCCAAATAAATGCATAGAACGTGATAATGTCCGTTTGGGTTTCAGGGGAACCCGGTGGACTTTTGGATAAGGCTATCTTAAAGAGTCATTATGTGGACAACATAACTGACTCGGCTAGGTTTGACCATGATGCATGCACAGTTTAAATAGAGTGAGGTTTCTATGGGGTTTTAGACTGGTACCTTGAGCGGACAACTCAAGGGGGAAAGGTACGGAACCGTCGACTACACCGTTGATCGACTGGTTTTACCGCAAATATGCCATTTCCGGATTTAGGGGGTGATAATATAGGAAGAGCGCAACAACTCATTATAAGAGTTGCAATGGTAATTGTTTGGCACGAGTGGAATATGATGTCGATCATGATTATGCAACAATTAATGGCATGTTGTCACGTATTTGCACGTTAAAGAACGCAGTAAATACAACAGTTTTCATGATTTAAGGCAGTAGTAAAGGAAAGCAGTAAAAAAAAGGAGACAATTCAGTTTTGCAATCGAAAAGAAAATTGAATGCTTAAAAAGAAATAAACAAATAATTGTGTGTGAAGAAGCATAAATTCACAATAAAGGTCTGAAATGGTAAAAGCCTTAAAAGGTCCACAGCAGAGTCGCCATGCTGTCGCGCCCCCTTTTTTCTCCGCGAAAATCGGGTTTATGATATTTGGGAGGACAATTCATTCCTTTTGGGAATTGGGTTTGATTTAAAGAGTCGCCACCTAATGATTAGGGTGCATTAGGACACCAAGGAGGTTTGATTTGAGTAACCAGAGATTGGGTAAGGTCTTGAAAGTTTCTAAGGGGAAGGTGTTAGGCACCCTCCGAATCCACTAGTGTTGTTCCCGGCCAGACTATTATTATGAATCTGGGTACCATAAGCATATAGACAAATAAGGCTCAAATAAGAGGGGATTTTATCACATAAAGGTTTGAAAGTAAGCAAGGTTTGAAAGAACAATTAGAAAAGAGAGGCCATATTTAAACAAACTGATTGTTAGCTCTGCAACTGGCAACACCCTTGTTACTGATTTTATATTCATATGCGAATGAAGCGGCCCAGATTCGATTAAGAGTTCCTATAGACATGCTTTCTACGCGTAGTTGATTTTAAATGGTGTAGAATGCAAAAGACTTGTTTTAAAACTTATGCACATGATATCTAGGTGTTGGATTGTTTGAAAACATACGAACAAGGTATCTAAATACAGAAATTGTTTTAAAACTATAGGCATGATTTCTAAATGCAGAATTTATTTTGAGAACCTATAGGCATGATTTCTATATGCAGAAATTGTGTGAAACCTATGAACATGATATCTAAGTGCAGAAATTATTTGAAACCTATAAACATGATATCAAAATGCAGAATTATTTTAGGAACCTATATGAATGATTTCTATATGCAGAAATTGTTTGAAACCTATGAACATGATATCTAAATGTAGAAATTGTTTGAAACCTATAAACATGATATCTAAATGCATAATTTATTTTAAGAACATATAGGCATGATTTCTACCTTTTTTGCATACATAGTTACCCAACCTTTTCACTAGCCATCCCCAAGAGTTTATTACAAATTATTACAGCCCAGATTAAAGTAAAAAAATCTATCAGAAAAACATAAAAGTACAACTAAGGAGAGCCTGATTCAGACTTCATGTATGAAATATGAGGTAAACCAACTCCAATGAGATCATCATCCAAAGCCTTTCTCCCACTTGAGTGTGTCAAAGTTCCCTAAGAGCCTCCAAGGGACTCGGGGCAATGCTCACACCCAAATGTATTATCAGATTGGGACAAGTGCAGTGTGGAAAGGCCAGCCCTCAAGTGTCCAAGTTCAGAGGGAGCTCAAAGGGTCCCAAGGCAAGGCTCACAAGAGGGGGGCAGAACTTAAAGTCTAAGAGAGTGTGCAAGTGCAGAAACAGAACTTTAAGGACTAGTAAAGAAAAGGGAAAAGGGGTACTGGGAAATAGCTACAGAATTGATAACTTTACACAAAAAGGGGGGGGGGGGGTCAGGGATTGGGAACTGATTGCAGGGAGCCTATGCTTGGCAAGGGTAAGCTTTGGGCATGCACAACAATGGTGATGCTGGCATGCCTATAAGCCTACCAGAACACATAACAACAGAGAATCATAGGGGTTAGGATCCCAGGAGGGATCAAGCTTGAGTCATGAACAGTAATATTCAGCATTGTCATGCCTCAAACAAACCATAGCATCAAACACATTGGGGTAGGGGTTTGGGATCCATAATAGAATAGACAGAAGAAAATTACAGCATGCTAGAGTAAGTATTGAACTATACATGAGCAGTAGGCAGACATGCAAGTAATGGTATTAAATAAACACTTTGTTGTGATTGCCGAAAATCTTAATCAGGACATACCAGTTTTTAAGGAAGCAAAATATAGTAAAAGCAGTAGCAGGACTTGAGAAACAGGCCACAGTACTAGTAACAAGAAAGAATACTTTTGAGTATATGTGTAAATTCAGAAAGACTGTGTGTCTGTGTCTTTGAAAGGGTCGTGTATTTATAGTGTGAAGAATAGGCAGAAACAAGGTAAGAAAACAATTAAGGAACTGAATATCAATTAAAAATCAATCAATACAAGACTTCCTTTAATTAAGGAATTCAAATTGAAACGGTAAAACTATTTAAGGAAAGAAATCAACTGAACACCTTGTGCAAAGTAGGCAATTAGGGGTAAATACATAGGGGTTTTAATAAAGGGAAGAATTTTGAAATACACGGTTAAAACAAATAAGGTAAGGATCCATCAGTATTCAGTAAATCAAGGGGGCAGAGATTTTGTAAGCATTGGTCCACAAATGAACCAAGTCAGAAAAGCTAAGGAAAACTTTTGACTCAAATCGAGTAAACAGGGAAGTCACAAACATGGAAAGAAAATCAATCAAACTTATACGAAGGGAGTCAGAAACCAATCACAATTGAAAGCCATTTAGAAGGGAAGTTCAGCACATATAAAGAGTACCAAGTATCAGGCATGCGAAGCTGAATTTAGGACAAAGTGAAAGTGTCATGCAATTGCAAAATAAGTAAGTGGTAGACTATGGTAATTCAGCGATAGCACGCGGAAAAGGGGTTAAGTAAAGGTCTTATAGAGTTTAGCAAAAGTCAAAATCATATGAAGAAACAAAATTGAGGCAATGATTTTGAAACTTAACGAAGCAGTAGATGAAACAACTCTAGGAACTCAAATAGGCCCAAAGATTATGTTTTTTTCAAATCAAGCAAGTTCAGGGGCGAAGCACAAGCAAGTCACATAGCCAATAGTCTCAAAACTCGAAAGAACCCCCAAATTCTAGGGTTTCCACCATCAATCGAGAGCAGAGATGAGAACAAGTAAATCAGGCAGAAGTACCTAACGAAATACATTTGGAAATCTCAGAAAGGAACTGAAACCTTTAACAAGCATCTCTCAGTAAAAGAAACTCATGAGAAACATAGTAAAAGAACAATATGCGAAACACAGTAGAAGAACTCAGGAGAACATGGTAGAAGAAACACATAGGAAACACAGTAGAAGAGACTAATAAGAAGCATAATAGAAGGAACGCATCAAGAAACACAGTAGAAGAAACATAATAGAAGCACATAAAAGAAAAAGAAAATCATAGAAACACACAAGATAGAAGGAAAACATGAGAAACATAACTCAAAAACCCTAGATCGAAATATAAAGGTTTTGAAAGCAATGGTTTTAAAAGAAAATATCGAAAATCGTCTTAAAAGTTTAGGGAATCTAGAACAGATCTAAAGAAATCATAAGGACCACAGAAACTAGGGTTTCAGAGAAACACAAACGGCGAGAAAGACTTGGATCGTTGTTGATCTAACTAGGAGGAGTTGAAACTAGGCTCGAAACAGACATGGCTCGCCGGAGCAAGGCCGGAGACGGCCATAGAACTCGAATCGACAAGCTCTGAATGAAACTCTTCGTATTCAGACCATGAAACCTCAGGGAACAGGTGTGTAGGGACCATAGGAGGCTGGTGGTTGGTGAAACCACCATAGATTCAGGCCAGGAGGTAGCCGGAGAAGGTAAGTGAGACTCATCAAAGCTGAAGGGGAAAGGGGGAGGTTCTAGAGAGAACCAGAGGTTAGAGAGATAGAGACGAGTGAGGCAAATGAGGGGTTTAGGGTGGGGTCGTTTGGCTTAAGTAGGTAAGAATGAATCGGGCCGCCAATATTTAATCCGGGTTGGGTCGGGTAGATTTAGGGTTTGGGCTTGGGTCTTTGGGCTGGTTTAATTGGGGTTGGGTATTGGGTTTAATCAGAAATGGGCTGGGAATTGGGGGTTAGATTTAGGCTAAATTTGAAAGCCAAATTTGGCTATACGTTAAATAGCCCTTTTTCCTCATTTAATTTAAAAAATAGTAAATAAATTTTTGAAAACTAATTGAAACCACTAAAATGATTTATAATATATAATTAACAATTTAAAAATACAGGACTTAATTTTAGGAATATAAAACATAATTGAATCTTAAAATGGCTAATATTGCAATTATATGCAATTTAGCTTAAAAATACTAAATAAATTTTTAAAAATATGCAAAAATCACCTTAGCTATTTCATAGCCTAAATATAAAATTCCAATAAATGAATTACCAAAATAATAATTTTAGAAATAATCATTGGGTTTTTATAGATGAAAAAGGGAAATAAATCGGTTTAAAAACCTTAAAAATTATGGGAAAAATAGTAAAATGCTTGGACATACTTATATATGCATATATATGCTATTTTTTAAAGATATTTTGCATATAAAAATATACAGGGAATAATTGGGTATCAACAACGTGCACTTGACATTGGTAGCATTTGCAGACATACTAGACGCAATTTGTGTCCATGGTCATCCAAATGTAATCGGCCCTGAGTATCTTCTTGGCTAAGACAAAACCATTCATATGTGGGCCACAGGTCCCAGCATATATCTCCTCAAGTAGCTTAGAAGCCTCTGTTGCGTCGACACACTTAGCAGTCCCAAATCAGGAGTTCTCCTGTACAAATGTCCTTCGTTGTGGAAGAAGTGATTAGACAATCTCCGGAGTGTGCGTTTCTGAGTGTGGTTTTCATGGTTCGAATATTCTCATTTCGCCAAATACTCCTTGATGTGATGGAACCAAGGTTTTCCATCTGTTACTTCTTCAACATGAGCACAATACGCCGACTAATTATGAATTCTCAATGGGATAGGATCAATGAAATTCTTGTCTGAATGTTGTATTATAGATGACAAGGTAGCCAATGCATCGGCAAACTCATTCTGAATTCTGGGTACATGCCGAAACTCTATCCTTGTGAACCTCTTTCTCAATTCCTGCACATGGTGCAGATATGGCAATATCTTGGAATTCTTGGCGGCCCACTATCCTTGTACCTGGTGCACACGCAAATCTGAATCACCAATTATCAGCAACTCCTAAATATTCATGCCGATTGCCCTGTTGAGTCCTAGTATGCAGGCTTCATATTCAGTCATGTTGTTGGTGCAGGGAAATCTGAGTTTAGCAGATACCGGATAATATTGACCTGTTTCTGATACCAAAACTGCTCCAATGCCTACTCCTTTGAAATTTGCAGCTCCGTCAAAGAACATCCTCCAACCGGGAATGCTTCGGTAATGTCTTCTCCTACGGATAACACTTCTTCATCAGGACAATACGTTTTCAAGGGCTCGTATTCTCCTCCCACCGGGTTTTCAGCAAGATGATCTGCCAATGCTTGTCCTTTGACCGCCTTTTGAGTTACGTAGATGATATAAAACTCACTTAATAGTATCTGCCATTTGGCTAACTTCCCGGTTGGCATGGGTTTCTGGAATATATACTTTAAAGGGGCCATCCTGGATGGCATGGGTTTCTGGAATATATACTTTAAAGGGGCCATCCTGGATATGAGGTATGTGGTATAGGCACAGAAGTAATGCCTCAACTTCTGGGCCGTCCAGATCAAAGCACAACAAGTGCATTCCAGCAGAGAGTACCGTGCTTCGTAAGGTGTGAACTTCTTACTCAAGTAGTATATGGCTTGCTCCTTTCTCCTTGTCTCATCATGTTGTCCCAAAACACATCCGAAGGGTCCATCCAATACAGATAGATAGAGTAGCAAAGGTCGTCCTGGTTCCGGCGGGACCAAAACTGGTGGTGTGGAAAAGTACTCCTTGATCTTGTTAAAAGCTTCCTGACAATCCTCGGTCCAGCTTGCCTCGGCATCTTTCCTCAACATCTTGAAGATGGGTTCACATATGACTGTGGACTGTGCTATGAAGCGACTGATATAGTTGAGATGTCCTAGGAAGCTCATCACGTCCATTTTGCTCCTAGGTGGCGGTAACTCCTGAATAGCCTTGACTTTAGATGGATCTAGCTCGATAACTCGGCGACTGACAATGAATCCCAGTAACTTTCCTGCGGGAACCCCGAATGCACACTTTGCGGGGTTTAGTTTTAAGTTATACCTCCTTAGCCTGTCAAAGAACTTTCTCAAGTTCGCTATGTGATTTGTGGCCCTCTTAGATTTGAAAATGACGTCGTCCACATACACCTCTATTTCTTTGTGTATCATATCATGGAAGATGGTTGTCATGGCTCTCATGTAGGTAGCCTCGACATTCTTGAGACCAAATGGAATCATCCTGTAGCAGTATACCCCCCCCCCCCCATAGCATTATAAAAGTTGTTTTCTCCGCATCTTCTTCGTCCATCCAGATCTGGTGATAACCTGCAAAGCAATCTACAAAAGATTGGAGTTCGTGCTTGGCGCAATATCGATCAGGATATGTATGTTCGGTAGTGGAAAGTCATCCTCGAGACTTGCTTTGTTTAAATCTCGATAGTCAACACATACTCTAACTTTCCCATCTTTCTTCGGGACTGGCACAATGTTGGCTAACCAGGTTGGGTACTCAACAACCCTGAGAACTTTGGCTTTGATCTGCTTAGTAACTTCCTCCTTGATTTTTAGGCTCATATCTGGTTTGAATTTTCTAAGTTTCTGCTTCACTGGCAGACACAGGGGATTAGTAGGACACCTGTGAGCCACTATGGACGTGTTTGAACCGGTCATGTCATCAGATGACCATGTGAAAATGTCCTTATATTCCTTTAAGAAACAAATGTATTCCTCTTTCTCTGTCAGTGATAAGTGAATGCTGATGCGAGTCTCCTTGACAGTCTCGGCATCCCCCAAGTTTACTGCTTCGGTTTCGTCCAGATTGGACTTAGGCTTATTCTCAATGTTTTCAACCTCCTTGATAACTTCCTCGGGTATCTCGTCTTCTTTATCCGAATCACTATCCTCATATTGCGTTGCCTCATTACATGTCACAGTCACCGATTCATCGGGAAAAGTAATAATAACGCTGTAGAAAGAAAAAGTGTAGGAAACAATAATGAATAATAAAGAGCAATGCATTTGATTAAAACTGAAAAACATCCGGACGAGTACGGCTCGATGAATCGAGCGTTTATTTTGAAAAAATTAAATCTTTAAAACAAAGTTACTGAAAATCTTAAATGCCTAGAATGGCTATAGAAATAAAATCTGCCAAGCTACCCAGGGACTCGGCGGGCCCGGGATGGTGTGGCGGTCCAGTTCCTGAGAACAACACCCTTCTCCACAGTCTGAATAGTGAGGCTTTCTTCCTCCTCCTCCTCCTCAATTATTGCAATGCAATCCATTTGTTCATCATCCAGAAACAGATTCCTCAGGCCAGCTAAAGCCTCATCTTTTCCTTTGCTTTTAGGAGTTCAGAGGACGAGTATGCTGATGATACCCGTATACACGAACCAACCTTTGGGGAATGGGAATAATCAAAAAGAAAGAAAGAAAAATAAAAGGTATCCAAGTCAGTAATGGTTCTGAAATGTTTGCAGTATTTAAACACATATTGCGGGAATGTAAATTTGTGTCCTACTTAGGGATCCTCGTTGTGCCCGAGGTAGGCCTAGAGACAAATAGATTTTGGACAAATTTAGTGCCAATAATTTCCTCATTTCATTAACGTAAAAATAGACGACCCAAAATGATACTAAATAAGATAATGTCACTAATGACACTTGGCCTTATTACATTTAAAAGGAAAGCAAGTAAATCTAATCTACTTGGTCCCAGAAGGACCTTCTCCAGACCGGATGTTGTTGTCCATCAACTCCCCCAGCTCGCGCAGGTTCAACAGTAGGAATGCTCTTGCCAAATGTCCTCCTTCGTTTCCCTCAGCGTTCTGGCAATCGGTGACTCTCTTCCTCATTTTCCCTCCAATTCCATCAGACCAATGGTGGTATGTTACGGACTATGCCGAACCTGGGGACTTCGTGCCTCATTTCTGCAAAACAAATATAGTTAGGCCCTTTCCCCCTCCAGGTTCATCTATTTATGCAACAATGATTAGCATATTGGCATTTAGTTCTCCAAATTAATGCACAGAACGTGGTTGTGTACGTTGGGATTATGGAAACCCCGATGGACTTTTGGATAAGGCTCGTCTTACAAGATCATTATGTGGACAACATATTAATCCGACTAGGTTTGACCATGATGCATGCACAATTTCAATCAGAATAAGGTTACTATGGGGGTCTAGACTGGTACCCTCAAGCGGACAACTTGAGAGGGAAAGGCACGGAACCGTCGACTGCACCGCTGATCGACTAGTTTTACCGCAAATAAGCCTTTTCGAATTTAAGGGTAATAAATAGGAAGATCGCAACCACTCATCAAGCGTTGCTATAGGATTTAATACGCACGAGTGGAATATGATGTGGAGCATGATTTATGCAACAATAAATAGCATGTTGTCAGGTATTTGCACATAGGAATAATAAATATAGTATTTAAATAATTGAAAGGCCGTTACGGAAAAAGAAAACAAGGAGACAAGTCAGTTTTAGGAAAATAAAGAAATCATAAATGCTTGAAAGCAGTTAAATTCAAATAAGAGGAAAGGTTATACGAGATAAAGCATACTTGGACTAATTCACAAAAAATAAGTTCGTTATGGTAAGAGCCTAAAGGTATCCCCAGCAGAGTCGCCATGCTGTCGCCGCCCTCCCCCCTCCCCCTTTTTTGTCCTTTTGACGGGGAGAAGTTCGGGTTTCGACATTCATGGGGGGAATAACTCGTTTCCTTTTGGGATTTGGGTATTTGAAGAGTCGCCACCTAACAGACTATGGTGTGTTAGGGCACCTAGAGCGATTAACTCTTAGACTAGTTTTGCATTACCAGAGATTTAGGGTAAGGGCTCGAAATAACCTTGAGGGGAAGGTGTTAGGCACCCCTCGCGGTCCACAACGGTGGGTCCCGGCCGAACTTATACTTATGTGAATTAGTCCTATTAACAAATGAATAGTTTTAACACGTACTTGCAAGTAAAGGCATATTTTGTCATTTTACGCACATGTACGATTCAAGTAATGAAACAAGGGAAAAGACTTGAACAATTTGCACATATGTAAAATAAATTTATTTAAACACTGAGAGTTGGGAAAAGGGGTCCTAGGTTGGTTAGCCTACAGGATCATACCCACACAATGTCCCGTAATCACTCCTCAACGAGGGGCTACATGTGATATTAGCGCGTACTCATCATATCCATACTACCCAATTCCCTCCCCTTGGTCATAGCCTAAAGCGTTCTAGCAACCTTGATAGATATCCTATGCGTGCACTACCCGTCCCTTCCTCGTGGCCCTTGAGGTAAATAGGATCTCTAATTTTAGGTGGTTCTAGACCATCCTAAGTTACTCAAAGGATAAAAGTCTAGGCGTCAATCAAAAACAATTAGGACTACATTTAAAGAGGGAACAATTAAAGACTCACATTTACCTCCACAAACATAACAAGTAAGTGCACGTCTCAAACAACAATTTTAAGTATTTAAGAGAAAACCCTAGAACATGATATCTAGGTGAGCAGAGATTATACAGTATTGAATTAGCACCAAAATGTCAAAGAACTGAATCCTTCTTGCCTACTGATTCTTTTAAACCTGTTGAATGTGAGCAGTCTCAAATAACAAGGCACAGTTTTTATCGTTTGCAGAATTTTAATCGCCCTACGGGCTTGCCTAGACGTATAACAGGGATATCCTAGGAGCATGATATCTATTATTGATTAAGAATGTAACTAAACAGCAAACAGTTTTAGACGGCAGTTTTGGATCCTATATGCATGCTTTCTAGCAATATTATTTAAGGCAACGCTAAAACTTATTAAAGAAGTGGACAAATTAGTTAATTAAACCAATTCAAAATAAACACACATGAATTAAACTGATTTTTCTTACTAAACTGGTTTTTAGTCCTATAGGCATGATTTCTAATTGAGCATAAGGTGAAACAAATAGAATTCATTTGACCAAAGTGAAACCCCTACAGGCATGATTTCTATTAAAGCCGATTTTAACTCCTATAGGCATGATTTCTATTAAAGCTGATTTTATCTCCTATAGGCATGGTATCTAGTTATTAAAAGCTGATTTAAATCCTATAGGCATGGCTTCTAATTGTGTGGAAGTAAAGCAAACAAAATTTATTTTAAACCAAAGCAGATCCTATAGGCATGTTATCTAACAAACACATTTGAATCAACATGGACCCTATAGGCATGGTATCTACCCAATTTTACCCATAATATATAACTACCCTTCCTTTTTCACTAATCTCCCCACTGTTTGTCTACAATAATTATTACAGACCAATGAATAAAATAAAAAATTACATAAATAAAACAGAAATTAATCTATAGGGAGCCTGAAGTAGGCCCAAATGATTTCCAAGCCTCCAGTAGTCTCAAATGCCAAAGCTCCATAGCCAATTTCATGTCTAGGTGTGTCAGAGTTCCCTAAGGACCTCAAGGATCCCAGGCAGTACTCATACCTAGGCCTTTCTCAAATAATAACTGATTTAGGTGCAGTGTGGAAATGCCAGCCCTGACATGCCAGAGTTCAGAGAGATCTCAAAGGTCTCAAGGCAGTACACATATCAGAGGGGGAGGACCTAGTATTCTAAGAGTAAGTGGAATTGCATAATAGTTTGAAAGAGTTTAATAGAAAGGTCTTAGGATTCAAAAGAACTTCTGAAAACCATTAGTGATATAACAGTTTGATGGAAAGTGTAAAGAAACAATTTTTGCAATCAGAACACAAGACAGAGAACAAACAAGCTTTAGGAAGTAACTTAGGCAAGCAACTTTCACACAAGGGAAGAGGGATTGGGAACATAGAGAGTACACCTTAATGGAGCACATAGACAACATGATACATAGAGTTTTGAGTGGGTTCTATAGAACTAGTAAGTAGAATGCAGGTCATGCAGCAAAGATCACAACAGAAACATGTTGAAGCCATTCTAGGGAGAGTAATTAACTTAGCAGGAGTGAGGCAGAACTGGAAAAGACTTAGGTGCTAGGCAAGTATTAACATGTGAAGGCATGCTAATTACACAAAGGCAGAGTCTAGGCATGCTATATAGACAGAAGTCAGTCAAACAGGCTTAATTTCATATGTAGACATGTTAAACAAGATACCAAACATGCAAGTAACGTGAAAACATGCTAATTATAAATTTGGATAGGCAGTATTAGGCATGCTGGGTAGGCAGTAAACAAAAGCAAGAATGGACTCAGGCCATATGAACTAAAGCAGTAAGTAAACACATAGGTTTTGATTCTTAAAATTAATCAGAAGCATACCTAGTTAAAGAAAGAAAACACAAGATGTGAGCAAGGTATTGTGCAATTCCTAGCCTTGGCTTGCAGCCAGCTAGAATAACAGGGATCACTAGTAGCAAAGAGAGCAAAGAGAGGCACTTTTAGAGTGTAAAGTGATAGTTTTGAACTATTGTCCGTGTCAGAAGTGAGAATAGGAGGGAGTTTATATAGTAATCAAGATTTAAACTAAATAAGGTAAGGGATCAATTAAGTACGAATTAGGGAAATTCATGGAATCAGTCACGTGAAGGAAATTACGCGGAAGCTTTGCGTGAAGTGCAATTAGATCCATAAATCAGTAAGTCTTCCCTTTAATCAAGGGATAATCAATCAACGGTAAAAGCAGGACAAACATTTTAAGGAAGAAAATCAAGTAAGGTAATTAGGGGTGAATGAATAGGGGTCCAATTAAGGAAATAGTTAGCAAGAATCAGCAAATAACAAATAAGGCAAGAAGTTCAATCAAACTGAGTAGAGTAGTAAGAATCAAGGACTTTGTTAGGGAAAAAGGCTCAATTCATACCGAAAATAAGAACTTCAGAATAATAAAGGGTTTAACTAAGGAGAAAATCACGTAAAGAGTCAGCAAATATCGCAGACAACTTAAATAAAGTAAGAAAAGAATAGTCAGAATGAACATAGACATGTAGAACCAGTAGAAAAGTTGAACCAAGAACTTAGTAGAGGCATATTAAGATAAGAAAATCACGAGACATCTAAATGGCTAAAGAGAAATCATAAGAACCAAGGCAAGGACAAAGGCAGTACACAAGTAACTCCGAAACCAAACAAAAGAGTCGAAAAATTAGGGCTTTTAGTATAAACGAGTTAAGGTTGTAGCAAACTTACGAAATCAGTCAAAACACATAAGAAGCAGAAGATCAAACACTCAAAAATTATCAAACATTTTGGAAAAGAAATTATCGGGAAACCCTAGTTTCGAAAAATGAAAAACCATTCGAAAATCAGAAGGTCCTTGTAAAAAATCAGAAGGTTTTTTGTAGAAAATCATATGAAATAGGTCCAAGCATCTCAGATCTGTACAAATCTAAGAAGTTTAGAAGAAAGAAATTAGGGCTTCGAGAAGAATAATCACGGATATGAAGAAGCAAACCTAGAAACCCATAGATATAGAAAGATCTTACTCAGAATCAAACCGGGACAGCCTGAAACGGGCGAGAAATGGCCATAGATGCAAGCAAACTAACCCTGGTCCCTTGAGGACCCTGGAGATGGTGATACCAGTACAAGAGAGGCCATTAGAGGCTCGGGGGATTGTGAGAAACCACCATAGATAGCCATAGATGAGTGACGGCGAGGTTCGGTTAGGGTTAGGTTTGAGAGCATTTGAGAGATAAGAGGATTAGGTGACGGCATGAGAGGTGAGGGAAATGAGAGGGTTTTTGGGGGTCATTAGGTTTAATTTAGGAAAGGGGGACCTTGGACCGTTGATCAAAATGATCAACGGCCGGGATTTGGTCGTTATTAGGTTAGGGCAGGTTGGTACTGGGTATGGGATGGTTTATAAGGAATTTGGGTTAGGCATTAGGATCGAAATTAAATAAAAATAGGGCTAGATTTTAAATATCCAATTTTAATAACTAAATAAATTTATAAAAATAATAAATGAGTTTTGTGTACTAAAATGATTTAAAATAGTTTATTTAACATTTTAAAAATATAGAAGACCATTTTATGCATAAATAATATAATTATATATTAGTATGGCCTATTATTGCAAAGATGTGCAATTTAGCTTAAAATGTAAATGTAATTACAAAGAAATGCACTAAAAATATTTAAACACTATGTTGGCATAAATAATGAATTTAGATGGCTAAATCATCACAAAAGTAATTTGAAGGATAATTATTGGATATTTATATAATAAAAAGAGAAGAAATAAATTGATTTGGAGCTTTTAAAAACTATAGAAAAGTTATAAAAAATACTTATGCATGCTTATAACTGCATATGTACTATTTTGAAAGTATGTATATGTGTTTAAAAATATGTGAGGAAAAATTGGGTATCAACAGTCGCGTTTCCTGAAACACCTGCAAAGTAGTGCAGATGTGATTAGTGGCTCCTGAATCTACACACCAAAACATTGTAGAAACAGCCACTAAACAAGTTTCAATGACATTTAAATTTGAATTACCTTGCTTATTCAACTTTTCCAGATAGGCAGGGCATTGCTTCTTTTGATGCCCAGGTTGCTTACAATGATGGCACTTGCCTTTGGGCTTTTTCACACCAGCCGCACCACCAGGTGCCAAAATCTTTTGATCCTTCTTCTTTTTCTTTTTGCCTTTCAACTTAGAAACCGAAGCTTTCTCACCATTGAGTGCCACAATTGGAGCTTGTTGTTTGATAATAGATTCTGTCGCTTGAAGCTCATTCAACATTTTCGCTAGTGACAAATCCATTTTGTTCATATTATAGTTCAAGCGAAATTGTTGAAAACTGTCAGGCAGAAACTGCAGGACCATCTCAACTTGAGACTCCTTATCAATCACAGCTCCAAGGACCTCCAGCTCATTCGGAAGACTCATCATCTTCAGAACATGGTCCCTGACCGATGATCCTTCAACCATCTTGGTATTCAAAAGGGCATTCATGGCTAAATAAACTAACGTTCTCTTTTTTTTTTACCATAATGACTATTCTGATGAGAAAAAAGAAGAAAATCTCTCTCTCTCTCTCTCTCTCTCTCTCTCTCTCTCTATCTTTTAGACTTAATATTCTATAATCTATCTAAACTCAATCTTAAACGAGCATATATTTTTCTTTTCCTTTTTTTTGAAACATATACTCTATGAGAAATTATTAAGGAAAAATCCTAGAAGAGAAAAATATTTTTTGATTCTTTTTTTAGGAAGGAAATCTAAAGAATAAACCAAAGAAAAATATTTTGAATTTTCATTTGATACCCTGAAGAAAACTTCGAAGCGAGAAATGAAAAAGATAAAAACTATTTTTTTTCTTCTATGCATAATGTCCTAAAGCTCTAGTGAAAATAAAAAGAATATATTTTTTTTATTTTTTTATATATTTCCCAAAGAAGAACCTCAAAAGAAATATTTTTGGAATTAATATCTCAGAGAAAACTTCTAAAGAGGTATTAAAAGAAAATTCTCTCTTTGTTTTTTGAATTTTTAGTCTTAATATACTAAAGGAAATATAAAAGCAATTTTTATTTTGAGTTCTAGATATTAATTTCCTAAGGAAAACCACAAAAATTTTTTTTTGAACTTCTAGAGTTAGTATTCTAAAGAAAACATCTAACAGAAATATAAAAACGCAAAATCTATTTTTTTTTTTGGATTTTTGATTTATAACACATCTTTTTTCCAATACATGATAGGAAATACAATAACAAAAGAATCGACATTACTGTACAAAACTAAAAGGTAAAAGACGACATAAAAAGAAAAACAGACTCAAAACATAAAAAGAAATATGTCACGACCCTAAACTCAAACCCGGTTGTGATGGCGCCTCTCGTGAAGACAAGGGCAGCCGACACATTTCCAATTCGAAGATAAACAGCTAAACAAAAATACAACAGGCTAAAACATGATTTAATAATGCTAAACAGCGGATAATATCATAACAAGGCGGAAGTACAACCCAAACACAGCCCAAACCGGGGTGTCACTAGTCATGAGCATCTACTAAATCTAAATACAATTGACAAAGTCTGGAATGTACTAAGTACAGACTAATAAAATGTCACGACCCAATTCTCAAACCCGGTCGTGATGGCGCCTCTTGTGAAGACAAGGCCAGCCAGACCAATACAGAACACCTCTTTTAAGCAGTAAGTCACCATTAAGCAATTATAAAGCATGATTTAATAACAATAATTTGCGAAAACATAGATAATAATAGTAAAACCATCCCGACACAGCCCGAACCGGGGTGTCACTAGTCACGAGCATCTATTAGAGTGAAGTTACAACTACAAGCCGGAAATATACAAAATAGGATTTATAAATAAAAGGAAGAAATGCGGTGCCGCGAACGCTGGCGGTCACCTCGCTCAACTTCGATAGCGTAATCTCTAATCAGCTCAAAACCCGCTACCGGGTGAACAAATACCTGCATCTGCACGCGAGGTGCAGGGAGTAAACTGAGTACTCCAACTCAGTGAGTAATAAAGGTAAATAACAACTGAGCAGTAAGAAATCACGTAAAGCAAATCATCATGTTGTATAGGGCAGGGTACTATCCTTTGAGAAAACAATGGAACTGTGAAATCTTTGTAAATATCTTGGCTCAGTTTAAATCTCTTTTGAAAATGACCTTTTCAACAGTTACGAAATGATTTCAAAATAGCTAGTGCAGATAAGCACAGTAAATCCTCCCCTCGGGCACAAATACCACAGTATAACAGGTAAAAAAGCAAATAAATATGCAAGATGAGCACATAAAAGTTCGCCCCTCGGGCAATATCTCAAAACAGTACCAGCCCCTCGGGCTCACTCTCAGAAACACTCTCAGCCCCTCGGTCTCTCTCTCTCTCTCTCTCTCTCTCTTTCTCAGATCACTCTCAGAACAGTATCATATAGTAACCGCTGCGGCGTGCAGCCCGATCCATATCTCGTCGACGGCGCTCACTGGGGGTGTGCAGACTCCGGGAGGGGCCCCTTACGGCCCAAGCGCAATATCAAGCCACCTCGTGGCATATAACATAAGGCCTGAAAGCCTTCTCACATCACACTCGAGGCCTGAAAACCTCCTCGCATCACACTCGAGGCCTGAAAGCCTCCTCACATCACACTCGAGGCCTGAAATCCTCCTCACATAACACTCGAGGCCTGAAAGCCTCCTTACATAACACTCGAGACCTGAAAGCCTCCTCACATATGGCCCTCGGCCTCACTCAGTCCAGAAAAATATCACAAGCCCCTCAGGCATCAATAAAATATTAGTGCTCAGCCCAAACAATAGTGGAAATATCATTTAAGTCTCAAAGTTCAATTAAAGCAGCTGAGTTTGTAAAACGGTATAATCAACAGGACTGAGTTCAAGTAGTATATCAAAATAGCGAGGAAACAGTGATAAAAATCCCGAAGGGTTCAGATAATTGGCACGAAGCCCAAATATGGCAATCAGCCCAAATCATGATAATAACAAATAAGTTTCAGCCAAAATATGCAGTAAAATCATCAATCGGGACGGACCAAGTCACAATCCCCAATGGTGCTCTACCCCACGCTCGCTATCCGGCATGCAAGTCACCTCAATATACATTACGGTGTGCAATCTGGGGTTTCAAACCCTCGGGATATTATTTACAATCATTACTCACCTCGAAATGGTGAAATCCCTAGCTCGCGATGCCCTTGTCCCGCAAATCGGCCTCCATGCGCGTCGAATCTACCCAAAACCAGAACGAATATGTCACAATATGCCAATGGAACAATACCCAATCGAAAACAATCGAAAAATATTAAAAATCTTAAAATTAGCAAAACCCGAGCCCCGGGCCCACTTCTCAAATCTCAGAATTTTCACATTAATAGATTCCTTATCTTCTCACGAATTCATACATACCAAGAACTCTCAAATCCGAGCTCAAATGACCCATCAAATCCCAATTTGACATATCAAAAACTCAAGCCCTAGTTCTTCAATTTTAGGCTTAATTTCTATAAATTTCAAGGTTAATCTCACATAATAATCGTGTTTTAAGATCATAGAACTCACCTCCAATCAATCCCAGTCGAAATCCCCTTCAATTCCCGTCCAAAAGCTCTCAAGGATGTTCAAAAATGGAGGAAAAATAGCTTAGCTCGCGGAACAAAATGAACTTTTAAAACCCTTCTGCCCAGACATTTTTCGCTTCTGCGACTTCCGCTTCTGCCGAAATCTTCCGCTTCTGCGGAGCTTCACTAATTGCCCAGGACCGCTTCTGCGGTCTAAATCCACTTTTGCGGACTCCGCTTCTGCGGGCCTCTATCCGCTCCTGCGGAAACCAGCCTCCTTAGCACCTCTCGCACTTGCGACCCCATTTTTGCATCTGCGGCCCCTTTTCCACAGAAGCGGAAATACCAGAACCAGCAAATCTCTGAAACAACACAAGTCCAAAATTCATTCTGATAGCCATCCGAAATCACCCCGAGGCCCCCGGGAACTCAACCAAAAGTGCCAACCTATCCTAAAACATCATCCAAACTTGGTCCAATCATCAAAACACCTCAACCAACACCAAAATCATCAATTTACATCGGATTCAAGCCTAAGTTCTATTAAAACTCCCGAAACTCGTATTCGATCAAAAACCGAACAAAAATGACGTCCGAATGAACTGAAACTTTACACACATCTCCCAAATCACTTAACGAAGCTACAGTAACTCTCGGAATTCCATTCCGACTCTCGGGTCAAAATCTCACCTATCAACTGAAATTCGCCAAAATACTAACTTCGCCAATTCAAGACTAATTCTACACCGGACCTCCAAAATCACTTTCGATCACACTCCTAAGTCATAAATCACCCAACGAAGCTAACCAAATCATAAAAATTCTGATCCGAGCTCATATACAAATAAGTCAACTCTTGGTCAAACCTTTCAAATTCCATGCTTTCAATTGAGACTGTTCTTTCAAATTCATTCCGGTTTTTCCTGAAAAACCAAAACCAACGGTCTACATCAGTCATAATACATAACACGGGGCAAGTCATGCCCGAGAACTGACGATCAAAGTGCAAAAGCTCAAAACGACCGATCGGGTCGTTACATAATATAAGGAGGGAGAAAAGCAGTGCTGCGAACGCCGACAACCACCTTGCTAAACTTTGATAACTCTGCCTCCGATCAGCCAAAACCCGCTACCGGGTGTAGAATACCTGAATCTGCACACACGGTGTAGGGAGTAAAGTGAGTACTCCAACTCAGTGAGTAATAATCATAAATAAAGACTGAGTGATAAGAAATCACGAAAAGTGCATCAACATGTTGTATAGAAGTGGTACAAAACCAGTAAGAAAGCAATGAAGCTGTAAAATCCCTAAAAAACATCTTAGCTCAGTTTAAAACTCTTTGAAAATGACTTTTTCAACAGTTACGCAAATGAATGCCGAACAACTAGTGCAGATAAACACAGAAATCCGCCCCTCGGGCACAAATACACAATTATGCAAGTAAATGACAGGCAAAAAAAGAAAGATAAACACATAAGGTTCGCCCGTCGGGCACAATATCAACAACTCTGCCCCTCGGGCAATATCTCAGAATGGTACCAGCCCCTCGGGCAATCACATAGAACAAAACCAGCCCCTCAGGCTATATCTCACATCACACTGGGTACCCATACTTACTGGGGGTGTGAAGACTCCTGGAGGGGCCCCTTACGGCCCAAGCGCAATAACAAGCCATCTCGTGGCATCATAAACAAGATGTCGGCCTCATATCAATATCAAGCCACCTCATGGCGTACATATCTCAGGCCCTCGGCCTCAAATCAGTATTAGTGTATCACCGCTGCGGCGTGCAGCCCAACCCAAAAGATATCCTTACAACACAGGCCCTCGGCCTTACTCAGTCAAAAATCACATAAGCCTCTCGAGCAACAGTAAAACGGTATTTCTCAGCCCAAAACATCATTTAAATATCATTTGAGTATTAAAACAGAGTAGACATCCCTGAGTTTTGAAAACAGTGGAAATAACATGACTGAGTTCAAGTATAAAGTCAAAACAGTGAGGAAACATCAACAACAATCCCCGAAGGGTTTAGATAATTGGCACGGAGCTCAAATATGGCATGCAGCTCAAATAATGATGATAACAAATAGATTACAGTCAAATATACAGTAAAATCATCAATTGGGATGGACCAAGTCACAATCCCCAAAAGTGCACGACCCCACGCTCGTCATCAAGCGCGTGCCTCTCCTCAATATAGCACTACGATGCGCAATCCGGGGTTTCAAACCCTCAGAACATCATTTACAATCATTACTCACCTCGAACCGGCTAAATCCCTACCTCGCGACGCATTTGCCCTTCGAATTGGCCTCCACGTGCATCGAATCTATCCAAAATCAGAACGAATACGTCACAATATGCTAAGGGAACAAGACCCAAGCGAAAACAATCGAAAAATACCAAAAAATCCCGAAATTAGCAAAACCCGAGCCCCAGGCCCACTTCTCGAAACTCATAAATTTTCACATCAATAGAATCCTCATCCTCATACGAGTTCATACATATCAAGAACATCAAATTCCGGCCACAAATGACCCTTCAAATCCCAAATCAAAAGTTCAAAATTCCAAGCCCTAGTTCTTCCATTTTTAGCTTATTTCTATGATTTTCTAGGTGGAATTCACAATAGAATCGAGTTTTAGGTCCGAAATTCTTACCTCCAAACGCTTCCCCTTGATTCCCTCTTTAATCTCCTTCAAAAAGCTCCCAAAATGACCAACTATGGAGGAAATGAGCCCCAAAATCACGGATGAAACGAATTAAAACATTTTGCCCAGGCCTAACCGCATCTGCGGTCAAAATACCCGCTTCTGCGGTACCGCTTTTGCGGCTAACACTCCGCTTCTGTGGAAATCACTAAAGCCAGCCACTGCCGCATTTGCGATCCTTCGTCCGCATTTGCGGTTCCACAGATGCGGTCCCCACAACCGCATTTGCGGTTTCTGACAATCCCCTCCATAACCGCTTCTGCGGCTTCTCCCTCGCACATGCGGCGCCGCACCTGCGGTGCCCAAACCGCAGGTGCGAAAATATCATAAGCAGCAACTTCAGCAGCTGCAACACAATCCAATTTTTCTCCGTTAACATCCTGAAATTACCCCGAGGCCCCCGAGACCTCAACCAAACATACGTTCGGTCGGGTCGTTACATCCTCCCCCACTTAAACATACGTTCGTCCTCGAACGTGCCCAGAGTTGTTCCAAAAGCCAACCAATTGCTGAATAACCTTACCATGCACATACCCGGGGGTGATCCCACGTCACGCTATCTCCTATAGGTCCGATAACACATAGAAACTGAAATTTCACAATCCAATCTAGCCCATAAACCATAGAACCACATTTCTACTTCCGAAATCATCAATACAATCAGAATTTCACATTTATACTCTGAATAAGCCCAAACAAGCTGTAATAACCCATACCTGCTAACTCAGGTGCAATCACATGATATACCACATAACTCAAGCACTTGTAGTGATAACTTCTAATCACAGCAGCTGCACACAACAATCGAATACCGATAGAAAACCTCTTATCAACTAATGTCTCATCCCAACACTTTCGTATACTGCCAGTGATAAATAAAACACACAGTAAGCCTTAACCATTTCTTAGATCAACCATTCATGAAGTTACTTCTCCTTTGGCAAAGACCATGGCAATTTCTGAGCCGAACCTCGATATTTACCCTTCCAACATGCTGAAATCGAATCCGTTCGTATTCATTAATGATCCCAATGATCTCATCTAATCACACACAACCACTCCGGTGACATGACACCTCAATGCAGACTAAAGCCGTAACTTGCGCAATCCGCGCACCAATAAGAAATAATCCGAACATACTCAACTCATGATAATGACTCAAATAAAAGAGTTGTACCTCAAGACCACCGGTACCACCACAACACAAGGCTGAGAACCCGTCTCACATCGTAGAAATAGAACACACGAATCTAACCCTCAAGGTCATATCTCCACATAAACATCGCTGCAATGCGCGATCCTATCCCAATACTGCTCCCCATGAAACACTCAAGTCACTCTGCTCGAAATCGACGACCACACGCAATTGATGTCTAGAACCAAAGCAAATCATCATGACCACAGTGAAGCAAATACATAACACTACTCAACCCAAAAGGATATAACCGATACGCCATCCGCCGAGCAATATCCAATACTCTTTCCCGCTTGACTTCCACTAAAAAAACCCCAATGGAACCGCACCATCTGTGCCTATACCCAACAAATCATAACACCTCGCAACATAGAAAAGGTAACTCATAGATCTACCCAGATTATTAATAAGCTCAATAACAATCGAATCAACACATCCCTCAACAATACAATCCGGAGCCAACCAAGCCGACTCAAGTTAGAACACGCATCCACATTGGCCTGCCAACGAACTCCTTATCAAGGAAATCCTGAAGCTGCTCCTTCAACTCCTTTAACTCTGCCGGTGCCATACGATACGGTTCCCGGCATCAAATTAATACCGAAATCAACAACCTTGCCTGGCGACATGGCCGGCCACAAGAAACACATCCGAAAAGTCCCTCACCACCGCAACTGAATCAATATGAGGAGCCTCTGCACTGACATCCATCACTAGAGCCCAAAAAAAAAGAAAACAATCCTTCCCAGCCATCCGCTGGGCCTTCGGAATATAAAACCACTCTACTAAGGACATAATCCGTCGAACCTCATCACTCGGTCCGTGGCATACCTGACATCAACATTGCCCCCTTAGCGGAAAAGCTCTGAATGATACAACACTGAGACATCCAGTCCATACGCAATATCACCTCCAAAATCTACGTACCAAGCAGTAAAAGATCCCCTCGGGTCTCCAAACCCCGATAGTCACTGAACAGTGCCGATACACACGACCCACAACTACAACGTAGCCTGAATATGAGAACTCCCAGTCTCCAACTCCATATTGCACACGAATCACATATCCGATTCCAATTCCACCGTCCGAGCACATACCACATCTCTAATATCCAGTCACTCCATGAGAGATACTCTAACATTCTTTTGTGCCTCCAAGCAAACTCGAATATCAGCAGTTGATCTAACAAGAAAGTGCCGCAATACTACCGAAGTACCATCAATTTAATCACATTGCCTTTTTCTGAAATATATACCCTCGTCAAATTACTTCCAACTAGCAATACCATTTCCTTAATCATCTGAAGATCATCTCTCCAATTATCTGAAACCGCCTGTGCTGCCTGAGAATTTATGGCCTTCCATTCAGAACTGAACCGCAACCTTACACACGCAAATCTCAACCTCCACACATACCGCATATACCAATCCATCCTAAAATAACATGAGAATTTCATATCCCTTCCGAGCCACAAGCAACTATGTACTCAACCAACCAAGAACTTTTCCATTGATCCCATTCTAGAAGAAAATCACTATACATCTCAAGCTCCTCACGCCAGCAAAAAATATACATCTCTAACCGTGGTAGAAATCAACAAGAACTCTCCGACTCCCCTTGCACAAACAAGCTTGTCAGGACTGAAACCCCCTAGCTCAACCAACCTACGCAGGCCACTAAATCCCAAGAGCATTACCGCGAAATACCTGAAGAAACTCATTACCTCGTAAATACCCAAAGAACTAATCATATCCTTACCATACCGATCTGGCCTACTACCAAGCTATCCCATCTAACTGAGCTCCCTTCTGATTTACCTTCAATTGATACTCCTTCTTGCCATAACATCACATTTCCTCAACCTAACTCACCACACGAGACCCAAGCATAATACCACACAGCCTAAGGCTCATAACCCGCTGAATACTCTCTTAAATATCCCTAAAAGTACCACCTTCAAAATGCTTTACTCTGAAGAGACTTCCTACGAATCTAAATCTGTTACCTTTACCTTCCTGATACTGATACATAGAATCCCACAATTTATAGAAAATACCACAAGCCTTGACATCTTCCAGTGAAAACTCAGTTTCCAACCATATGCAACTTTACAATACCCAATTGTTATATGTAGAATCTTGAACACATTAGAATCATTCTCGCAAGTCACCCACTCTACTCAAACCGCAATTAGCCCGATCAAAAGAACCGAACAACCTGTGCCTCATTAGCACTTCGACCCGCAGAATGTAACCTCATTCCAATATAACCAAGCAACTTCCTGGCCCATGCACCGAGCATTCCTTACCAACAACAACTCAAGTACTTCCTCGATTCTCATACACCCACAAAGCATAACATAACCTTTATTGAAATTTCCTTTATTCGAGCCATAACTGACTCACAAATACGCTTCGAACTGGAACCATTATAGCACATAACCGTGCAATCAACTATTCAATAGCAGACTCCCCCACTTGGCTCGAAGCCATAGATCAAAGCACACACCATAATTCATAACGCATATACTTTATTGCTGCCATAATACCATAGTGAATTTTACTCAACCCTTCATAAGCTCGTGGAACACAGACCATCTGGTACTTCATATCTTCTGCAACTCTCGCATTTGCTCACATAACAATTGAACCCACTCTCTTAAGTAGCTCAAATTCAAATTGCAACACACATATTTCACTTGTAATTGAGATCTTCTAACCGACAACATAAGGATCACACAACCTCAGAACACTTCGCAGGAGATAACTCACCTGCTTTGCCTCAAGCTAACATTTATGTATGCCTTCCACCGTCATGAACATTACGTAATCATTTTAGTCCTCCTGAGTCTGAACTCATACCGTAACATGGAATTTACTTCACTCCCAACTAGGAAACATGAAAAGATTCATCACACGCCCATAACTCAGGGCTAAAATTCGAATCAAGACGGAAATCAAGAACCTAATAGTTCTTCTATCCTCCAGCAGACCCTTCTCGTAGCTTCCAAATCATACGAATACATGTCGCAGTCACATCACCCTCATCATGTAACTATCCAGTCGTTACTTCCCTTAATAGGGACACAAAAGAACACATAGATCCAGAAATACGTGCTCACACAATCAGCACCTCGGTGCTCAAGCAATAGGTAAAAATCCGGCCTCGAGTCCTCCAGACTGGCCCAACATCAGCACATAGAGATCACATCTCGCCCCTCAATCAGGGATTCACAAGCTATCGATGCACATCTGATACTAAGCGCTCATGTGCGCATACGAACGCGTGGAAGGAATTCAAAGAGTTACTTTTCAAGATGAATCAAGGACGCACGATAAGAATTAAAGAAGGTGAAGTTTTTCCTAAAGGTTTCGCAGCCTCCCGAGGATAAATACAGACGTCTCTGTACCGATCGGCGAGACTCTACTACACCTGCTCATGACTCGTGAGACCTATGTAACCTAGGCTCTGATACCAACTCGTCACGTCCCTAAACCCAAACCCGGTTGTGATGGCGCCTCTCGTGAAGGCAAGGCCGGCCGACACATTTCCAATTCGAAGATAAACAGCTAAACAACAATACAACAGGCTAAAACATGATTTAATAATGCTAAACAGCGGATAATATCATAACAAGGCGGAAGTACAACCCAAACACAGCCCAAACCGGGGTGTCACTAGTCATGAGCATCTACTAAATCTAAATACAATTGACAAAGTCTGGAATGTACAAGTACAGACTAATAAAATAAGGAGGCAGAAAAGCAGTGTTGCGAATGCCGGCAGCAACCTTGCTAAACTCCGATAACTCTGCCTCCGATCAGCCAAAACCCGCTGTCGGGTGTAGAATACCTGAATCTGCACACACGGTGCAGGGAGTAAAGTGAGTACTCCAACTCAGTGAGTAATAATCATAAATAAAGACTGAGTGATAAGAAATCACGAAAAGTGCATCAACATGCTGTATAGAAGTGGTACAAAACCAGCAAGAAAGCAATGAAGCTGTAAAATCCCTTAAAAACATCTTAACTCAGTTTAAAACTCTTTGAAAATGACTTTTTCAACAGTTACGCAAATGAATGCTGAACAACTAGTGCAGATAAACATAGAAATCCGTCCCTCGGGGATAAATACACAATTAAGCAAGTAAATGACAGGCAAAAAAAAGAAAGATAAACACATAAGGTTCGCCCGTCGGGCACAATATCAACAACTCCGCCCCTCGGGCAATATCTCAGAACGGTACTAGCCCCTCGGGCAATCACAAAGAACAAAACCAGCCCCTCGGGCTATATCTCACATCACACTGGGTACCCGCGCTCACTGTGGGTGTGCAGACTCCTGGAGGGGCCCCTTACGACCCAATCGAAATAACAAGCCATCTCGTGGCATCATAAACATGCTCTCGGCCTCATATCAATATCAAGCCACCTCGTGGCGTACATATCTCAGGCCCTCGGCCTCAAATCAGTATCAGTGTATCACCGCTGCGGCATGTAGCCCGACCCAAAAGATATCCTCACAACACAGGCCCTCGGCCTTACTCAGTCAAAAATCACATAAGCCTCTCGGGTAATAGTAAAACAGTATTTCTCAGCCCAAAACATCATTTAAATATCATTTGAGTATTAAAACAGAGTAGACATGGCTGAGTTTTGAAAATAGTGAAAATAACATGACTAGGTTCAAGTATAAAGTCAAAACAGTGAGGAAACATCAACAATAATCCCCGAAGGGTTCAGATAATTGGCACGGAGCCCAAATATGGCATGCAGCCCAAATAATGATGATAACAAATAGATTACAATCAAATTTGCGGTAAAATCATCAATCGGGACGGACCAAGTCACAGTCCCCAAAAGTGCACGATCCCACGCTCGTCATCAAGCGTGTGCCTCACCTCAATATAGCACTACGATGTGAAATCCGGGGCTTCAAACCCTCAGAACATCATTTACAATCATTACTCACCTCGAACCGGCTAAATCCCTAGCTCGCGATGCATTTTCCCTTCGAATTGGCCTCCACGTGCGTCGAATCTATCCAAAATCAGAACGAATACGTCACAATATGCTAAGGGAACAAGACCCAAGCGAAAACAATCGTAAAATACCAAAAATCTCGAAATTAGCAAAACTCGAGCCCCGGGCCCACTTCTCGAAACTCAGAAATTTTCACATCAATAGAATCCTCATCCTCATAAGAGTTCATATATATCAAGAACATCAAATTCCGGCCACAAATGACCCTTCAAATCCCAAATCAAAAGTCCAAAATTCCACGCCCTAGTTCTTCCATTTTTAGCTTAAGTTTCCATGATTTTCTAGGTGGAATTCACAATAGAATCGAGTTTTAGGTCCGAAATTTTTACCTGCAAACGCTTCCCCTTGATTCCCTCTTTAATCTCCTTCAAAAAGCTCCCAAAATGACCAACTATGGAGGAAATGAGCCCCAAAAACGCGGATGAAACGAAATAAAACATTTTGCCCAGGCCTAACCGCATCTGCGGTCAAAATACCAGCTACTGCGGTACCGCTTTTGCGGTTAACACTCCGCTTTTGCGGAAATCACTAAAGCCGGCCACTGCCGCATCTGTGATCCTTCGTCCGCATTTGCGGTTCCGCAGATGCGGCCCCCACAACCGCATTTGCGGTTTCTGACAATCCCCTCCATAACCGCTTCTGCGGCTTCTCCCTCGCACATGCGGCGCCCAAACAGCAGGTGCGAAAATATCAGAAGCAGCTACTTCAGCAGCTGCAACACAATCCAATTTTTCTCCGTTAACCACCCGAAATTACCCCGAGGCCCCCGGGACCTCAACCAAAAGCACCAACACATCCTAAAACCTTATTCAAACTTGTTCCAATCCTCAAAACACCTCAAACAACATCAAATCACCCGAAACACATCGAATGCAAGCCTAAGTTTCTAAACTATTCCGAAATACGCTTTTGATCAAAAACCCAACCAAACCACGTCCGAATGACCTGAAATTTTTCACACACATCCCAAATGACATAACGGAACTACTGCGACTTCCGAAATTTCATTCCGACCTCTATATCAAAATCTCACCTATCAATCGGAAAACGCCGAAATCTTAATTTCGCCAATTCAAGCCTAAACCTTCCACGGACTTCCAAAATGCATTCCGATCACGCTCTTAAGTCCCAAATCACCTAACGGAGCTAACCAAATCATCCGATCCGAGATCATGTACAAACAAGTCAAATCTTGGTCAAACCTTTCAAATTTCAAGCTTCAAACTGAGAACTGTTCTTCCAAATTCATTTTGATTACCCTGAAAACCAACACCAACGGTTTACATAAGTCATAATATACTACACGGGGCAAGTCATGCCCGAGAACTGGCGAGGAAAGTGCAAAAACTCAAAATGACCGGTCGGGTCGTTGCAAAAAATCTCCTTAAGCAACTCCTGAATGAGCGATCCTGACTGAATGGTCCTAGGGCGTCTGTCATGCTCAAACTCCGATAAGTAAACCCACACCTGTATGAGAAAATTAAGACCAAATAAAGTTAAATATTAGAAAACTATGTGAGACAATAACATTCCCTATTGGACGCATGCAAGACATGATTGAGGCTATTTTTGCAAAATGGCTTATGTGGCCAAAAGGTGGCTAGAAGTGCAAAATTTGGTTAAGACCCCGCAAAGCCAAGAACCTAAGATTCACTAGGAAGATCGGACCCTATGTGGGTTGCCTACGTATCACGCCCCAAAAGCGTATCACGCCCCAAAAGACGAGAATCAGGTATGCGTAGTTCGGGAAGATTGGATACGGGCGAGAATAAAAAAAATAACTAATTTAGAGAAAATATATTTTTGTCTTTTGTTTTCTGAAAACAAAAATGATGACACATGTAAACTCTTTTTGGATTTCCTTTTTCCTCTTTTTTTGATTTTTTTTTGAAAAACAATAATAGAGAAAGTGCAAAATCTTTTTGGATTTTTTTATTTTTATTTTTTTTCTTTTTCTTAAAAAAATGTGAAAGAGAAACATAACTGGGCCCTACTTGCTTTATTTTCACACTTCACCCTCTTTCTCACTCATTTACCCTCAACCATCATTGGTCCGCCAAATAGACCTTTTTACCCTTGAAGGATGGAACATGTAGCACATAAGATGCATCAGGATGGTCTTTTATTTTTGGGAACACATGTCCTAGACGGACTCAACCCCTGTGTTGAGTCCCCAAAGTCAAATGCACATGATGCAAATAAGCATTCCTACTAGGGGTCCGACATGAGACTGTGTTATTCTAGGTTTTAAAACCTGGGTGTATTGTTCTAGACCTAACTTACCCGAGTGGACAACTCGAGCCAGGGGGTGCTACGTACCGGGAACCAAAAGGCCATCTGGCTTTGTAACTTGTCTGAACCTCGTTCTAAATTAGCGCATGACACTAACAGAAAAGAAGTCACGCCAGCGTGCACTTCCCAGAAGATTAGAAGAGAAGGGTTTAGCAGCAGTTTATATACAGTTCAAATAATATAAAAGCGGTAAAAAGCGGCATATAGCACATTAGGCCCAAATATGTAATATAAATCAGATAATAAATAAAATCCAATTATAAAAGCTATTCTAAGCTTGAATTCTGAACCCTGAACCAGAAGTTCTGGGTTCTTGTCCCTAGCAGAGTCGCCAGAGCTGTCACACCTTCTTTTTCTACCCCGAAAAGGGTATAAGGGGAGTTTTTCCAATTAAAGTGACAATAATCAAAATGGGATTATTTATATTTAAATTCAGAGTCGCCACTTGGGATAATTTATGGTGTCCCAAGCCACCGGTTTAAAATCCCGAATCGAGGAAGTTTGACTCTTATTATGGTCTGCGAACACAGAAATCCGGGTAAGGAATTCTGTTAACCCGGGAGAAGGTGTTAGGCATTCCCGAGTTCCGTGGTTTTAGCACGGTCGCTCAACTATTATTATTGGCCTAATTATCTGATTAATAACATGTTCAAAATCTATTGTGCATTTTATTCCTTCTACCGCTTTTAATTACTTATGGAATTATTCTGGAACAAGTTACGATTGTCGTACACTTGTTTGTTTGGTATACATTGCAAATCGTGTCACAAAAATCGTACCCACAATCTACAACATGTTTAATTTTATTAATATCATTAGAGGTTATGGCCGGGTCACATAAATGTGCACCCAGATTTTGGAAATTACGTATCACAACTACGTCAACGGGAACCGTACCCGTAGCTATGATGATTTATTATAGCGCGCCTAAAGCAAACTACGAATATGAGAGTTGTTTAGTTCCTTCAATTTGAGATTTTTTGTGAAACTCATAGCTCATTGACCAAATATTTACGGAATGGACTAAAATAGATGTTGAAACTATTGCATAAAATAGAGCAAGAGATCGACGCATAAACCATACGGAATTAGGCTTTTTTTCCAAACTTCCTGGGCTAAATTAACTGATTCAATTACTTGTATTGGATCATTATATTAACATGCTACTACAAAAATTAACAACATAAGCATATTAACAACAAAAATTAATAACATAAGCATATTAATAACAAAAATCAAAATACATGGCATGACTATTAGAATAAACTTATAAGAGAAATCAAACAAATAACTCAAATATTCAAGACACAAATTCTGAAAATAGGAAGAAGAATGAAGTTTAAAGTGTGACCTCTAATGAACATGACCCTGACTGTTTTTAACATCAACATTGCATACGACCACGGCCGAGAACACTCGTCGGCGACTTCAACAGAAAATTAAAACTTCGGTCAAACTCTAACCTAAGTTCTCGCCTCAATTTCTGTTCGAACCCCATAATCATAGTGAAATTCAACATTGGAGAGGAAATCACTGATTTTTTTTATATAGTATTTGGAGTTGAAGACAATTGAAAATTGAATGAATAATCAAAAATTTCTAATCCCTGAAACTATTACTAAGATGTAAGGTAAATTTTTTTTATACATCAAAAAGCTAAAATGGAAAATCAGCCTAGAAGAGGTGGAAATCAGAAACCCAAAACACCTTCGTATTTGCTCTATTTTTGCACACTGTTCGTGTATGTGGGGGTCGCCGTTTATGGAATTTTTCCGGCCAGATCTGTCACCGAAATTGTTAGCGATGATATAGGGCGAGGAAGACAAGGAATGAGGTCGTTTTGACCATGGCTGGTCGCAGCAATTGGCGATGATAACAAAACTGAGGGAGGAGAGAGGACGTCGTCGCCGGTTACTTCGCCATAGACATCGGCGACGCAGCAGCGACACCAAAAGGGGAGAGAGAGACGTTAGAGAGAGAAGAATCTAGCTGCTAGCTTTCGGCGATGGATAGGATTCAAGCGGGATTCGTCTATGGCTATTGGTTTTTCTGTTGTGGTTGATCCTCATTTTCATAGGGTTGGATATGATGAAGATGAAGAAGGGATCCTGAAGGTTTTGTGTGTGTTTTTGGTTTTATGATACAAAACGGCTGATGTCTCTTAGCTAGGTCTTCTAGGTTGTTCTTTTAATGTGGAGATGAAACGTCATTAGGTTAGCGAGGGGTATGGGCTTATGGGTTGGAGAAGAAAGAAATTGGGCTTGGCCAAATTTTTGGGCCAACTTTTGTCTAAGAATGGCCCTCTCTTGGGGGCATTTGCATCTATACCCACTTTTTGTGTCACGTTTTAACTTGTGCCTGCTTTGCAAAAAAAATTGCAAGCATACCCGCTTTTTCGCATAACTTCAGCATACGGGGCTGAAGTAGCAAAGGCAATCACGCAAAACATCAGCATTCTAGTAGCCGGGCCTGAAGTTCACCTCTAGAGTTGAAGTTTTTGTTTGTAACTAGCGAACTTCAGCTCTAAAGCTGAAGTTTTTATTTTGTAACTGTCGTACTTCAGCTCTAGAGCTGAAGTTTTTGTTTGTAACTGTCGAACTTCAGCTCTAGAGCTGAAGTTTTTATTTTGTAACTGTCGAACTTCAGCTCTACAGCTGAAGTTTTTGATTGTAACTGGCAAACTTTAGCCTTCTTAGAGTGTTTTAACTCTTAGACATCTGCGTTTGAGCTTTTGGGATATCAGCTGAAATCAAACAAATTAAAGACTCCCATTGATCCCTCCCTAAAGAATCACCCACAAACATCACTGTTTTCCCTTTCATTTTCAACAGAAAATCAAGCCCATTGAACCTATCAAGAAACAAAAACCACCCCAACAAATCAAATACTGCAGCGCCCATCAGCAATCGATCAACAAAAGGAAAAATAAAAAAAGAACAGCTTCTGTATTTAATAATAACAAAGTACGTTCATTAATTATGAACAAATGTTTATATAAAATGCTCAAGTAATGAAAACCACTGAGGTTCAATTCGTGACATTATTTCAAGAAAAAATTATTGAGTTGATTTGATAACTTAGAATTTTAAAAATTTCTGTTCTATAGAAAGATGGCTTCTGAGGAATTGAGTGAAGCCACAGAAGGAGAGATATTGTTACATCAATGTTAAGTTCCGGAGAGATATGGAGATCACTGGGAGAAGGAGGAGGAGAAAGGGGCTGAAATTGTTTAAAAAGTGGGTACAAGTTAAAAGTTTTTAAAAAAATGGGTATAGGTTAAATGGGGGCGACCAAATAAGGCGCCCCGTGCAATTTTTACCCTCTCTTGGACCTTCTTTTGATTTTAAAATCAAGACCATGTCCATCTTAAAATTAATTTGGTTTTTTTTCTTTTTTTCTAAATTAAAATACAACTATTACTAATTCATGCTAGTTAAGTAAATAATTATAATGCAAAAATACTAAAATTACACATTGAGGTAACAAATAAAACTATTTTTTTTTTTTTTTGTATTTTTTTAAATTTTATGAAAGGTAAATAAGCTGAAAGTAACAAGATAAAATATCAATTACCTAAGTAAGAGAAATATTTTTGTAATTTTTATTTTTTATGATAAAACAAAATAAAAGGGTCAAAACTTGTTAAAATATCGATATTATACCTAAACTAAATATTTATATGCTAAAATATGTAAAATCTTGGGGAGGGTCTAAAATCACATGTCTACAACTAGTGCATGGAGTCATAGACTGTAATATTCTTAATTAAAGTACTCAAAAGCACAAAAATAAAAATATTTGTTGACAAAAGTTTTGTCCAAAACTAGCAAATATCAACCCAAAGAGAAACATATATAAAGGAATAAATTTGGTTATTAGAAATGTTTTATTACTTGCTTAGAGTTAATTGATGAATTTAGAGAATAAAGGAAAGTAAAATTTAAGTTTTTTTATATTTATGTTACAATTAATAATATGTATTGTGTAATAATATATATATATATATATATATATATATATTTCGGTACGGTACGATATTTCATTTAAAAATACCAAATACCATACCTAAAATTAATTTTTTTTTAAAATTAAACCAAATACCAAATACTAAATTTTTGATTTCGGTATGGTAATTTGGTATTTATCAAATTATGCATAGCCATACTCCTAAGTAGCAAAGAATAAGGGGCCAAAACCAATGAACCACTTTGCATCTTTTGACCATGAGTGCCATCAAGTAATAATAATTCCTTTTTCGCAAATTATGTACATAAAATATTTGATATCTTCAGAGGACCAGGGGCGGATTTACATGGACCCAAGCGCTGTCACGGGACACCGCTTCGTTGAAATTTTTTACTATTTATATATATAAAAATAATAAGTAAAAGAGAAATACAAGATAAAATCATTAAAAGTGACACCACTTGCATCAAAACAGCTCAATAGTCTAGTGGTTGACAAAATAATTGTTGACTGTTATGGACCTATTTCTAGAAATAGTGACACTGCTTATGAAAATTTTTGCGTATGCCACTGCAGAAGATCACGGGTTCACGTGAGCCACGATTTACACCGTGGATTCGCCCGTGATTGTAAGATCAGTTTGATTTTGAAAACTACAGCGAGACTTGGCTTATGCATCACAAATAAAAGAGAGGAAAGAAAATAGAGACATAAACTAGTAACGTCAGTGTAACGACCCGACCAGTCATTTTGAGCTCTAGCCCGCCGTTCAGCAGTTTGAGGCCATGAGCAGCTTTATTTCAGGTATTATGACTTGTACGCGTGGTCGGAATTGAATTTCGGGAAGTTCGGAGTGGATTTGGAAAGGGAATTCTCATTTCGGAAGCTCTAAGTTGAAAGAATTAACTAGGCTTGGATTTTGAGTAAACGACCTCGGAATCGGGATTCGAGGGTTCCAGCAGGTTCGTATGATGATTTCGGACTTGGGCGTATGCCCGTATCGGATTTTGGATGACCCGGGAGAATTTTGGCGCCTATTGTGGAAGTTAGCATTTTGGAAGAAATCTCATAAGTTTGGGTCGAAGTGCATTTCAGTGTTATCGACGCCCGTTTGGGATTTCGAGTCTAGGAATAGCTCCGTATGGTGATTCTGGTGTTGGGAGCACGATCGGAAGTGAATTCAGAGGTCTGTAGGTCATTTTGGAGCCATTTGGCTAAAGATAGAAATTTGAAGGTTTTTGAGAAGTTTGACCGGAAGTGGACTTTTTGGTATCGGGGTCGGAATCCGATTCTGAAAGTTGGAGCAGGTCCGAAATGTCGAATATGACTTATGTGCAAAATTTGAAGTCAATCGCACGTGATTTGATAGGTTTAAACATCGAAAGTAGAAGTTTGAAATTCCAAAGTTCATAAAGCTTGTGGAGGTCGATTCATGATTTTAGCGTTGTCTGATGTGATTTGAGGCCTTGAGCAAGTCCGTAATGTGTTTTGGGAATGGTTGGGGTCCCGGGGGCCTCAGGTGGATTCCGGGTGGTTAACGGATCAAATTTGGAGTTTGAAGAAGGCTGAAGCTGCTAGTTGCTGTCAAAACCGCACCTGCGGTTGGTAAACCGCAGGTGCGAGACCGCAGAAGCGGTCCACCTATCACAGAAGCAGCCCAAGGCCAGGCAGCCCAAGACCGCAGATGCGGCCCTAAATCCGCAGAAGCGGAACTGCAGCAGCGGTGGGCCTGTCCGCAGAAGCGGCCCAGACTGCAGAAGCGGTCTTCCTTCCGCAGAAGCGGTGGTCGCAGGTGCGACCCAAGACCGCACATGTGGAAATCGCAGAAGGCAGTGGCCTTCATTTATTCGGGCTCTAGGCCATTTTTTCTCATTTTCACTCATTTCTTGGGCGATTTTGGAGCTATTGGAGGGGTGATTTCGCCTAGCATTGTGAGGTAAGTTATTTCTAATTAATGTGAGTTTAGTACTTGAGTTTTGGGTAGATTAACACATAAAAGTTAGTGAAAATCATGGGAATAGAGTAAAACCTAGGGTTTTGTTAAAAACAAGATTCAACCACAAAATTTATTATGGAATGAAGTAGAAATCATATATTATTGATCATTAGGTTATAAAGAACAACTTTCTTCGAAAAATTTCGGAATCCGGGCACATGGGCCCGAGGGCGATTTTGTCAACTTTTCGATCAGGGTTAGGAATTGTTATAAATTGGATTGTAATGAGTAATTGAGCCTATACTAATGGATTTGCATAATTATTGGCTAGCTTTGGAGCGTTTAGCATCGATTCGAGTCTTCGGAAGGGCGTGGAATGCCGGTTATGGATCATCGGAGCGAGGTGAGTCTCCTTTCTAACCTTGTAAGAGTGAATTGTCCCCATAGGTGAATTAATTGGATTTGTGCTCCTATTTATGGGGGCTACGTACGCACGAGGTGACGAGAGTCCGTGCGTAGCTACTATTATGTTTAAGTCCGGGTAGTCTAGGACCCAAAAGCATGCTATACTTGGAATATCTGTAACCTTATTGACAGTTGAACTGCTTAAATCATACCGAATTGGTAAATGAATTTCTAAAAATAATTAAACTTCATTTTTCTAAATTGTTAAAAGACAATTGGTTTTCTATTGATAATTGTTTCCTGATGACTTCTTGATTGACTGTCTGTGTGTGTTTAAATTCTGGAACGGGCCGAATGCCTAGGTAGATTAAATAGATGCATCTACGGTTCGCGCCATTCGACCCTCTGGCAATGCACAATTTAAATATTATTGGATCGGGCCGTACGTCCTCGGCATGATTTGCGCATGCTTGTATTTCTTGCCTTGAACTTATTAAAGTTGTTATAGCCTCTTCCCGGCTTGAGAATATTTGTATGAATGATGAAAAGGAATTTGGAATGTTTCCTATAAAAGAAATAATTGTTTACTTGCTTCATTCTATTGGATTAAAATCATGTTTATAAAAATCCACGATTTACTATATTATTGATATACATTGTTGGACCACTACTAAGCGTCGAAGTCGATATCTCGTATCTACTTCTTCGAGATTAGACGGGATACTCATTGGGTACACGTTGTTTTCGTACTCATACTACACTTGCTGTGCATTTTTGTTGCATAGGTTAATATGTGGCTAGTGGCTTAGTGTCATAGCAGCATGGTTGATGCGGAGACTTAGGTGAGCTGCACTTCTCGGGACGACCCGTAGCCAGTAGAGTCTCCTCCAGATTGTTGTATTTATCTTCTGTCCAACTTATATTCCGGACGGTTGTTGTATTATATTATTTCTTAGAAATTGCTCATGCACTTGTGACACCAGGTTCTGGGATGGATATGGGGTATTATGTACTTACTTGTCAATATTCTTTTACTTATTTTCGTAAAGATTATCTTTTACTATCCGTATTGAAGGAAAATATCAGTTTTTTAAAATATTGAGATAAGAAGTTAATTAAGTATTTTGGCTGGCTTGCCTGACAGCGGTGTCCGGCGCCATCACAACCCTTAGTGGATTTTGGGTCACGACAACATGGCATCAGAGAACTAGGTTCCCTTAGGTCTCACGAGTCATGAGCAAGTCTAGTAGAGTCTCGCGGATCGGTACAGAGACGTCTGTACTTGTCTTCGGGAGGCTACAGTAAGAGTACTTCCCTTCTTGATTCCTCGTCGTGCGGTTTGAATCCTTTGAGGCTTATACCTTCATTTCCTTTCCATTCAATCTTATGCGACACAAAGCGTTGGTCATGAATCAACGAGTAAGTAAATTGTAATGATACTACGAATGTGGTGCGGGGTGTTTCTCCTTGCGGGGTTGTTGAGCTATTAGTGTCGCCTTGTGGAATGATATTCTGTCGTTTCAGCTCAGTAGCGGTACTTCTAAGAGCTCTGAGGCTAGGCATAAGTTGCCATGATGCTTATGAATGATTGTTCCGCAAACTTGATAGGATGGTAGGATGTTTGCCTACGTGTCGGGGCAGTGAATGACTTGAAGAGAGGTTTACTCAGTGCATGATCTAGAGATTCCGTATTTTATTCCCAGCAGGGGAAAGCCAATCAGACTAAGAATGTTCAGATTTGGGTTGACGGAGTAACGAGACTTGGTATTTGCGAGCGTGGTGGAGTTTTCTTCTATGATGAGGTGCCGTTGTCCTTATTGAATGTACTAAGTTTGTCGGCGTTATGATCTTCTACAATTCGCCTTTGGAGCAGGATATTGCGAGACAATATTGAAGAAACGACGGTCAAAGATCGCGGGGTGCGGTGGTTCAGGATTGAATCGGTGTTTCTAATGTTGACAACTCGGAAAGATGATCCTCGGAGAGGTGTAAAGTTAATAGCGGCCTGTTGGTTCAGGTGCTATCGAGATAGGTTTCGATCTAAGGCATCAGTGGAGCAGCAAAGAATGAGGAAGGACATGTGAGAAGTGTCAAGCGGCGGGTAAAACTTCTAGAAGTCCAAGTATAAGAAGCGAAGGTCGAGTAATCGGCTAAAAGGGTGAGTTTCGCCAAAATGGGAGAGTGGCGGAGTTGCATATGGGCTTGTGGTAGGGTGACCCGCACCTTTAGCAGAGTTTGGATCGATTTGGGAATTTTAATGATTGGTGATTTGGGCCTACGGATTAATTTGAAGTGTGGGCTATTATGCGGCATGAGATTTGATATAACAGAAATGAGCTACTTGGAATGAAGAAGGATGCAACCTAACTTTGCATTAGAAGGATGTTGCCGCGCATTTAATTGATGTCCACGAGGGGTGAATGGACTTGTGCACTAGAGAGTGAGCTCGGGCTCAGGCGGGTTATTCCTTGTGAGCAGGTTAGCGGTCGCGTGATTGGCGAAGCTTCTGCGAAGAATTCTAATGGTTATACCGCAAAGAGATCGGTCGTGCGAGTGTGGTTGATGATTCAGAGTATAAAAAGGGGTTTTCACGGAAAGATTCCGAGAATTTTTGCGGTCGATTGCGCATGGTTATGTCAATAAGAGATAAGGAATCCTGGTGAATTTTAGAGTTGTGTAATAGTGGCTTCAAGCTAAGTGGGAGAGTCCCACCGCCTACGATTGGGTTGTATGGTTATCTTCTTGTGAGGTTTCAGGTTATCGGCGTATTGGTAAGTTATTCCAGCTACGGGAAAAGAGCATAAGTGATAATCTGAGCAAAGGAATTGTTAAAGGTGTGCTATGATTGGCCTTATTGGCTCATGCTGAGACTTGGGGAAGGATCCAGGATTTATGCCTTGTATAAGTGCGGAATTCAGGGGAAGTGATTCTGCCGGGTGCTTCGTCGAGAAGGTATTCATGTGCTAGAAGATTTATGGAGTTGATTATATTCGGGGCCAAGTCAGAGCGGGTGGCTCTCAACAACGGTCCTAGTGGATCCAAAGGGGTAAAGTGTGGTGCCTAATAATTTCGAGCCTATAGGTACGATTAAGAATCAAGCTTTGTAGCAGCTTATGAAAGGAGGCCCAGAATGTTCTATGATGTTTTAAATTGCAGTGTAGCATTTGGGAGGTATGAAATGGTTCGTGGGATTTGAGACAGCATGGTCTCGTGATTCAAGGTCACTCGGGATGAGTGCAGATGGAGTGAGTTATGTGTTGAATGTAGTTATTATTTCTAAGGCAATCAGGGATAAATTGGAAGAAGATAGACTGGTTAGCCGTAGTTGAATTGGCGTATTGGTGGTAGTAATCAGTTCCTTCAACAAATTATGCAAGTGATTTGTGGCGGTACGTGCGAGGCCTGTCGACCGCCGTAATTGATGTTATTCAGGAGTATTCTACTGTTATGGCCTACTACGTGTAGGCGGATCCCGGAAGGGTTATGGTGGTTTAGACCACTACTTGGAGATTTGCATATTCTGCGGTTATGAGAATTCACCTGCGCGTGGCGATGGTTCTCCTGAAATGAGTTAAGTGAAAGGTTTTATACGATGAAGCGTAAATATATTAGTGGTTCCGGAGTTATGATAGAAATCGTGTTCTATTAAATATTGGCATGTTGGGTGCAGTGAGTGGTATGGAATTTGAAGTAAGGATCAATGTTGCAGTTCAGTGTTAACAAGGATGTCACGAGCTCGGATGAGCAGGAAAGTAGTTTCGATGTTTAAAGTAAGTTGGTATTGCCTTCAGCGTCACCTGAGATCGGTGTTTTGTGAAAAAGGCTTTGCATTCTGGTTAAGGATCCTTGATCGCTTTTAGCGTTAGTGCGGCCGGTGGTTTGGATGTACAAACCTGTTATCTGTTACGGAAGGTTGTGGGAGCGTGCCCCACGGGAAGGTTGTATAAGTGTGGCATGTAGTCACTTGATTGGTTGAAGAGTTAAACCAAGTATGAAGATTGTGGTGATGTCGTTAAATTGAGAATTGGTGCCTGGAGGGCACTCGGTTTATTAGGTTATGGGCTGTGGAGGATTACTCCAGTTATGATGGTTGTCCTTGTGTGTTATGAGTAAGACGGGGGTAATTATGGACCTTTGAAAGGTTATTGACCTAGTTCAGTGCGATCAGTATCAGCTTGAGGTATGTGGATGGAGTTAAATGTGAATATGGGCTCTATATAAGGCCAAATGTGTTCATTTCAGCAATGCGCTCCTTATGAAAGAGCAATCAGGGTGTTATTTCGTCGTCAGTTATTTTATGTGATGATATATTGCGCTGTGTGAGTTGTGAGACGGCTTGGTGAATTGCTTATGTGTTGAGGTTCCGCGTAGAGATGATGTTGTTCGAGCAAAGTGGCTCTTGAGATTCAGATCGTATATCGCACCTCAGTTGTGATTGAGTTTTGTAGCTTATAGCGTTATATGTCCCCTCAGGGATGGTATCATGCACTTAGCGTGCTTGTGACCGATATTCGGTATTTTGTTGTGATGAGCAATTTAGCTCGATGTGCATCTCCTTAGGTGAGTGTTATGTGTGGATCGGGTGGCACGCCGCCATGGGTATGTTATTTGGATCGGGTGGTGCGCCGCAACAGTGTGATGTTGAATACAGTTTTCATGCTTCATCTTATGTGTGTTTGTATCCCATTTTCTGAGGAAAGTTCATATTAGTTGCGCGAGTCGAGTAGTTCCTTCTAGAGTTCGTTTCCCTTTGTATCCCGTTTGAATTGGTAGTGTCACACCTCCTTTCTTCGCTACACCCCGTGAAGGGTGTAAATAAAGGAGTTTTTCCAATTAAAGGACAATCGGAACGGGATTTATTATTAAAATTTAGAGTCGCCACTTGGGAGATTAATGGTGTCCCAAGTCACCGGTTGAATCCCAAACCAAGGAAATTATGACTCTGTTAACAGTCCGCGAACCAGAAATCCGAGTAAGGAATTCTGTTAACCCGAGAGAAGGTGTTAGGCATTCCCGGGTTCCGTGGTTCTAGCACGGTCGCTCAACTGTCATATTAGGCTTAATTATCTGATTTTAAACAATTATGAACCTATGTGCAAATTTTAAACTTTAACCGCTTTTATTATTTTTTTTAGAGAAAATTGCAACGTTATTAAAACACGTCTCGAACCACGTCACATAAATGCACCCGTGGCTTTCGACATATCTTAACATCGTTGAGATTTGGATTTGGGTCACATAAATGTGCACCCGAGTTTAGGAAAGTAAAATTATTAAATAATGCACCTAAAGCAATTAACGCGTTGTTAACTATGCGAGGGCCATGAAAATTAGCTAAATGGCACACCTCGAATTCTAAATATTTTAAAGAAATGATTAAAGAGGGCCACGCAATTTGTCATTTTTGTTTGGCGTGGCGCACCTCAATTTATTTTAGCTTAAAGGTTTCTAAACTAATTCGTGAGGGCCATACACTATGAATTATCTAATTATGGCTCACCTCCAATTCCTTTTTCAAGGGTCGTTTAAATTAGAATCCGGAAAGCCGTAAATCATTTGCATTATCTAGTACAGCATACCTCTATTTACCCAAGATTAAAAATTAACTATGATCAAAGAACCATGACCAATTGACAGGGCACAACTAGCCTTTGCAAATATCTCGCCCAAGAAAAATAACGAAGCCCAACTGGGCTAGAAACAGGCCCAATCGAGGGAGCCTGACTCCCAGGAAACACTATCAGGCCAAATGGAGCATGGGTCCAGGATCGAACCCATGTCATAGCAAAATTCCACAAGGCTCCAAATGTGATTAACGAGGTGCCCTTACTAGTTCATTGAATACAATAAAGGAGAAATTGTTAACCAATAACGCAAACTAGACCAAGGGGGGTTCAGAAAGGGAAGTACGAGCAAGAGAGAAAACGATTTCACATTCATAGATTATAAACTACCGGGAGCGCTCAATGCAAGAAATTAAAGCAGTTATTTGAGTGAACATTTTTCAGAAATTGATACATGGGCACTTCACTCATGGATTAAGCTAATTCCACCAATTTAGACATACATGTATCAGCACTGTTTCTTTCCAGCTCCCTTTCTATGCTTCAATCTTTGTTTCAAACAATGCTCAATTTACAAGCTAACTTATAACTCAATAAAGGGTTCAGGATGTCACGCACATGTCCATATTGTACACACACAATTCAATTATTGTCATGTACATGTCCACTTATCATTATGGAGCTGTTTCATCATAATCAACAACCACACATTTGACACTCACAACCATTCTTAGCAGCCTATTTCATATGCGTTCAATACAAGTTAGATTCAAAAGTAAGATTCAAATGAATACACGGATGAGATACAACATCTGATAATCGAAACTAGAAGGAAATTGCTATATAAACGAGCAGGACACAATTGTTGAATCAGGTGGCTAAACATATAGACATCATGAGAAAAGAAAGAAAACAAAGAAAATTATGAATAAACAAACAAATCAGATATACTACTTCAAACTCCCATTTTCATTTCTTCACTTCATAACCACTGAGTTACAAAATTGTGTACCTGAAATGAGGAATAGAGGTGAAAGGTTATTAGCGGCAACGAACAGAGATCAGCAGCAGGGACACAATTCAGTGAATCGATTTTAAAAACCCAGAAACAACACTCAACCAATCTACTAGAATAGCCCACTTGAATATAACCCAAAAACCGTAAAATCAGACCTTAAGACCAAATCCAATCCATCTTCTAAACCTTGGATATACCCAACAATTATTTCAGAACTAAAAGCTTCAGAAAATAGCCACAAAAATCAACGGAGCAGTAATTTTCACCCTTTTAAACTGTTTTTGAATTTTCAGTATTTGATTTTCCAATTTTCTCTCAGATTTTCAGAATGTGTAAGGCTGCCCTCAAATGAAAGGGAGAAGGTCTTTATATAGGCATGCCCAAGGCAACCCTAGTTCAACTAATCAATTCCCTTTTTACCCCCTTTTTTGTTGTTTTACCCCTTTTTACCCCTCTTCGGCATCTGAAAACCACTCCCCCTAACAGACTTATCCTTATCCTCACCTCTAGAAGCTCCCTCCTAACAGAAATGATTCTTTCCCCAACCTAGATTTCCTGAATTGCCCTCTACCTGATTAGTTATTACAGCCCTTACCTGATCCTTAAGACCCCTGAAGTTTTTTAGACTTACAACTAGCCCCCTATGGATCCCTAAAGATTGACAAACAAAACCAACCAAAACAAATAACACTTATTCAGATCAAAATAAACTCACAAGCCTAGAAACTTCGAACAGCTTTAAAGTTTTGAAAACAAACTTGAAGTGAATCAATTTCATAATGAACCCAGGTAAACATGAATTTCCTTAGAACTAATTAAGCTAAATAAAACATGCCCAAAGCAAGTTAACAGAAGAATCATCTGCAAAACCAATTTTAGTTTAGACCAAAATGATTTTAATGGTTTTAAACACATAACTTAACTGAGACGACCGCCTGAAGTTTCACTAACCAGTGATTAATATTGAAATCTAAAGACAAACCAACAACATAAGAAAAAGGAAAGAAATGGACTAAACTACACCAAAACAAATTCTGCAGAATGAAGGAAAACCTAAACCTGGAGGAAAAACCTAAAGAAAGAGAATGATGACGAAGCTCTCAGAACCATAGGGAATGCATCCTTACATGAGAACAGAACTAACGGGGAATAACAATCCCATTGGATTGATGCCATGGGCCGGGACTGTCTCAAAAATGACCGGAGATTGAGATTAATTAGCTGTTCTTTGCCAAAAACAACTAATCAATCTATATTTCTGGCCAGTTCAGAGCTTGAAAACCAATCGAAGATCATTGACTCGCGGATTCATGACTTGGGGCCAATAGCAGAGGTTTTTGGGAAATTAAACATGAAACCACAACGAAGGAAGGCCAAAGACTATGGAACTTGATTTTTGAGTGATTTGGGGAAATTAGGCTTTGGATCTGATTTTTCGATCCAACATTCGAGCCAAACCAGAGGGATTCGAGGGATGAGAGGTGTGGATTTGGAATGAGAAGAATGAGAGGAAGCTAGGGCGTAATTTTGGTGGCGATTGGAGCAACGCCACCGGCGGAGACGATTTCCGGTAGGCGGCATGCGGCGGAGATGATAGGTTCTCTGAGGGGTGGGGGTGAGAGAGAGACAGGCGTGGGGGGGGGGGGGGGTAGGGTAGGTTTCGGACACTTATATACATGAAGGACCCCAGCTTCTTGTCTGTTATATCAATCAACCTCGACGGTTGAGATCAACTGGGAAGCAACGACGTCGTTTGGTTTTTTTTTTAAGAGTGGACCCGGTCCGGGCAGTGTTTGGGCTGGTCTGTTTGGTCCGTTTGGGCGGGTGTTTGAGACAAGGGTAAATGTTTTTGGGCTTGAATAATGCAAACTAAATTGGCCCAATTTCTTCAACTCATTTCAATTCCTTCTTTTTTTTCTCCTTTTTCTCTTCTTTTTCCTTTTTTTTTCAAAATTAAATAAAAATCAAAAAAAATAATTCCTAGAACTAATTATCTAAAAAAAACCTGATTAAACCTACAATGATAATTAATACGATTAATTAACAACAAATTAATGGGAAAACTACTCAAAGACAAAGCTAAAATTAAAAATACAAATTAAACTATTTTTTGTGTGATTTTTCATTTTTGTAAAATCCTAATTACTGATTAATCTAAAAATATATAAAATTAAGTTCTAAATGCAAATGCAATGTATATTTTTGTATTTTTTAATAATTAAAATGCATAGACAAAATGCAAACAGTTAATACAAAATGCCACAAAAATCCATAAAATTGCAAACACTGAAAGAAATTGTTTTGTTTTGAAACTATGGGAGTAATTCATATAGGGCAAAAATCACGTGCTCACAGGTAGCCTATTGGCACATTGTGGCATTATATGAGACTTTTTGATCATGTCCGGGGTGGCTTATTGCCTGAGCAGTTCGTACCGGGTGAGACGAGATCATTGGATTTAGGATTAGTGCAATCTGATAATATGAAGCATATTAAGGAGCTAAGACCATTATTTGGTTCAGAATGAGGTGATGGTTCTTGTCAGGAGTATAGACCCAATGATTTGTTGATTCGGCAGTTGGTTATGAATTTCTGCACATCTCTTCCGTCGTGGCAGTATTGTAAGAGTTAGAGCAAGACCTATGTAGGTCATGAGGTGAAATGGGAGCATCAGATTCATGGAATTTCGATTTATTTGATCAGAGAATGTTATTGCGGTCTTGTGAGTAAAGTGGTACAAGTTGTAAATTCAGCTAAGGTATGCAGTCATGTTTTGGTGCTGCGTGTAGTTGTTGATATGGTGAGCGTATGTTGGAATAGGCCTGGCAGAGAATTTCGGACATTGGAATTGGGCTCTAAGGCTTATTTGCTTAAGTGAAAAAGGGATATCTTCAGATTGGTCGAGCTAGGGTGCCCAGCTGAGTTGTGGTAGCACGGGTAGGTGCTCGAGGTGTTAAACAGTGATTTCGGACAACCCCAGCACAGTTCTTGGCACGTTCGAGGACGAACGTATGTTTAAGTGGGAGAGAACGTAACGACCCGACCGGTCGTTTGAGCTCTAGAGCGCCGTTCAGCAGTTTGAGGCTATGAGCAGCTTCATTTCAGGTATTATGACTTGTACGCGTGGTCGGAATTGAATTTTGGGAAGTTCGGAGTGGATTTGGAAAGGGAATTCTCATTTCGGAAGCTTCAAGTTGAAAGAATTAACTAGGATTGGATTTTGAGTAAACGACCTCGGAATCCGGATTCGAGGGCTCCAGCAGGTTCGTATGATGATTTCGAACTTGGGCGTATGCCCGGATCGGGTTTTGGATGACCCGGGAGCATTTTGGCGCCTATTGTGGAAGTTAGCATTTTGGAAGAAATCTCATAAGTTTGGGTCGAAGTGCATTTCAGTGTTATCGACCCTCGTTCGGGATTCTGAGTCTGGGAGTAGCTCTGTATGGTGATTCTGGTGTTGGGAGTGCGATCGGAAGGGAATTCGGAGGTCTGTGGGTCATTTTGGAGCCATTTGGCTAAAGATAGAAATTTGAAGGTTTTGGTGAAATGGCTTTCAGACCACTTAAACTTGTCGGGTTTTTTAAAGCCGATACATAAACTTTATATTTTCCTCGAACTCGTTTTTTCCATAACTAATAAACACATCTGACAAGAGACCATGTGCGCGTGTATTACACATACACATACGTGTCCATCCAGTCAGCAAATGACCAATGGATGTCTTACACGTAAGGGCGCGAAAACCCTAACCTTGGTCCCCTCCTTAATGCAAGCCTTTTGAATGAGCCCGATTTGATAAATTTGTGTGTTAAGAAAGATCAAAAGATTTGTTCACCTTGTGGGGGTGAATTGTTCTGAAGGATTCTTCCCTTCCCGTCAACTACTGCTCATAGTCGGGTCTTCTGCTTTGGCGTTTCTTGTTATGTTTAGGGAGAGCACCTGGGAATGGGGAAAAGATAGAAGAAAAAACGAGAGAAACAAAAGGGGGATTGGGGAAAGAAGACAGAAAGGGTAATAATAGATATGACCTAAAAAAACATCGGAGAACCCCACAAAAGTCGACGAAAATCGCTGGAAAAGAAGCCAAATTTCCAAATGTCGGCAAACTCAAAATCAAAATGGATCAATAATAAGGAAAAGTCAAGCAGCAACTCCTACTCTTTGACTGCTTTAGCGTTCTTCTTCATCCCATTAATTACCATTTCAAGCTAATTCCAACACCCCTAGCAACAGAACGCCTATCTCTGCTCCGCTGGTGCCGGTCCTGAATTTTTCCGACTCTCAGAGTTGAAAGATGCCATTATTGGGTTCAAGGAGTTCAACGAACTTGGAAGGGGAAGATATGGGGAAGTTCAAAACTTAGCTTCAACTCTACAATAACAAAATATATAACTTTCCACCATTTTCATGGTCTGAAAAAATGAAAACAAAATTTGAAAATGGAGCTTCAGATTTTTAAAAATGGAGGAAGGGGGTATTTTAGAAGGAATAAATAAGAACACAATTAAACACAACCCATTTTGTACTGTAGGGCGTTGGGAAGGGGGTTTTCACGCTCCTGTGTGTCGTGTTCCTCACGCGGGCTGCTGATTAGGACCAACTGACGCCACATGGGCATGGTCAATGGTCAAATGTGTTTATTAGTTATGGAAAAAATAAGTTCGAGTGTTCAAATGGAAAAGTTATAAGTTTATGTATCGGCTTTTAAAAACCCGACAAGTTTAGGTGGCCAGAAAGCCATTTCGCCGAAGGTTTTTGAGAAGTTTGACCAGAAGTGGACTTCTTGGTATCGGGGTCGGAATCCGATTTCGAAAGTTGGAGCAAGTTTGAAATGTCGAATATGACTTGTGTGCAAAATTTGAAGTCAATCGGACGTGATTTGATAGGTTTAAACATCGAAAGTAGAAGTTTGAAATTCTAAAGTTCATAAAGCATGGATTGGAGGTCGATTCATGATTTTAGCATTGTCTGATGTGATTTGAGGCCTCGAGCAAGTCCGTAATGTATTTCGGGACTGGTTGGTATGATTGGTTGGGGTCCCGGGGGCCTCGGGTGGATTCCGAGTTGTTAACGGATCGAATTTGGAGCTTGAAGAAGGCTGAAGCTGCTGGTTGCTGTCAAAACCGCACCTGCGGTTGGTAAACCGCAGGTGCGAGACCGCAGAAGCGGTCCAACTATCATAGAAGCGGCCCAAGGCCAGGCAGCCCAAGACCGCAGATGCGGCCCTAAATCCGCAGAAGCGGAACAGCAGAAGCGGTGGGCCTGTCCACAGAAGCGGCCCCGACCGCAGAAGCGGTCTTCCTTCCGCAGAAGCGGTGGTCGCAGGTGCGGCCCAGGACCGCACATGCGGAAATCGCAGAAGGCAGTGGCCTTCATTTATTCGGGCTCTAGGCCATTTTTGGTCATTTTCACTCATTTCTTGGGCGATTTTAGAGCTCTTGGAGGGGTGATTCCGCCTAGCATTGTGAGGTAAGTTAATTCTAATTAATGTGAGTTTAATACTTGAGTTTTGGGTAGATTAACACATAAAAGTTAGTGAAAATCATGGGAATAGAGCAAAACCTAGGGTTTTGTTAAAAACAAGATTCAACCACGAAATTTGTTATGGAATGAAGTAGAAATCATATATTTTTGATCCTTAGGTTATAAAGAACAACTTTCTTCGAAAAATTTCGGAATTCGGGCACGTGGGCCCGAGGGCGATTTTGTCAACTTTTCGATTGGGGTTAGGAATTGTTATAAATTGGATTGTAATGATTAATTGAGCCTATATTAATGAATTTGCATAATTATAGCGAGCTTTGGAGCGTTTAGCATCGATTCGAGTCTTCGGAAGGGCGTGGAATGCCGGTTATGGATCTTCGGAGCGAGGTGAGTCTCTTTTCTAACCTTGTAAGAGGGAATTGTCCCCATAGGTGAATTAATTGGATTTGTGCTCCTATTTGTGCGGGCTACATACGGATGAGGTGATGAGAGTCCATGTGTAGCTACTATTATGTTTAAGTCCGGGTAGTCTAGGACCCAAAAGCATGCTATACTTGGAATATCTGTAACCTTATTGACAATTGAACTTCTTAAATCCTATCGAATTGGTAAATGAATTTCTAAAAATAATTAAACTTCATTTTTCTAAATTGTTAAAAGAGAATTGGTTTTCTTCGGATAGCTTTTTCCTGATGACTTCTTGATTGACTGTCTGTGTGTGTTTAAATTCTGGAACGGGCCGAACGCCTCGGTAGATTAAATAGATGCATCTATGGTTCGCTGTGACGATCCAATGGGTCATCACCTGTTTTTTACCCATTCTGTACTTCCGAGGCCTTGAAAACCTCATTTAGGGTTATCTCGATTTGCGTGCGCAATCCGAACGCGTATCCGGAAAGCTTAAATATGAATTCTGTGAGAAAAATGCTAAATTTTGATATTAATATGAATATATTTGACTTCGGTCAACATTTTGGGTAAACGGACCCGGAACCGTGATTTGACAGTCCCGGAGGGTCCATAGAAAAATATGGGACTCGGGCATATGCATGGAGTCGAATTCCGAGGTCTAGAGCCCGAGTAATGAATTTTTTTGTGAAATTGTTTTTCTGAAATTATTAAGGAAATTGGAAATGAAATTTGATTAAAAGACTGTGGTATCGGGCTCGTATTTTGGTTTCGACGCCCGGTACAAGTCTTATATATGGTTTAAGAGCTTTCTGTAAAATTTGGTTGAAGTTGGACGTCGTTTGACGTGTTTCGGACTTAAAATGGAAATTTGATGTTTTAAGAAAACTTGGAGGAAATTATGAATTTTGAGGTTTAATTCGATGTATATGATGTTATTTTGGCGATTTGATCGCGCGGATAAGTCTGTATGATGTTTTTGAGGTTGTGTGTATATTTGGTTTGGAGCCCCGAGGGCTCGGGTGAGTTTTGGATAGGCGTCGGAGTGCATTTTTTTAACTTAGGAAAAATCTGGTATGAACAGGCCTGCAGGCTTCGCATTTGCGAAGCCTGGTTCGCAAATGTGAAGGCTGTTTCGCAAATGCGAAACCAGCCCAGGCCTGACTATGATCGCAAATGCGAGTATATTCTTCGCAAATGCGAAGTTCCAAGTTTCGCAAATGCGAAGGTCTCCTGTAAGGCTTGGCTTTGACAATGCGAAGCAGAGGTCGCAATTCCCATAATTTGGTCGGGGTTCGTAATTGCGAACCCTAGTTCGCAAATGCGACATCAGAGACCCAGCAATTTCATACTTAGTCGAATTTTAAGTCTTTTTTCACCCCACTTTCAAAATACAACTCCTTAGGCGATTTTTTCAAGAAGAAGTTTCATCCCAAATCAATTGTAAGTCGATTTTTACTTAACTCTTTCAATCATTAACATCAACTAACGTGTTTTAATCAATGATTTTCATGGGAGAAATTGGGGATTTTGGGTAGAACCTAGGTTTTCTATAAATTGGGGGAATGGGTAACCGGGTTTTGGTTCGAACTTCGGGTTTTGACCTCGTGGGTCCGGAGGCGATTTTGGAATTTTTGGGGAAAAACTTGGGAACTTCATTTTTATGCCTTCAAATTGATTCATTTAGTGTTTATTAAAGTAATTGAGTAATTTGTGACTAGATTCGAGCGGATTGGAGGTGGAATCGCGGGGTAAAGCGATAGTTGAGGTTTCAGTGGAATTCAAGGCATCGAGGTAAGTGTTTGGTTTAACCCTAGCTTGAGGGATTAGGAGTTGAGTCGTAATTGCTACTTGTTTGTGTTGGGTACGACGTATGGGCATGGTGACGAGTATCCACGCGTCGGAGTCAAGCATGACCGTGAGTCTTAATTTGATAATTGTGTACCCTTGTTTGATCCTATGAACGTTGTGATTAAATATTGGTATTAGTTGTGCCAGGAAAAAGTTGAATAGGATCGGTTATAGCTGACTCTCCCTTGTCGGGATGTTTGACTTGTTGTTATAGTTCCCTTGCCGGGAAAGAGTATTAATTTGATAGTTCCCTTGCCGGGAAAGAATATTAATTTGATAGTTCCCTTGCCGGGATTGTATTGTGTGTTGGGTTGAAAGTAAAGGGAGCGGGTGGTACGCCTACCACAAATGATATTGGAATGGGAGCGGGTGGTACGCCTACCACAAATGACATATTGAAATGGGAGCGAGTGGTACGCCTACCACAAATGATATATTGAAATGGGAGCCAGTGGTACGCCTACCACAAATGACATATTGAAATGGGAGCGAGTGGTACGCCTACCACAAATGATATTGAAATGGGAGCGAGTGGTACGCCTACCACAAATGATATATTGAAATGGGAGCGAGTGGTACGCCTACCACAAATGATATTGAAATGGGAGCGAGTGGTACGCCTACCACAAATGATATATTGAAATGGGAGCGGGTGGTACGCCTACCACGAGCGATACAGAAATGGGAGCGGGTGGTACGCATGGGGGTGTGCTGATGCTACACTCTGTGCTATTTGCACAGGTCCAGGTTTCGAGCAGCAGCAGCAGGATTAGTACGGGAGTAGGCCTTCAGTCCGGTGAGACCCGAGGTAGCCTTGCATGCGTCCGTGTTCTTTCGCAGATGGCGAGCATCCGCGCTTCTTCATCTACCGCTCACAGTCCGAGTCTCCAGCAGCAGCCCAGTGGCGGAGCCTCAGTCCTGCTACACGTACTCCGAAGCAGGTAGCTTCCCAGGTCAGGTTCATGATTTTGAACAAGGTAACGATCAAGAATAAGTATCCACTGCCGAGGATTGATGATTTGTGCAAGGATCAGGGCCTTATGCAGTTTATTGGCAGTGTTGATGCAGGATGGCAAGGTCATTGGCTAGAGTGGCAGCCATAGTTCTCGCCTTGAAGATTTGGAGGACTTATTTGTATGGCGTGGCGTATGAGGTGTTCACTGATCATAAGAGCATTCAGTACTTGTCCAAGCAAAATTTGAGGGATTGGTCGCTTTAGATTACATGGGCCTACATTTCATCCTGTGGCAGTCTCTTGGAGAGCAGTTCGCGAGAGTTGGGCACACGGGTTGAGTTGAGCACAATATTCCATCCCTAGACGGACGGGCAGCCGAGGGGCTATTCAGATTTTGGAGGATCTCCCCTAGGCAAATGAAGCATGGTTGGCGAGCGGGTATTGCTCCGAGTGTTGCCTATGAAGGGCATGATGAGGTTTGGGAAGAAGGGCAAGCTTAGCCCTAGGTTCATTGATCCGTTTGAGTCGAGGCATTGCCGCCTAGCTTATCAGCCGTGCATCCAGTTTTTCATGTATCCATGCTTCGGAGGTATCACGGCGATCCAGCCCACGTGTTAGATTTCAGCACTGTCCAGTTGGAAGCCGGTTCAGTGGAGAGGTCAGCCCCCTGAGGCATCGACCTGGGAGTCCGATTCCGATATGCGGAGCCGTTATCCTCAGCCTCGATTTACGTGGAGGTCAATCAGTACGGGGAGTAATTGCTCTTTGTGTTGGGTACGTCGTATGGGCATGGGTCTTAATTTGATATGCCCTTCCCCAGCTTAAATTGTTATTTCCATGGGGCGGTTGTGCTGATGCTACACTCTGTGCTATTTGCACAGGTCCAGGTTTCGAGCAGCAGCAGCAACATTAGTACGGGAGTAGGCCTTCAGTCCGGTGAGACCCGAGGTAGCCTTGCATGCGTCTGCAAGCCTGGCGTCTCCCATATTCTCTCTTTTTGGCCTGTTGCCTCATTGTATTCGAGACAAACAGCTAATGTTTTCTTTCAGACGTTTGAGTTCAATATTCCTTAGCAGTTCGTGAGTATTGTGACACCAGTCTTGGGTAGAGGATTATATTGACTATTCCGCATGTGTATTCAGTTTCTATAATTAAGACTTCCGCTACTATTTCATTTCATTGTTTTTATATTGTTGTTATGAATTGTTAAAAGGGACTATGTTGTAAACGGAAAGTAATTAATAATTTATCTTGCCTAGCTTCTACGAGTAGGCGCCATCACGACTCCCGAGGGTGGGAAATCCGGGTCGTGACATTCGCGCCATTCGACCCTCTAGCAGTACACAGTTTAAATATTATTGGATCGGGCCGTACATCCTCGGCATGATTTGCGCATGCTTGTATTGCTTGCCTTGAACTTATTAAAGTTGTTATAGCCTCTTTCCCGACTTGAGAAATATTTGTGTAAATGCTGAAAAGCCCGACTTGAGAATATTTGTGTAAATGCTGAAAAGGAAGGAAAGTTTCCAATAAAAGAAATAATTGTTTACTTGCTTCATTCTATTGGATTAAAATCATGTTTATAAAAATCCACGATTTACTATATTATTGATATACATTGTTGGACCACTAGTAAGCGTCGAGTCGACCTCTCGTCTCTACTTCTTCGAGATTAGACGGGATACTCATTGGGTACACGTTGTTTTCGTACTCATACTACACTTGCTGTTCATTTTTGTTGCACAGGTTCATATGTGGCTAGTGGCTTAGTGGCGTAGCAGCATGGTTGATGCGGAGACTTACACTCTGTTTGGATCATTGTTCCCTATCGTTTTATAATGTATTGTATTGTATTGTATTGTATTGTATCGTATCGTTTTAGGAATACAATGTTTGGATAGATTGTATTGTTTGTTATTGTTAAATAATATTTTGTTGTTTGGTTTGACTGTATCGTACTATACTGTAACTGATAAGTTTACTAAAATACTCTCAATTGTTTAAATATTAAAATTTATTTTGGGATAACAATACAATACAATACAACGAGGAACAACCATCCAAACAAGCTGTTAGGTGAGCTCACTTCTCGGGACGACCCGCAACCAGTAGAGTCTCCTCCAGATTGTTGTATTTATCTTCTGCCCAATTTGTATTCCGGATGGTTGTTGTATTACATTATTTCTTAGAATCCAAAAGCTTATCTCACCAATACTAATTTGTTTGACGATTAATGTAAAGGTACTACTAAAATTATCCTCCGTTATCTATTGGAAACTTCAGTCCTTAACTTTCTTGGTAAGGCTACCAAACCTCCACAATCGGCACCACCATGATGCCTAATTATTACTTCAACAGAAACAACACACAAATACCCAAATTAAAATTGATTAAATAAGCATCAAAAGAAAGTAGTGGCATAGGGTAAGAATTTATTGCCAAGGTGGCGACAGTAGCTCCACTAAGACAATTTAAGACTCAATGGCCAAAAGTCTTAGACCCGTTGATTGGCTAAGGCATGGTTACGAGCAAGTTTGAATGAAGAGAACATTCTGTGCATTTGGGAGGGGGAATTCGGGTGGTTAAACGAGAGTTTGGGTGTAATTGCAGGTCAATTTTTCTGTCATCTGGTGTTTCCGCTTCTGCGGAAATGGACCGCAGAAGCGGGTACGTGGTCGCAGAAGGGTCGTGGCCGCTAGGGAAAATTCCGCAGATGCGGGGGCACCAGCGGGGGAAGCTTGACAATTCGAGGGTTTTGACTGAGAATCACTTGGAGGTAAGTTCCTTGGCCTAAATATTCGATTTTATGGTAGAAATTGCATGTAAACTGTAGAAAATTCATCAAAACGCGTCAAGCTAGGGCTTGGAAAGCTGTGATGTAAAAATGGAATTTGGAGGGTCAAACGAGCTCCGATTTTTGTAAACTTTATATGCACGGACTCGTGGCGAGACGAGGATCTTTGGTGTGATTTTCGGAATTTTTCGAGAAGTGGGCCCGGGCGGGCCACTTCGTGAATTATATGTTATATTTATGTATTCGTTGTATTTTGCTAGATTCGACGGCGAGGGGATTGCGCCGTGTTTGGGGCCTTGTGCCGATCTGTAGCATCCTTAGAGAATGAATGTCATTGTGATAGCATGCTTTGTATAATCATTGATCTCAGTCCTGTGTTTAATCACTGTTATGAAACGCTAAATCACTTTTCCTGAAGTTAAATATCTAAAGTATATTATTCTTAATAAGGCTGAAGGAGCCCCTCCGGAGTCAGTCGTGATTTCTTATCTTCAGACATTTTATATGCTTATGCATGTTGGGCCAGTAATATAATACAGTTAGTATTGAGATTATACATTGTGATGTTTGTCAAGTTGTAGCCGTGTTGTTAGGATGAAAAATTTGGTTGCCTAGAGAGTAGGCTTAACTGTTATGTGAGTGGGGAGGTTGTTGTTGATTAGTTCATTGTATAGTTATGTACTATGTTAGTTCTGATTTGATGCATGCTGGTGAATCAGTTCTGGTTGCGGAAATTGGGTCGAGAATGGCACGACCTACCACGAGTGACATTGAAATGGGAGCGGGTGGTACGCCTACCATGAGATATTGAGAAATGGGATCGGGTTGCACGCCTGCAACAAGATGAGTTGAATATGAAAGTTGTTTTACCTTTCCATTATTCTTAGAAGTTAACTGTAGATGTACGTATCATTATTCATGATATTTTGACTCTATCTATTACCCTGAAGCATGCCCCCTTCCCCAGGTTAAATTGTTATTTTCCTGCTATTTTTCCGTTGTACTTGTATATATATATATATCTGCACAGGTTTATCTGGAGTCTGGTCCTAGCCTCGTCACTACCTCGCCGGGGTTAGGCCAGACACTTACCAGCACATGGGGTCGGTTGTGCTGATGCTACACTCTGTGCTATTTGCACAGGTCCAGGTTTCGAGCAGCAGCAGCAGGATTAGTACGGGAGTAGGCCTTCAGTCCGGTGAGACCCGAGGTAGCCTTGCATGCGTCCGTAAGCCCGGCGTCTCCCTTATTCTCTCTTTTTAGCCTGTTGCCTCATTGTATTCGAGACAAACAACTTATGTTTTCTTTCAGACGTTTGTGTTCAGTATTCCTTAGCAGTTCGTGAGTATTGTGACACCAGTCTTGGGTAGAGGATTATATTTACTATTCCGCATGTTGATTCAGTTTCTATAATTAAGACTTCCGCTACTATTTAATTTCATTGTTTTTATATTGTTGCTATAAATTGATAAAAGGGATTATGTTGTAAACGGAAAGTAATTAATAATTTGGCTTGCCTAGCTTCTACGAGTATGCGCCATCACGATTCCCGGGGGTGGGAAATCCGGGTCGTGACAAGTTGGTATCAGAGCCCTAGGTTACATAGGTCTCACAACTCACGGACAAACTTAGTAGAGTCTGAGGGATCGGTATGGAGACGTCTGTATTTATCCCCAGAGGCTATAGAGTTAGGAGAACTTCACATTTGTTCTTTCCTGTCGTGCGATGCTGTTTCTCGGACACCGAACTAGTTTTTACTCTGTTCTTTCGCAGATGGCGAGCATCCGCGCTTCTTCATCTACCGCTCAACAGTCCGAGTCTCCAGCAGCAGCCCAGTGGCGGAGCCTCAGGTTGATTTGGAGGAGGAGGTTCCAGCCCCAGCAGTCCCGGTAGGCCCAGGCTCAGGGTCCCCGAGAGGGGNAGAAGTGGGCCCGGGGCTCGGGTTTTACCAACTTCGTGAATTTTAGTACTTTTCGAGTATTTTTTTGATTGGTTATGTTTTTTTACCCCATATTTATGTATTCGTTGTAATTTTGACTAGATTCGACGCGCGAGGAGGTCGATACGAAAGGAAAAGGCATTGCGGACCATTCTACGGCCGGATAGAGGTGAGTAGTTGGTGTATATGATGGCCTGAGGGTTTGAAACCCCCGCTTATCACATTGTGACGCTATTGTAGGGCGTGACTCGCACCCCATGGTAGGTGCGGGATTAGTTATGACTGGGGATTGAGACTTAATCCATCCCGAACAAGAATGTTTCTATATTGGCGACTGATACGCACCGTGTATTGAATATATCTGGGCTTATTACCGTGTTTGGGGCCTTGTGCCGATCTGTAGCATCCTTAGAGAATGAATGTCATTGTGATAGCATGCTTTGTATAATCATTGATCTCAGTCCTGTGTTTAATCACTGTTATGAAACGCTAAATCACTTTTCCTGAAGTTAAATATCTAAAGTATATTATTCTTAATAAATTGGAAATTGGAAAATTAATTGGATCTGTTATGTGACTCATATGCATATTGTGGACTAATTATGGATCGGGCTGCACGCCGCAGCGAATGATATGATTATATTGCGCTTGGGCTGAAGGAGCCCCTCCGGAGTCAGTACACACCCCCAGTGAGCGTCGTGGACGTTAAATGGATCGGGCTGTACGCCACAGCGTGTTCGTATGCATTGCATTGCATCTTTACATTTTTACTTGACTGTTATATTTGAAGTTGTTTGCTGTAGGTTCGTAGTAAGGTGTAGGACTGTTAGTGTTAGCTTTGCTTTGTGGTATTTCGTGGATTTCTTATCTTCAGACATTTTATATGCTTATTACTCACTGAGTCGGTAGTACTCACCCCTACTCCCTGCACCTTGTGTGCAGATTCAGGTGCACCGGAGGCTTAGCTGAGCAGTCTTTGTTTTCCAGAGCTTATCAGAGTTGTTGAGGTAGCTGCTTGACGTTCGCAGGACCTGACTACTCTTCCTATTTCAGTTTTTTATTCATATATACATTTCCAGACTTGAGTATTTTCGTTCAGTTATTATTATTCAGTTTGTTTTAGAGGCTCTAGACTCGTGACCCCAGATCTTTTGGGAGTGCTTTTATCAGACTTCGTATTTCTTAGTATTACTCTCGATAAATATTGGAGTATTATTCTAAAACTATTTTGTTCTCGTTAAATTGTCGGTTTTGAGGTTTACGGTTGATTTGGGAACGACTGTGGTCAGGCTTGCCTAGCAATTGTGTTGGGCGCCATCACGACCGGGTTTGGGGTCGTGACAAGAAGGATATATTAGACCCTTTTCCGTTGAAAAAATATACTCATTAAGGAGTAGAGGCCAAGTTTTGAAGGTTGCGGGTGTCACTATATGTATATAGTAGGGCAAATATCACATTTAGACCGCGCCACAAACTATTTACACTCTGTAACAGGAAAAGTGTATAAAATTATATATTCGGTTATAATTTTGAGAGCGGCTATACAGTGTCATTTTCCCTATATAGTATACCTTTCACTAGCCACAATGATCGAATAGGAAGAATAGATCGATTCAATTAGTTTTTGGTTAATCCAGTTAGGTTTTTTATTCACAAATAGGTAAATAAGTTCGATTTTAGTCAAATTTTTACACTTGATTTAATTATATTTTAGAATAGAATTACAAAAAATATATATATATATTCCTTGAACGTACTCTTTCAATTAGAAAATTTTCTGAAAAAGTAGCTTAATTACTATATATTCTTTGTTCGGAAAAGGGTCTGATCTATCCCTCTACTATGATAAATTATTCAAAATTATCCCCCGTTATACTATTGGGCCATAAAAGTCCCTGCCGTCATACTATCCTAACAAATCTGCTCTTAGTTAGACGGAAGTGCCACGTGGCATCTCCTCATCAAACGACCAACCCCCAATTTAAAAAAAAACCATCCAATACTGACCCGCCCAAGTTAAGACCCGTAACCTAAAGGCAAAAAGAGAGACATAACTTAAAAATATGGAAAACCAGCATTGTTCTTCATCTTTATTGATATTTGCTCAAAATTTCCAACCCAACTTCTTTGAATCTTCACCAAAAATGATAAAAAGTGTAGAAGGAGCCATCGGAAACCAAAGTTCATCCGCAAAAGCTTTTTTAAGCAATCACAAATTCACAACAGACCCAGTTGGGTGTTCTTCAAGCTTTTCCAAATAGTCCAATAGTGATTTTAGTTTCCCTTCAACTATATTTTCCCAAATCAGTAATTGAATCAAAACTTAAGCACAACAAATGATTTTTCCAAACGATTCTAACAATAGGTAACCAACAAATCCAGATTTCTGATTTTGAATTTGAAATCTGAAAGTTTTCGGCTTAAAAAATGGAAATTAAAATCACCATAGGAAGTTAGATTACCTAAAACAATTACTTCCCCAACGCGATTATTAGAAATGGGTATTATTTGGTTTATAAATGGCGGGTCGCGGGTTATGGGTTTGGTGGGTTTCATGGAGCGGGTCGTCTCATATGTGCACAGATGTTAAAAGGGCACAGATGGATGCCACGTGGCACTTCCGTCTAACTAAGAGCAAATTTGTTATGATAGTATGACGGCAACTTTTGGCCCAATAGTATAACGGGGGAAAAGTTTGAACAATTTATCATAGTAGACGGATAGATCGGACCCTTTTTCGTAAGCAATATTTAACAGCACCCACTTTGAATCAAACAAGAAATCTTCAAAAATAAAATTGAGCTTCAAGCCCAACAATGGTGGATAATGAAAAGATTCTCAAAGGATGATATTAGCATGGGACCAGAGACGTAAATGACCAGAGACTTCTGTAAATGCCATACCCACAAATATTATTACTGCCACATAAAACTAAGGATATTCTTTTGGAGTTTGAATCTCTATTTCACCACTTGAGGTTCTCTTTCAAGATTCCTTGTTTGCGGGAACTATTTCATTAAAGTTCGTACTCAACAACTAAAGCCCTTAAATATTTAATTGCATGCTAGAAAAAAAATTATGAGGTTGCTGGACAAGATAATAGAGAAAAGAAAAAAAATCCAAAGAAAAGTTTGATGATTTTCTAGCTCAGCTTTTGTTTGCAGGTTGCGGCTGGAAAATTAGCGGGTAATTAATTTGAGCCCCATGGGTAGGAATAGTAAATAGTTTGGGCATGGGCATTAAAGGATAAATAGTTTGGATTTAATGGGTATAAAGTGAGATTTTCTCTTTAAATACTACTAACTAAAGTCACTTACTTCTACTTTTAAATTGTAATATGTAATTGGCTCACTAGCCATTTATCTAATACACTGACTTATATATTATAGTAAATTACCTTCCCGTAGATTAGCACTTTTCCAATAGCAAAATAAATTAATTCTCTAATCTCACAATTAATAAGTATATAAAAATATATTGGGTTTATTACAATTAATTTGAATGCTTTCTCTTATTTATTTTTATTTTTTGGGGGTTACAATTTGAATGCTTTCTTGTGTACTTCTCTCGTTAAAAGTCATCACTATTAGAGGTGTTCAAAACCGAATCGTATTGGCTACAATGGCGATCCATAATTACATTAGAAAGAAATGTAAGGTGGACAATGCATTCCAAGAAGCTGAGAATGAGAGATATGTGCCACGTGTTGATCCTGATGTTGGAAGATCCGCAAGAGTCAACGTTGCAAATGAAGAAATGTAGAAAATCAAGGAGATAATAATATTTGGATGGTAAATCGTTATCTGATTGCTCAAGATATTTATGATAGTTGAATGTTTTAATTTTATCTACCATAAACAATACATATTAAGTGCATGTTTCTTCTCTACAAATACTGTGTGCATTATTAAATATTTTTTTCTTAACTTTTGTTAATTTATGTTGGGTTTTGGATGTGTTTAATTAATATATTAAATACTTAAAAGAGGGTGAATGGGAAATGGAGGGAAATAAANCCTTTGAAATCTTTACACCAAATTTAATTATAATTTAAGATTTAAAGACTCCCCAAGAGAAACAAAACACAATAACATCAATTAGAAATAGTTCACATTTTCGAAAACTCAATTTTCGAGCTAAGATTCAGAGCTTTCATCAATGGAGTTTTTAGCTCTTGCTTCACGTACCAGCTTTCTAACAATGTTCTAAAAAATACTTTCAACAAGAAACACAGACATCTCAACTCTTCCAAAATTTTAAATCCAGTGTCCAATTGATATATCATCGTTCCCATCCTCTTCTTCTCCTTACTTTTCATCACCATATTCCCAAGAAATTACTGAATTGTGCGGAAGAAAATGGTCCGTCCGTAACTGTTTTTACATATATTATAAAATAAAGGAAGATTAGAAATCAGATGCCAATCAAAAATATTTAATTAAAATTTAAGAAAAATGATAAGAAGTGTAGAAGGAGCCATCGGAAACCAAAGTTCATCCGCAAAAGCTTTTTTAAGCAATCACAAATTCACAACAGACCCAGTTGGGTGTTCTTCAAGCTTTTCCAAATAGTCCAATAGTGATTTTAGTTTCCCTTCAACTATATTTTCCCAAATCAGTAATTGAATCAAAACTTAAGCACAACAAATGATTTTTCCAAACGATTCTAACAATAGGTAACCAACAAATCCAGATTTCTGATTTTGAATTTGAAATCTGAAAGTTTTCGGCTTAAAAAATGGAAATTAAAATCACCATAGGAAGTTAGATTACCTAAAACGATTACTTCCCCAACGCGATTATTAGAAATGGGTATTATTTGGTTTATAAATGGCGGGTCGCGGGTTATGGGTTTGGTGGGTTTCATGGAGCGGGTCGTCTCATATGTGCACAGATGTTAAAAGGGCACGGATAGATGCCACGTGGCACTTGCAGATTTGTTAGGATAGTATGACGGCAGGGACTTTTATGGATCAATAGTATAACGGGAGACAATTTTGAACAATTTATCATAGTAGAGGGATAGATCAGACCCATTTCCGTTCTTTGTTTGATTTGATTAATTGATCATTATTATTATTAGGTTAATTTTTTAAATTTAATAGTTGAGTTTATATGATAATTATTTTCAAAGCAAAAATTTTAGATTTTTAATCTATGAGAATCAACTCAAAACCTATATTAATTTGGATATATTTTTTTTAAACGCCAATAAATGATACTATTCAAAGTATAGTCCAATATTTAAACTAATGTTGTATCATTAAAAAGAGAAGCTACATATTACCTAGAATCAATTAAAAATACACATTGAAAGAAGTTGCTCATGAAATAAGGTAAAATTGTAGGGAGCAAAATAAAGGCTAATGTAAGGAAATTAAAAAAAAGAGAGAGATTTAGTGGCAAATCACAGGAAGAAAAAAGAGGACGAAAAGAAAAAGGGGCAAGTGCACAGATAGCCATTCTCAGGGATGCAATTTAGAAATTAGCCAATACATATTTTTTCTGAATTTTAAACTAAAAGTCTTAACTTCAAGACAATTCGGGATATTTTTATTTAGAAAAATTGAACTGAAAAACAAAAATTCAGGATGCGCTGACTAATTTTAAATAGCAACCCTTTAAAGTGGCCTGATGTCATTTCTGCGAAGAGAAAAGGAAGAACAGGTGAGGGCCCAAGGCCCAACGGTGAATAAGGCTGGCATGTCAGCCGGTTAGGCCCGGGCCCGGCTCGGACCCGCGAGCCCATATGGGTAGTGGGCCTAAACGAGCCTAACCGTTTAAGCCCGGGACTTGGGGTGGGCCTGCTAAGTGGGTTGGTTCCGTTATGAAGCCCGTTAGGACCGGACCATTTGGGCCTGGGATCGGGTGCTAAGTGGACCGGTTCAACCGGTCCTAAACGGGCTATTCCTTATATGCCCAAACTCTCCACACTCATAACAACTCCTTGGTGCTGGAGACGGGGACTGAAGGGAACCCCTAGCACCGGGATGACTAGCATCTGGTACGGAAGAGCCCTGAACTGATGGATCATGGGATGAACTATGGGCTGGAAGGGCACTAAGTGATGAATGGCCCTGATGAGAACTGTGTGAACCATGGCCCGATGATGCCCCACGCTGAGCTGGGCGAGCTGACTGAGTATGTCTGAATGGACGGCCTCTGCTGTGCTGAAACTGGCCTCTTGAAGGAGCACCACTAAATCTACCAGATCCCCGAGACCTCTTGGCCTCCCTTTCATCTCGCTCCTAGCGACGAACTGACTCAATCTCTCGAGCAATATCAACAACCTACTCAAAGGTAGCACTTGACACCCTCTCTCTGGTCATAAGAATCTGAAGCTCATATGTGAGGCCATCCACGAACCTCCTGATCCTCTCTCTATCCGAAGGAACTAACCAAACGGCATGACGAGCTAGCTCTGAAAATCTCATCTCATACTGCATCACAGTCATATCAGTCTGACGCAACTGCTCAAACTGCCTGTGTAGCTCCTCTCTGCGAGACTGTGGCACATACTTCTCCAAAAAGAGAGATGAGAACTGCTGCCAGGTAAGGGGCGCTGCATCAATAGGCCTACGCCTCTCGTAAGCCTCCCACCAAGTAAAGGCAGCTCCTGAAAACTGGAAAGTTGTAAACGAGACCCCACTGGTCTCCAAAATACTCGCGGTCCGAAGCATCCTCTGACACGTGTCCAAGAAAACCTGGGCATCCTCGCCCTCTGCACCACTGAAAGTCGGAGGCTGAAGTCTGCCAAACCTCTCCAATCGATGCTGATCGTCGCCAGGCATAACTGGTACCACAGAATCCTAAGCGGGTGCAACCGGCTGGGCTGGAGGTACCCCTAGTGTCTGAAGTCCCTGCACAACCTTCTCGGGTGTGCGAGCGGCGGGAGTCTGGGTGCCTCTCCCGGCCTGAGAAGTAGCTGCGGCCGTAGTAACTGAGACCGCCTGAGCCAGGCCTGTGCACACTGATAGAATCTGGGCTAGGGCCTCCTGAAGGCCTGGAATAATAATCGGCACAGCCGGTGCCTGAACTGGTCCTGCTGGAGCGTCCGCAACTGGGACCAGATCATGAACTGGGGCGGCTGGTGGATCTGCAGGTGCTGCCCTAGCTGCTGTGCGAGCTACACCCTTGCCCCTACCATGGCCTCGACCACGACCTCGGCCTCTAGTGTCCCCAACTGGTGGTACTAGTGGTCGTCCGTCCTAACCGGTAGCACGTGTCCTCACCATCTGTAAGAGAATAGATTAATAGAAGTTTAGTACCAAAATCAACAGCTTCGCACGACAGGAATTTCAAGAATGTGAAGTTTTTCCTAAAGGTTCTACAGCCTCCCGAGGATAAGTACAGACGTCTCCGTACTGACCCGCAAGACTCTACTAAACCGGCTCATGACCCGTGAGACCTATGCAACCTAGGCTCTGATACCAACTTGTACACGATCCCAAACACCCTGGTCATGATGGCGCCTATCACAGTACTAGGCCAGCCGAAACAACACGAACAATATAAATGCCTTTTGTAAATTCATTTCCAATTCAAATACAATCACAAGTCTTTCATTTTAATTTATCAAAAATATGCGGAAAACAAATACGTAAATACATCAACCCATCCCGATCCTGGTGTCACTAGTCATGAGCTACTAAATACAACCCAATACTATCTGTTTATTACAAGATAAGACTGAAATATAAAATACTAAGGATAGGAAGGAGAAAGGCAGGGTTGCGAACGCGGTGCAACTACCTTGCAATCTACGAATAAAACTCTGAAGGCAACAATCAGCTCTCACTCGGAGGCTCTGGCACCTGGATCTGCACACAAGTTGCAGGGATTAACGTGAGTACGCCAACTCAGTAAGTAACTAAAGTAAATAAAGGCTGAGTGCAGTGACGAGCATTTAAAATGGCTGAATACATACGGAGACACTAAAAGTTGGCACGATTTTTCATTTAGACACCTGAACTCAAGGGTGTTCCTATTGAGCACTTATACTACCCGAAACGTATTCCAATTGAGCACTTCTTGCTGAGTTGGCATATAAAGTGAGTTTCACCTGATATAGGCGCGTGAAGACCCCAAAAAACAGATTTTTTTATTTTTTTCCTTTTTTAATTCCTTCTTCTTCTCCCTCAAAAACAAAACAGATCTGCCAGTTGTCTCTTCACTGCCCGAATCTGGCGAGAGAAACCGGCGGCTCATCCTCTCCAAAAAACCAACGAACCCCCCTCTTCTTCTTCAACCCTAAGAAATTGAAATCTTGTTGCACTAATTTTGCACTGATTTCGAAATTGAAAAAGCAACCGGCGGCTCATGCTTACATAGTTTATAATTGAAATCTTGTTGCACTAATTTTTCTTACATAGTTTGCAAAAGAAGAAGCAGAGAACTGAGACTAAATGAAAGCCATCATTAATGGGTGTTTAAAAAGCTTGCAGGTTCAAAATGGGTTACTTGATTTGATGAAAGTTTGGGAAATTAATATTGGGGTTGTCTTCGGGTCATCGTGGGGAATCTTTGGCTGATGTTATAGAACATTTGGAGGAGTTTCTCTTAAAAATTTGGATTAAAATCGTACTTGGAACAAGAACACACATAAAAATAGTGAAGAACACCAAGACCACTGATTTATTTTGTTTATTAAATAAATTTAACATAGTTTTTCCTTTTTTTATTACTCAAAATAATAGATGTCTTTTTTTTATTCGTCATTCGCCACGTCAGCAGCGAGTGCATTGCACAAACTTTGTAAGTTTGGCTGATTGTCAAAAAAGTGCTCAATTGGAATAAGTTTCGGGTAGTATAAGTGCTCAATAGGAACACCCTTAAGTTCAGGTGTCTAAATAAAAAATCGTGCCAACTTTAAGTGTCTCCGTATGTATTCAGCCATTTAAAATCATATACATACTCTATCAAAGAATCTCAATAAAAATATCAAAGTCAAATTTGTAGTTCAATAACCGAATATCTCGTAAAATTCCAGTTTCAATGAAAGTTCTTTAAAGCATTTGTTCAACATTTTTCAATAGAGACTCAGTATAAAGAAGAGTGAAAACAATAATTTCTTGAACAAGCCGCTCGGGCAAAGTATCACCCATAAATATAGCCCCTCGGGCAACCCTCTCAGTCACTCGTGACTCGACTCTCGTCAATCAGTACTCACACTCAGCACTCCCGCTCAATAGATATCTCATAATAGTAATAGTTGCAGCGTGTAGCCCGATCCATAAATATATATAGTCGACTGCGCTCACTGGGGTGTACAGACTCTGGAGGGGCTCCTACAGCCCAAGCGCTATATCGCTGCGGTGTGCAGCCCGATCCAATATATCGCTGCGGCGTGCATCCCGATCCATAAGTATATATAATCCTCACAATCAGGTCCTCGACCTCTCTCAGTCATCAACCTCACAGCCACTCAGGCATTTCAGTGAAAAATCAGGGAACTCAGCCCAAACAATTTTTCATATATTTGAGAGTAGAGTAATGAAATCGAATTAAACAATAAGCAAGTAAATATCATAACTGAGGATATGGTTTCAAATCAAAACAATGTGAGGATAGTAATAAAATACCCCTGAGGGTCCAAACAGTTTGGCACAAAGCCCTAAACATGGCATTCAGCCCAAGTTAACAGATTCATTTCTAAAACACATATATCTTATATAGAGTTTATCAAAATACGACATTGTGCAGTCGCCATGGGATGGACCAAGTCACAATCCCTACGGGTGCACACCCACACACCTGTCACCTAGCATGTGCTTCACCTCATTTATCAAAATAGTACGGACTTCCGGGGTTTCATACCCTCGGGTCTAGATTTACAATCGTTACTTACCTCGAACCGGATGAAAATCTATTCCACAATGCCCTTGCCTCTCAGCTCGGCCTCAAATCTTTCCGAATCTATCCAAAATCAGAATCATAACATCAATACAAGCCAAAGGGACAAAGCCCATGCAAAAATTATCAAAGAAACTCAAAAATATCGAAATTGGTCAAACCCGATCCCAGGGCCCACGTCTCGGAATCCGATAAAAATCACAACACTAGAATCCTTATCCTCTCACGAGTTTATACATACCAAAAACATCAAAATCGGAACAAAATGGCCCCTCAAATCCCCAATTTTAACTCTCCAATTTCAAGCACTAATTTCTCAATTTTTTCCCCTAATCTCTTCAAATTCCATGTGTTATTCAGCTGAAATTCACCATAGATACAAGTATCAAGTTCAAAAATCTTACCTCAACAAGAATCCTCTTGATTTCCTCTTCAAAACCCTCCAAAAGCTTCAATCCCGACTTCAAAAATGGTGGGATGGGCTAAATTTCGCGAAGGGAAACTTATATACTTTCTGCCCAGCAATTTTCGCATCTACGGACAAAATTTTGCACCTGCGGGCCACTTCTGCGCCCAAAAATCCGCACCTATGATTATCACTTAACTCCTCAGACACCGCACCTGTGACCCAGGTCTCGCAGATGCAGTCAACATCTTCGCTTCTGCGACCAGCACCGCTTCTGCGGTTTTCTTTCTGCTCCTGTGGCTCGCACTTACGGTCTGACAGAACACGACAGCTGAAGCTGCTCATTTTCAATACCAAACTTTTCAACAACCTTCCGAATTCATCCCGAGGCCCCCGGGACCTCAACAAAAAATACGAACAAGTCACATAACATCATTCAAACTCATGCCAACCCTCGGAACACTCGAAACGACATCGAAACACCAAATCACCCTCGGATTCAAGCCTAAGGATTTTCAAACTTCTGAATTCCGCAATTGATCCAAAAACCTATCAAACCTCATCCGAATGACTGGAAATTTTGCACACATGTCACAAATGATACAACAGGCCTACTTCAATTTCTGGAATCCCATTCCAACCCCGATATCAAGATTTCCACTGCTGACCGGAAAATGCCAAATTTCCAATTTCGCAAATTCATGCTTTAATCTACCACAGACCTCCAAATGACATTCCTAACACGCTCCTAAGTCCTAAATCACCCAACGAAGCTATCTGAACCACATAAACCAAATTCCAAGGTCATTTACTCACAAGTCAACTTCCGGTTGACTTTTCCAACTAAAGCTCCCAAATAAAAGACTAAGTGTCACATTTCACTCCATGACCATTCAGAACACAGAACAACCAACACGATACGATGAAATACAGCTGAACAACACAAAAGAAGCAGAAATAGGGAGAACGGGACTGTGACTCATGAAATGACCGGCCGGGTCATTACAGGAGTGATCCAGAAGATCACATGACATAACATTTCATAAATATCTGGAGAAGTTTAGTTACCTGAAAATATAACATTTCATAAATATCTGGAGAAGTTTAGTTACCTGAAAATATAAATGAAGAGATCTCTATGTCATGTCTTTATGAAAAAAGGTGGCTGGAACCAATATAAAATTTTCGTCGACGGCATCTATGATAGCGCTAAATGTATATGAGGACCTTAAATCTGGAAATAAATTCAAGTAGAATTGGTTTCATATGAAAGCCATGTGGTTTTGGCCATATAGTTCAAACACTTGAAAGTATAGAACCAATAGAGTGTGCAATCACTTTTATCTATCTTATATGTCTAGCATGACATGAAAACTTGATATGCAACTAAACTCTATTTATATGGCTTATATGATAATCCCTGAAGGATTTAAATCGCTTAAAGCATATATAATTCTTGGTCACGAAGTACTGCATTCTATGTGCAATTGGTGCACATAAGTATCTTGCCATAACTATAAGCATGATAATACAATAGTAAGAGTCTGGTGATGACCCGATAGGTCATCTCTTGTTTAAGAACCTAATTCTGTGCTTTGAAGCTTTAAATACCTCATCTTAGCCCTCCTCGATTAGTGTGCGCAGTGCGGGTGTTTTCCCGGAAGGCTTTTATGTTAAAAACTGAGAAAATATGAATTTTTTTCCTTAAAATCCATTTGAGTTGACTTCGGTCAATGTTTTGAGCAAACAGAACCGGATTTTCTCTCAATCTTCAAATTTTCAAAACAAGAAAACCCTAGAGGCGATTTTCCCAAGCACCCTTCTTCCCCAATTCATAGGTAAGTAATCCTAATCTATTTTCTTTCAATCTTTCATTACATTTCCTAAGATTTCAACCTAAATCTAGTGTTTTCATGGTTGAAATTTGGGGTTTGGGTAGAATTATGAATTTTTATAAAATTGGGATTTAGACCTCAAATTGAGGTCAGACTCCAAAACAAATTACATAACTGGGCTCGGGGGTGAATGGGTATCGGGTTTTGGTCCGAATTTCAAGTTTGGATCAAGCGGGCGTGGGAGTTGACTTTTGTTGACTTGTCAATAATGACCTAAATTGAATCCTTTGCAATCGTGGGTAGTTCCCATGGCTTAATTTGAATCATTTGGTTGGTAATTTGCTAGATTCTATTGGTTTGGAGGCTTGTTTGAAAGCCAAAGCTGTGGTTGAGCTTTGAATTGATCCTTGGAGCGAGGTAAGTGTCGTGGTTAACCTTGACTTGATGGATTAGGACTTGTTTGTCTATTTCTACATGTTTAGATGTTGGGTACAACGTATATGTGAGGTGACAAGTACTTACGCGTTGTTGTTGGGTTAAAGCATGCGGGTGGATTGTTCCTTGTAATTTATTGCTTACTTTGATCATGTTATCCATGCTTAGACTAGTTACTTATTATATTGATCGTTCTTACAGCGTTTATGGTCTTTTGTGATAATTGAGTATAGTTTCTAGAGTTGAGATTGGTGTTGTGGAACCATTATTGACGTAAGGCTTGTTATTGTTATTCTATCTCCCTGTTGTTACGTGATCATTGTTATATGGTAAGGGAGAGTGTTAATGCATGAAGGCTGATGTCGTGCCGTATGTTAGTGTTAATGCACAAAGGGTGATGTCGTGTCATATTGTGAGTGTTAATGCACGAAGGGTGATGTCGTGCCATGTTATGAGAGCTAATGCACGAAGGATGATGTCGTGCTGTATCAATTGATTTATACTGAAAGTGAGAGTAAAAGCACGAAGGGTGATGCCGTGCAGTATCATTATCACATTGTGAGGTTGAGAGTAAAAGCACGAAGGGTGATGCCGTGCAATTTTCTTCATTGTGCTTGTTTGTTTTTACTGGTTAAAGGCATATTGACTGTTGCGGTTATCATTTCCGTTGTATTTCTCGTATCTTGTACCCCTTTTAGATGTCCCCCTCCTAATAATACATGTTTAGCTTTTATTTGTTGTTATCTTGTACGTGTACAGTTATCTGTACAAGTTTATTACGTGGGTGTCTTGTCATATCCTCGTCACTACTTCGTCAAGGTTAGGCTCGGCACTTATGGAGTACATGAGGTCGGTTGTACTCATACTACACTCTGCACTTCTTGTGCAGACTTTGGTAATGGCCCCAGCTGTTTGTGAGGCGTAGCAGCTTGGATTTTCTTATTGGAGACTCGAGGTAGATCTGCTGATATCCGCAGACCTTGAAGTCCCCTCCTATTTCCCTTATTTTACTGTTTCTTATCATGCAAAACAGTTATATTTATTTCAGACCCTATTTGTTGAAATTCTAGAAGATCGTGAGTTGTGACTCCAAATCTGGATGTAGTAGATATTATGGGCATTTATGTTATTCCACACTCAGTTTTGTTTCATTTTGGCTTAATTGAATTTATTTATTGAAATTGAATGAAAATTGGCTTAAAGATTCTCTAACTTTAGCTTGCCTAGCAAGTGAAATTAGGCTCCATCACGGTCGCGAAGGTGAGAATTCTGGGTCGTGACAAGTCTTTACCCCTATAGGGAGATATTGAAATGCTGATTCTAACAAGATCATATTAGGATATTATATCTCTATCAAGAATGATGGTTTCAAGTTAATATGGCTGATTATTTATCGAATCTCTACCAACGATCTTTTGAAGATGGTGCACAAGATTAGAATGCAAAGGCTCAAAGATGTCAATTGATTGTCTCATCAAAGGGAGTTAATACGCGTTGTACTCTTTTTTCCTTATAAGGTTTTGTCCCACTAGGTTTTCCTTGCAAGGTTTTTAACGAGGCAACCAAAAGGTCTATTTTTAGACTCTTTTTCCTTCACTAGAATATTTTCCCATTGGGTTTTATTTTAGTCAAGGTTTTAACGAGGCACATTACCTGTTGAATAGACATTCAAGGGGAGTGTTATAAATAGAATTATATTTAAGGTGAATGCATATATTTTAGAGAGATTTTAGGGTATGTTACTTTGTGGCTAAGTCACTTTTCTCCTATAAATAAATGGATTATATTCTATTGTAATTCATCCCAAATCAATAAGAATTCTTTTTCTACTTTTCTGTGCAATACTCTTCTTCTTCTTCTTCTTTTATTATTTCATAATACTTTTAAAAATTTAGGTCTCATATTATGTTTTAGCTTTAGGCCCGCATGTGTTTGTCTTGATTTAGTTTCAGTCTAAATGAAACACCTTTTTTCCCATTTTAGTACTTCCTTGAAGCTTGAAGAAACCCAAATATATAGGTAGTGTTTCTTAAAATAATGCATTCCACCGTATCAGGAGCCCGCTATAGAGTTGGGGTGGAAAATATTCTCCACGTTTTTTGTGGAATGTGTACATCCATGTGATTTGTCATGGGTGGCTTTCCAGCCATGCTCCATGACCCTTTGGATGCGCCTTGTGGCGTCCTAGCAAGCCTCCCAATGCCTAGCGCTACAGACGGCCCCGTGGTCTTGGTTGTGCCAAGTGACAAGCACGGATGTTCCTCTGTCGCCCCACCGACATCCCTCGCCAGCGCCCAGCCGCAGGCATATGCCAACAGCGTCGCGCGCGCAGGCCGTGATGCCAAAGACAAGGTTGCTGAAAATGAACCTATTTCTACATTGTAGAAACTAAGTCCTTTTCATTGTAAATATAAAGTAGTTTTATTTCATGTACTTCCATTATGTTCCTCTAGCTTAGTTAGGTCTAGTGTTGTAACTTTGGTTTTCTTAAGCACTATTGGGGGGGGGGGGGGTATCGAAGCAATCAAACTTTCTAGCAAGCAAATAATTCTCTGTACTGGTGTCTCTCCCCCTCGACACCGTGTTGCTTTTCTGTGATAGCTTTCATTAACGCAATCAAGCTTTCTTTCATTCTGAATTCTCATTTTTGTTCTCTCAATTGCTCTTGACATCGATTTTCCTGTATGACATTGATAATCATGTCTAGCATACGGATGGGACCTCAGTTGGCAGATAGTAACTGCACTAACATCAGTTGATTAGCCTTAGGTTGCCCTTCCAAGGAATCTTAGGAAGGCACCGCGTAACAGTTGGTATCAGAGCCTAGTCTCGACATCTGACGAGGGAACACATTGCCATTACCACTATTTCTGATCATGGAGAATCACGGGGACTGCATTACGGCCCTTGAAGAGACGGTTGACGTATTACGGCCCATCGTGGATACGGTGCCTGAACTAAGAACCAACCTAGTGCAAAGGTTGGACGACCTGGACAGCAGAATGCTCCAGACCGAAGTTGACATAGAAAACATCAGTCGCGACTCTGAGGGAGACCAGCAAACGGCAGCCATAGAGGCAGCCGAAATTTTGGCAAATTCGAGGGCCTCTAACAGGAGCGTGCTAAAAATTTAGCCTACAGGGCACAAGAGGCAGACAGGGTGACTGCCATGCAACAAACTATTGACAACTTGACAGGCTAGCTCAATGTTGTCAATGCTGATTTACAAGGCCTACTTTTAGGAGGCGAAAACCAAATCGGCGGTGCTGCGAACCTCTCCACCGCGACACAAAAACTAAAAATTCGTAAGCCAAAGACATACAGTGGAGCTCAGAATGCCAAAGAAGTGGAAAACTTTATCTTTGACATCGAACAATACTTCGATGTCGTGGGAGGCCTAGAAGAAGCTAAGAAGGTAGCAATTGCTGCCATGTATCTTCAGGGTGATGCTAAACTCTGGTAGCCGGTGAAGTACGAAGCCATCGGGGCCGGTGAAGATGCTCTTGAGACATGGGAAGAACTAATGGCATCCATACGCCTACAGTCCTTCCCCAAAAATGTTGAATACACTGCAAGGAGAAAGCTACGGTAGCTATGCCAGATCAAATGAGTGGGGGACTACGTGTGAGAATTCTCCGCGCTCATGCTGAACATATGTGACATGGGGGACAAAGACAAACTATTCACCTTCTTGGAAGGGTTAAAACCTTATGCCCGTATGGAGCTACAAAGACAAAGGGTAGATACCCTACCCAAGGCGATCCAAGCAGCTGAATACCTTGGGGACTATCAAGTGGAAGCTCGGAAGGATAGGCCTCAACCGCCTGCCTGAGCGGGTTACAAAGGGCGCCAGCCTAGCAATGGTGGCCCTAGAAGAAGTGGGGGAGATCGGAGGGCAACCAAATCTAAAGCTCCATCCTCACGCGGCAATAGTGTTGCGTTAAACAACAATGATCGGGGTAGAAAGCCCCCTTCAGGATGCCATCATTGCGGTGGACCACATTGGAATAATGAATGCCCACATGCACAGATGAATGCCAATCAAGCTTTTGACGCTGAGACTGATGACAACACAGACGATGCGGACCAGACCGAACCAGTAGATGTTTTCAATTCAATTGTTGGCTCTATTTCTGAGGCCTTAGCGAAAATCAGTGCTGCTATCCGTAAGAAGAAGGACCCCTGTCCAATCACCAAGAAAGGGAAAAAGAAGGTGGACGAGAGGGCTCCCCTTAAACAAGAGAGGACCTTAATGTTCGTCTAGATGAAGGTAAATGGCAAGCCCATTCCGGCGATGATAGACACGGGTGCTACCCACAACTACTTAGCCTCGACTCAGGTGGAGCGCCTTGGTCTAGTTGTAGAAAAGGGTAGAGGTCATGTCAAGGCTATCAACTCACCTCCTCTGTCAGTGGGTCGAATAGCCAAAGAGGTACCAGTGAAGCTTAGCCCTTACGAAGGAAAATTCAACGTGCGAGTGGTGATCATAGATGACTTCGAGTTGATAGTTGGGTTGGAATTCCTAAGGCAAACCAACACCATGCCTGTATCGTATGCAGACATGCTACTGGTGATGGGAACAAACAGGGCCAATCCCTTCATTACCCCGTGCATGCCCTTGAAGATGGCCGCGGAGAACATCTTGGCCTTGCAGTTGAAGAAGGGGGTCAAAAGACATGAACCTACGTTCCTGGCAACCCTCTGCATTAAGGATATAGAACGCTCCTCGGGTCCCATTCCTGCACCTGTGAAGGAGCTGCTACTGGAGTTTGAAGATGTCATGCCACAAGACATGCCAAAGAGAGTCCCACCTAGGCGCACTGTGGACCATGAGATTGAGTTGGTGTCGGGCGCGAAGCCACCCGCCTGGGCGCCTTACAGAATGTCACAACCCGAACTCACCGAGCTTCAGAGACAGTTGACGAAAATGCTAGACACGGGGATCATCGTGCCCTCAATATCCCCATACGGGTTCCCTGTGCTATTCCAAAAGAAACATGATGGCAGCCTGCGACTATGTGTAGATTATCGGGCTCTAAACAAAATCACTATGAAGAACAAGTACCCTATTCAGCTAATGGCAGACTTGTTCGATAGATTGGGTGGTGCGACGGTGTTCACCAAGATAGACCTAAATACAGGTTATTGGCAAGTTTGGATTGCATAAGGTGATGAGCACAAGATAACCTGTGTGACAAGATATGGGTCGTACGACTTCCTAGTTATGCTGTTTGTCTTAATAACGCTCCAGCCACATTTTGCACCCTCATGAACCAAGTCTTACGAGAGTACATTGACGAGTTCGTGGTGGTCTACTTGGATGATATTGCGGTATATAGAAAAACACTTGAAGAACACCTAGAGCACTTGCGGAAGGTCCTAGCCCGATTGCGGGAGCACGAAGTATATGCGAAGCTGTCCAAGTGCTCCTTTGCTCAAAAACAGATTGACTTCCTTGGACATGTCATCAAGGAAGGGCAGATCAAGATGGACCAAGAGAAGATTCAAGCTATCATAAATTGGTCGCCGCCTAAGGATATCCATGCCTTGAGGGCGTTCCTTGGCCTATGCAACTTCTATCAGTGATTTGTGAAAAAATTACTCCCTCATCGCAGTGCCATTGACAGAACTCCTCAACAAGGTCAAGCCTTGGGATTCGGGACCCAGGCGAGCGGAGTCCTTCAACGCATTGAAAGAGGCTATGTCTAGTAGCCCCGTCTTGGCCCTCCCTGATTTGGCCAGGCCATTCGAGGTACAAACGGATGCCTCCGACTATGCCCTTGGTGGAGTCTTGCTACAAGAAGGACATCCTGTAGCGTACGAGAGCCGAAAGCTGAAGGATATAGAGCGGCGCTATGCCGCCCATGAGAAAGAATTATTGGCTGTCGTCCATTGCTTACGCCTTTGGAGGCACTATCTGCTGGGAACCCCGTTCGTGGTCAAGAGAGACATCACGGTTGTTATCCATTTCATGACCCAACCGAAGCTGAATGGTCGATAGGCTAGGTGGCAGGAACTCCTAGCAGAATTCCACTTCAACCTGGAGTACCGAAGTGGGAAGACCAATCATGTTGTTAATGCGCTCAGTCAGAGAGCTGATCTAGCATCGGTGTGCCTACTCGCCACCCTAAAGGGGAACGAAGTAGCCACCACCATTAAAGACTAGATACAGGATCTACTCATCTAGGATCCTACTGCACAGTATTTGGTTGATTTGGTAGGACAGGGCAAGACTCGCCAATTCTACATGGAAGATGGTTTCCTAAAAGTGAAAGGGAACCGATTTTATGTTCCAAAAGGAGGAGATCTACGAAGGACTCTTCTGGCGGAATGTCATGATACTTTGTGGGCCAGCCATCCCGGTGAAGACCGCACCATGTCATTACTTTTTCGTGCATATTATTGGCCTCAAATGGCCGATGATGTCGCTCAATATGTGAAGACTTGTCTATTATGCTAGAAGGACAAGTCGGACTGCTTGACACAAGCGGGACTCTTGGAACCACTAGCTGACCCAAAAGACCTTGGGAAAGTGTTTCCCTGGATTTCATCACCGGATTGCCCAAGGTCGGAGATCTCACAACTATCTTGGTTGTGGTGGATCGGTTTTCCAAGTATGCTACCTTTATAGCAGCCCCACAATACATCTCAGCAAAGGATACAACTCGACTCTTCTTTTCTCATGTCGTCAAATTGGGGCCTGCCTAAAGACATTGTTAGTGATCGTGACTCACGCTTCACTAGCAACTTTTAAACCCAACTTTTTAAGTGCCTCGGGTCAAAACTGAGTCACAACTCAAGTTTTCATCCGCAATCTGATGGCCAGACGGAGCGGTTCAATGGCATGTTGGAGGAATATCTCCGCCACTTTGTAACCGGATTACAGAAGAACTGGGTGAAGCTTCTGGATGTTGCTCAACTGTGTTTCAATTCACAAAAGAGCTCTAGTACAAACAAAAGCTCTTTTCAAATTGTTACCGGATAGCAACTGCTACTCCCACGCACCGTGAATGCACCAAACATGTCAAAATCTCCTCGAGCTGCTAGCTTCTCAAAAGAATGGAAGCATAATTTGGAGATAGTACGGAGCTATCTTGTCAAAGCCCAAAAGCGTATGAAGAGGCATGTTGATCAAAATCGTCGCTTTGTTAAATACCAAGTAGGAGACAAGGTGATGGTCAAAATTCCAAAGTGATACTTGTTTTCAGGGGTCCATGACCCTCACCTATTACAAAAATACATTGGACCCTTGTCCATTGAAAGGCGCATTGGGAAAGTTGCATACCGGGTGGATACCCCAGCTTGGTGGAAAATCCATCCCGTCTTTCATGTCAGTCTTCTGAAACCTTTTTGGGAAGACATGGAGGATCCTTCACGGAGCCAACTCACAATACCAAGTGTTCGAGGCCCCAATTCAACGGGAAAAAGACGTGTTGAAGCTATTCTTGATGATCGAGTGATTCACGCCTGAAGGAAAGATCACCAGGAGTTCTTGGTGAAATGGCAGGGCTGCGATGCAGAGGAGAATACATGGGAGAGGGGAACAAACTTCAAAGCCTACAAGAGCCTAATTGATGATTATCTTGCAAGTAAGGCGCCGAGGACTTTGCCAACTCAGGTGGGGGGGAATGTCATGGGCGGCTTTCTAGCCATGCCTCATGACCTCTTGGACACGCCCCGTGGCATCCTAGAAAGCCTCCCAATGCCTAGCGCCATGGAAGTCTCGTGGTCTTGGCTGCACCAAGTGACAAGCGTGCATGTGCCTCTGTCGTCCCACCGATATCCCTCGCCAGCGCCCAGCCGCAGGCAGATGCCAGCAGTGTCGTGTGCGGCGTTACCGTGATGCCAAAGACAAGGTTGTTGACAACGGACCTATTTCTATCTTGTAGAAAACTAAGTCCTTTTCATTGTAAATAAAGAGTAGTTTTATTTCATGTACTTCCACTATGTTTCTCTAGCTTAGTTAGGTCAAGTCTTGTAACTTTGGTTTACTTTTTTTAAGCGCTATTAGGGGGGATCAAGCAATAAAACTTTCTGGCAAGCAAATAATTCTTTGTACTGGTGTCTCTCCCCCTCGACACCATGTTGCTTTTCTGTAATAGCTTTGATTAATGAAATCAAGTTTTCTTTCATTCTCAATTCTCATTTCTGTTCTCGTAATTGCTCTTAACATTGGTTTTCCCGAACGACATTGACAATCTCGTCTAGCATACAGATAGTAACTGCACTGATATCAATTGCTTAGCCTTACGTCGCCCTTCCAAGGAATCTCATGAAGGCACTGCATAAAAAATTATATGTTTTTGTTTAAACTTACGCATGTCTTTATACATATGATTCAAGAATTTGTATAAATTATTTTTACCTATCGAGATTTCGTCCAACTGTTGTAAGAATTAGATTTTTATAGTATTAGTCTTCTTTCTGCAGTATAAGAATTTATCAGGTCCATTTAGTCAGCAACTTCAATGTTGCAACCTGTTTAGTGAATGTTATTCGCTCAGTTTTAATTTGTTTGTTGTAGTTTAACTTGGCACAAAGTTTAATAAAAAGAGGAAGACTTTTGAACCTTGTTTTTTAAATGTGCCATATATTTGTGTCGCTATAAAAGTTTTGATACTAGTGATCTTAAAGAAGTCATAGCATTTGTGTTGATATAAAAATTTTCCGTTATGAAAATATAAGAATATGCCAATTATTATATATAAAGGGTTGGTACTTTTGATTAGTCAGTTTGCTCGTTTCATTCAACAACAGGTGCAGAGTCTTATTCTCTCTCTATTTTTCTCTTTGGAATCGTACTTACAATTTTTCCTTTTTTAATCGATTTCATGCATATTGTCATTGTAGATTCTAAAAGATTGAAGTCATACCTTGAATTTTCCCTTTAGGTTGGGAGAAGATGAACTGCATTTATATTGATTGAGTGGAACATACAAGCCAATTCAGTTAAAGTTATATTTGAGAATGTTGCATTTGGAACTCGAGCACACCACATAAAAGAAGTTCCTCGCTCATTTGGACTGCTAGTTGTTTTCAAGGCTGGGGGGGGGGGGGGGGGGGGGTGTTATCTTAGTGAATTGTAAAAACCCCAATGAATCTTTTCTCCTTCACGATATAGGCTTCAATTTCACATCAAGTGTGGAGCCGAGTTCCTGTCGTGTTAGTTCATGGAGTTGGGTTCCAGGAAACATCAACCCCCCTCCCAGGATGTTGTTTAGTGCAAGTTCTGGAGAGCTTTTCCTGATAGTAATTGACTATAATGCACCTAAAATGCAAATATTTGGTTGTCTATACAAAACTCTATCAGCCAAGACATTACTCTGGGTGGAAGATGGGTTTTTGGCTGCTATTTTTTAGAGGAGTGATTGTATAGTCTTAAAGGTTGAAAGAGGAGGGTTGACATATTCAGGACTTATTCTATATATTGCACCAATATTGAATATATCTGTGGTGAACTATCATAATATTCATCATGATCATATGCTTGTCTGTTTTGGGGAGGCATCGAAAGGATCATTGCTGGTGATGCACATTGGTATTAGCGTAAAGTAATTGTTGACTGCTTCTAATTTGAATGGGATAACAAGAATTTGGGCGGTTAAGAAGAAGCTAGATGATTTAGATCATTCTTTTCTTGTACTGTCACTTTTGAAAGAAACCAGAGTGTTAGCTGTTGGTGTAAACCTCTCATATATCACTAACAATGTGGGTGTCTTGTCTNTTAATGTTGCACATCTTGTCTTGCTTGAATGCTCGTATTAGTGTGTTGATGAACTGATTCGGAATGAGTTGCATGCTAAGTGAGTGGGAGATATTACTTGCATTCTGTGCTTGCATGCGATACCTAGAACTTGCCCTGTGTGTTTGCAAAGCGAAATAGAAGTTGTTTGGTTTTAGAGATGATTGAGGCATTTCTTTGTGCAACCCTATATAATTGTGAATCCACCAGTATATATCGCGATAGTTAACCCCTTTGAGCCTGAAGCCTGTTCTTTGATAACCCTATAATGACCTAAATCTCTGTGTTTGAATAACTTGATTGTTTGAACCTATACCTCCTAGAAGTGCTTGAATCACTAAAGAACATACAAAAGTCAAAGTGTGGGGTAGTAGGGAGTTAGCGAAAAAAGGGGAATCAAGAATGAATTGTTTGATTGGTGCACAGGCATTGGAAAAAAAATGAGACAAAGAAAACAAAATAAGAAAAAGAAAAAAAAAAGAGAAGCCAGTTGTACCTAAAGAAAAGTGGGGGTCACACGTGAAACAAAAATGTGGAAGAACGATTGGGTTGAGCATGGAAATTGAAATAAAAGGAAGTGTGTATTAAAAGTGCTTAGGGAGGTTAGTCACTATATCCAAATATATCCTACCCGTCCCTTAGCCTACATTACAACCAAATGAAGACCTCTTGATCTTTGACTGAACAGCTCGATTAGTAGAGTATTACACTAGGTGCAAGCTTATGGTGTATCTGTGTGTCATGTGAATGCTCTTTGCTGAGAGTGAGTGGATTCTTTCTATCTTTGGTTCCTTATTGTTTGAATTGTGTGTGTGGGGAACTTCTCTTAGACTTGTGATGTGAGGGCATGTGACTCAGGAAGAAAAAGTAAATCTTCACTTCTGTTAGAGTAACTAGAGTGAGCACGAGTGTGTCTTGGCAGGAGAGTCTGCATCTGAGATATGATTGTTGCATTGCTTAGGTTGGTCCTACGTAATGGCGAGTGTGACATAAATTGGGGTAACGTATCAACGGTTAGGCCTAGAAGTGTGGTTTAGCTTGCTCGAGGACGAGCAAAGGTTTAAGTGTGGGGTGTTGATAATAGGTGAATTTAACTATAATCACGCCTTAAATAACCACCTTCTTGTATAGTTTTGATGATAAAAGTGATAACAAAATGCTCTTATTAGTGCTTTTCATGATTTGCAGGTGATATATGATCAGGGAAGGCTAGGGAGTATTTTTGGAGTCAAAAATGAAGAAAAAGAGGCCAACTGTGAAATTCCCCAAGTAAACCACGCAAAACAGGCCTGAAGATTCAGAGAACTGGTTTGACCGCGGTTCCACTGCAACCGCGGTAGAACTGCGGTGGAAGGTAGCTGCGGATAAATTGAGAATTAGAGAAGGCATTTGGCTGCGGTTTGACCGCGACCGCGGCAGAACCGCGACGGAAGCAGAAAACTTCAGGGACTAAAGTGTAAAACACGGGATTTTTAGACCTAAACCCTATTTTAAATATAAGACTTCGCCCAAGAGAGGCAGGTATTGAATTTTAGAGTATCTTGGCAAGGAAAATAATTGTGAGAGATCACCCAAAACATCTTTCTTCTTTTCTTTGATTTTTATAGCTAGTTATGATGAATTCTATCTTAGTTTGTTTTCTCATAGCCATGAGTAGCTAAATCCTTTGTCTAAGGCTTTGGTGGAACCTATTGGGGATGAACATCTTGTTTATGTGAATACAAATTGCTAGTTTCAATCTCTATTTGTTCAACTTTGTGCTTGTTGTAGTTAATTGACAGGATCCTCAATTAGCTGTGTCTATTTAGTGTGCGTAACTTGGAAAAGAGGGCATATTTAGGTTATTGTTGAATAACACCACTCCCAAAGTATAAGAGGAATCTATAATTGCGGGTTTAAAGGCAGGATTAGGGATAACGAAGCCTTGGGTGTAATCTAAAGTGAATTGTGCTAAATAAAGTAATCTAGTGTATCTCGGGAGAGTGCAATTAGTATATTACTGTGATTACTCGGGAGAGATTTACGGTAAGATGAGCGTTCATGATTAATAGAAATGTGTTGGTAAATTTGTATGAGCATAAACAGAAGGGATTCTTTCAATAGGGGAAATCATTGCCTTAGCTTCTTCTCATCATTGTTTACAACCTTAGCACTTTAATTTACAGCTGTTTAATTTACTTACAATCGCAGTTAGTAAAGCGACCTTCAACTGTGATTCAAACATCTGGGAAACTGGTTCTGAAGAGTTTAGTGGGTCTAAAGATAGTGATTGATAGGTTAACTCTCTGTGGATTCGACCTTGGGCGTAATACTCAGGTTATATTTGCAACGTCAGCAGAGTCCTTTTTAGAGGGCATAGTTGGGCGTGATCAATTATCACATCCAGTTTTGAAATCATTATCCCTTATAATTGTACGAGCATAAATGGGGGAATTGTTGGGCGTGATGTGATAATGGTTTCAACTTCGTGTCCATGTATATTGTTCATTCTTAGTGTCAAGTCATTGGCTGTCGATCTACATGAAACATATCAGGTGTACCATGTGAGACACTAAGAACAATTATATTGCATTTCCATTTCCTAAAAATGAATTGGAAAAAAGCTGCCAACCTCTACAACAAGATATGATATTACAGCTGAGTGTAATATCTTTATCATCGGTACATATAAGCCTGCAGTTGAAGTCTTATCGTTTACTTCTGATATGGCCTCACACGTTATTGCGGTCGGGAGTTTAACAGGTTATGTTGAAAGATATATTTCTGAAAATGTGAGACTCGTGCTTGCTGATCAACAGTATATCCAGGAGTGAGGAATGCCATGGCATGCTACTCGGATTTGATTGGCCTTTTACCCCTACAGTTTCTTCTATGGGGTCACATGGTAAACAAACTTCCTCTGCAGCTTGTTTAGAAATTTTTCAACAGATAGACAGTTTGTTGAATTTGCAACTTATTTATGATGACTTTTAAATTCACTTAGTAATATAATTATTTATATTATCAAGGGTTAATTCAAGTTAATAAGATGTTAGTTATACATTTGAAATACATTACCTTGGATCTTGTTATAAGGAATTTTATTTGCTAATATAAAGATTTGAGTAGTTTAATTCAAAGTTGTAGAATATTTTTTATGTTAAAAAGTAGACATTCTTTGGATGCTGGATGGTGACACACTGACTCAGTTTTCACAGCTTAGTGAGACTCAACAAGATGTAGTTGCAGCACTTCAAACTGGACCAACGGCTTGCTTTATTCTAGATGTTGTCAAGCGGATTTTACGACAATATTTTGGAAGTAACTGTTGAGTAGACTTTACAACATTGGTTTAATTTTGGGTAACCACTTCTTGGAATTTAAGTGGAGAACAAAATTTAGCAAGGAAAAGAATCTTCATGCATCACTAACGAAGAAGAGGCAGGGGCGGCCCTTCTATAAAGCAAGTAAAGCAACCGCTTTAGGCCCTATATTTGTGGGACCCTATTTTTGTTACACATAATAGATTATGTATAAGTTTAAAAAAAGAGTTCTATAAAGTGAAAAAGTTTGATTTCTTTCTTTAACAAAAACAGAGAAGAAGGATTTGCAACTGCAATGATTTCTACGAAGGAAATTGCACTTGAAATGAATATCGAATTCGAATTCCGCAAGAAATGTGTGATATATAGGAAGTAACAATTTGATGTGCAATGCTGATGATAATGAAATCTGAAAATCTTTCGAAGAGTACTTTATAGTTGATTACTTTTATATATAATAGACATGGCTATTTTTTCACTTCAAAATAGATTTGAACAATTCAAAGCATATGAAAATATTTTTGATTTTCTATTTAGTAGTAAAGACTAAGATCGCTAGATGTTGAAAATTTGAAAAAATATTGCCTTAATTTTGGATGTTCCTTAAAGCATAATAATCAATTTGATATTGATGGTTTGATTTATTTTTTGAATTAAAAGTATTAAGAAAAATAGTACAATTAGGAGATAACAGTTTAATTGATACACTTAATCAAATAAAAAGATTTAATTCTTTTCCAAATACCAAAATTGCTTATGGAATAATGTTAATAACTCATGTTACCGTTACTTCAGCGGAAAGAAGTTTTCAAAATTAAAATTAATAAAATCTTACCTAAGAACAACAATGTCACAAGAAAGGTTAGATGGATTAGTTATATTGTCAATTGAAAAATATTTATTAGGAGTTATTGTTTGTAAGAAAATTATTTATAACTTTGTATCTAAGAAAAGCTAAAAAAAAATAGATTTCAAATAAATAATAATAAAAAAATTAAAAAGTTAAGACCCCTCATAAAGTTTGACTTTAGACCACAAAATTGGTCGGGCCGCCCCCGGGGAGAGGACAGGAATTCAATGAGGGTTGGGTGCTAAGTATGATTCATAGCGGGGAAAATCATTTTTGTCATAGAATGTAATGTGTTGTCAAAGCTAGTTGCATGAAATGTAATCATGCAATATTAATTTCTGAAAATGTTGCCCAATTTCTTCCAACATTGCATGGAAAACTTTGTTGTTCATTTCATTCGTCTGATATACACGGTTTTGCACTCGGATCATACCAAATCTCCCTTCTTCTATAAAGTAGACTATTTTGTACGCATTTTGTCAAGTAGTAGTTCATATGCTTTGTTGATTGAACCTCTAAACAAAAAGGACAAAAAGAAAGTTAATTTAAAATTCTAAAACTCACCGAAAAATACTACTCATGAAGGGCAGTGGCGAGTATGGACACACTATGCCAAAGGTGATCGATCAAGTAAACACTCTTTGCTAAAATATTATACTGTATACATAGATCAAATATTATTTTAAATGGTTATATATTACATTTTGAACACCTTTAATATAGTTGAGTGAGACATCCCAGTAGTCCAGAGTGTTAAAAGTAAGGTATTGTTTACGAGTTTAAATTCCTGTCTAACTATTTGCCCATTTTATTTGTCAAAACTAAACAGAGACCAACGTATGTGTAAAAATAAATATCTAATCTTAAAAGTAGTTTTTGAATTTAAAGTTATTTCTTAAAAAAATTATAATTTAAAAGTCTAGGTCTACAAAAAAAAAATTCCAACAAAAGCTCTCTAAATACTATAAACCCCCTCGACTCTCTGTCCTTTGGTTTATTATTTTTATTTTTAAGCTAAATATAGCGTAGTTGAATTTAAAAATTGTAGTACACCCATTTATTGGAAAAAAAATGATTGACTTCTTTAAAGTTTGGACATTCTTGACGAGATTTCTAGCTAAGCCAGTGCTCAAGGGGATTGTCGGTCTCATTCCAATGATAGATTGGGTATAATATTAAAAGGGTTTAGTGGAATTCTCAAATTTTAATTGATAATCTGGAAGATATGATAGGGAAGCTAATATAATTAGTTAAATTACCTTGCACTCTTATTATATTTTACTTCAGTCTTTTAAATCCACAATGAAAGGATTTAAGTTACAAACACTTTCAATTAGAAAAATGCTGTTAGTGTAGTATAATTAGTTGCAGTATGTCATTCGCAAGCTTCTTTTGATTATTCATTCTTTCCTTATAGTAGATACGTAATACATTTAGTTGGCTCTTATATTATATGATAGTAAAATAGTTTAACATAAAAGAGATGACGAATTTGAGTTAGGTACTTTATTTACTATGTCAAAACGATTTAATTGTTAAATGGTTATTGCTTGATGCTCACAATAACTATCAATTTTTATTTAAACCTAATAAAGTAAATTTGAAAGGAATTCTTCGCGCAACCTATAATGACCCGATAGGTCATCTAGAGTTTTAAACATTAATTCTGCGTTTCGAAGCCTCCAATAGCTTCTTTAAGGATTCCTCGATTTGCATGCACAGTCTGGATATTTTTCCAGAAGGTTTTTATGTTAAAAATTGATAAAATATAAAATTTTGCCTTAAAAATTTATTTGAGTTGACTTCGGTCTACGTTTTGAGCATACGGATCCGGGTCAATATTTTAACGGTCCCGGTGGATCCGTATTGTGATTTGGGACTTGGGCGTATGCCCGGAATCGAATTTGGAGGTCCCTAGCTCGAGTTATCGCTTTTTGTCGAAATTTTGAAGTTTAAAGGTTTAAAGAGTTTAAAGGTTTGACCAATGTTTTACTTTGTTGATACCGGGTCCGTATTTTGGTTCCGGAATTCGCTGTAGATCTATTACTATATTTATGACTTGTCTTTTAAATTAGGTAAAAAACTGAGTTAGTTTGACGTGATTCGGACGTCCGGTTGTTAAAATAAAAGTTCTAAAGTTTTCTTGAAAATTTCATTTAATTTGGTGTGCGATTCACATTTCTAGGTGTTATTTTGGCGATTTGATCGCGCGAGCAAGTTCGTATGATAATTTTGGACGTGTGTACATATTTGGTTTGGAGCCCCGAGGGTTCGGGTGAGTTTCGGATATGCCACGGAGTAAATTTGGACTTAGAATCATAGCTGGTGTTCTTCAGTTCTGGTGCAGGCCTCAGACCTCGCAATTGCGAGGTCAGGCTTCGCATTGCGATGAGGCAGGCTCACTGTCAGGTTTGTAATTGCGAGCTATTTCCTCGCAATTGCGAAGAATAGCTGGGCACCACATGTTCGCATTTGCAAACAAATTCTTCGCTTTTGCAAAGTGGGTTGGGGGAGGTAGTGTTCGCATTTGCGATCAAAATGATCGCAATTTCGAGGAGTTCAAGTTCTCATTTGCGAACAAGCCATCGCAAATGCAGTGATATCAGAGATGGGGGACCTTCGCAATTGCGAAGGATTTCTTGCATTTGTAGGGTTCGCAACCAGGTCGCAATTGCGACATCTACGCGTGAACTTAAGATGGGAAAACGGGATTTTAGTTCATTCTCACAAATTTTCAAACTTAGAAACCCTAGAGACGATTTTCCCAAGAGCCCTTCTTCCCCAATTCATTGGTAAGTGATTCTAACCTATTTTCTTTCAATTTTCTATTGCATTTCATAAGATTTCAACCTAAAGTCTAGGATTTTCATGGTGGAAATTGGAGGTTTGGATAGAATTAGGGATTTTTTGTAAAATTGAAATTTAGACCTCAAATTGAGGTCAAATTTTGAAACAAATTACATAACCGGGCTCGGGGGTAAATGGGTAATCGGACTTTGGTCCGAATTTCGGGTTTGGGCCAAGCGGGCCCGGGAGGTGACTTTTGTTGACTTTTTTAATAATGACCTAAATTGAATCTTTTGCAATTGTGGGTAGTTCCTAAGGCTTATTTTGAATCATTTGGTTGATAGTTTGCTAGATTTAGTTGGTTCGGAGGCTTGTATGAAAGGCAAAGTTGTGGTTGAGCTTTGAGTTGATTTTGGAGCGAGGTAAGTGTCGTGGTTAGCCTTGACTTGAGGGATTAGGACTTGTTTACCTATTTTCTACTTGTTTAGATGTTGGGTACAACATATATGTGAGGTGGCGAGTACTTATGCGTTGTTGTTGGGTTAAAGTATGCGGGTGGGACTTGTTTCTTGTAATTTATTGCTTTTTTTCATGATATCCATGCTTAGACAAGTTAATTACTAAATTGATCGTTCTTTCCGCATTTATGGGCTATCTGTTCTGAAGTTGAGGTTGATATTGTGGAACCATTGTTGCCATAAGGTCTGTTCTTGCTTATTCTATCTCCCTATTGTTATATGTTCATTGTTACATGGTAACGGAGAGTGTTAATGCACGAAGGGTAATTTCGTGCCGTATTTGAGAGTTAATGCATGAAGGGTGATGTCGTGTCGTATTTGAGAGTTAATGCACGAAGGGTGATGCCGTGTCGTATCTATTGTTTCATGATGAAATTGAGAGTAAAAGCACGAAGGGTGATGCTGTGCCGTATTTATCATTTCATGGTGAGGTTGAGAGTGAAAGCACGAAGGGTGATGTCGTGCAGTTTTTACCCATTATGTATATATGCTTCATTTGCTAAAGGTTTACTGACTGTTCTTATTATCATTCCTTGTTGTAATTACCGTATTTTTGTACCCCTTCGCATGTCCCTCTAATAGTACTTGTAAATTCTTTATTTGTTGTTATGTTGTACGTATATTTCCGTCTCTACGGGTTTATTTATGTGAGTGTCCTATCATAGCCTCGTTACTATCTCGTCGAGGTTAGACTCGACACTTACGGAGTACATTGAGTCGGTTGTACTCATACTATACTCTGCACTTCTTGTGCATATTTTGGTACTAGTCCCAACTGTCCGTGAGGCGTATCAGCTCATATTAGCTTTTGGAGACTCGAGGTACATCTGCTGGCGTCCGTAGACCTTGAAGTCTCCTTCCACTTTTCCCCTATTTACTGTTCTTTTCATTCGAGACAATTATACTTATTTCAAACCCTGTTTGTAGAAACTCTAGAAGCTCGTGTACTTGTAACTTCAAATCCGAGTTGTATTAGATATTGGGTTATTACGCTATTTCGTACTTTATTATGAACTTCATTTCTGTTTAATTGGTTAAATTGTTTAAAGTGGTTAAAATTGGTAAAGAATTACTCTAATATTGGCTTGCCTAGCAAGTGAAATGTTAAGCGCCATCACGATCCCGAAGGTGGAAATTTCGGGCCGTGACACAACCATAAGAGTTATCGTGTGTGACGTTTGAGGTCACATGTTTAAATTATAAAAATAGTATTACAATAGATTTAATGTAATCCATCTTTCTTGGTCCCTTCTGGACATCCGATTTAAAAAAATCAAATCCTCTTGAATCTTTATAAGGATTATGATGGAGTAGTAAATTTAATCAAAGGTCTTCGGTTCGAACTTTATGTATAGAGTTATCTTTATTAGGGAGCATTTTACTTTCCAATGTGAGAGATTCTGGCACGAATCTGGATTTAACCTAATGTATCTAACACCATATGAAAAACCGAAAAAAAAACCTTTATCTTTATAATGTGAAAATTCTGCAATAATATATAAAAATTAAACCAAATAGTTTATTTTTAAAATAAAATAAAAAATCCAGCTCGTTAGCACTCGGTCTCCGTCTGTTTCGGGAAAGAGCGGGGGATGAAAGTGGGTAGCCAAATCCATTAATTTAAATTAAACATTACTACCAGCTTCTCTTCAAATTCACAAAATCTCAGTCTCTCTCTCTCTCTTCAACAATCACAACGCCTACAAATACGTCTCCAACCGCTTCTCCTCCCAATTCCTTCTGTTCATATCCCATTTCCGAAACGCTCCTTAATTTCCCCATTTCACTGCCACCGTTGTCACCGACAGACACCGCATTTATTGACGGAGATGTTAACTGATTTTTTGCCGTCGAAGACAATTACTACTACAGCTGCTGCTGCGAATTCTGGTTTGGTTGTTCGTCGCATCGCTACGGTAGCGCTTGTCCTAGCTGCCGCTTCTTTCTCTTGTTTCGTCCTTTATAGAGCCGGTGAAAATGTTGGCTTCCGCATCCCTGACTCTTTCATCACCTCACGTGCAACCCCTAATGTCTCCGCTTCCTCGGTTAGGATCACTCTCCTCTTTCCCTCTTCCTTTAACGAAACATTTTTAGATCAAAATAAGGACAATTCAAGTTTCTACAACATTGATTCTTTTATGTTTAGTGTACAGGTCATATCGCCCACCATGATCCCCGAGTTAAATTAAATTATTTTTACTCGCTATTTATCTGTTGCAATCCTTTTCCTTTGCCAGAATTGTGATCGACTATAGTTGGCGAACCTTACTTAGGCATAATTGGGATGAAATGACCGAAATTTAGACACAGAGGATTTGTAGAGCTGATTAATTAGAATTGATTGATTGGTAGGTTCTTGAGAAATTGAGTGTTTGCTTGATTTGTATTTTAGTTTATTTTTAAGTGCTACATTAATATATGATCCACGTCTTAAGACCAATTTTATTTGTTTGCATAGAGAGAATTCAACAGATTCGAGGGCTTGGACCAATTAGAATTAATCTTGTGATGCTCTCACGTGTACTGAGGAAAAACATTAGTGCTAATCGAAATCTATAAATAAAGAAGAAACCAATGAAGAAATATGATATTTATTCAGGACAATTTGACATTTCGTATTTGCTTAAAATCGCATTCTTGTGTAGGATAGTGAGGAGTACAGGCTTGAGAAAGTATTGAAGAATGCAGCTATGGAGGATAAAACAGTGATCTTAACGACTTTGAATGAAGCGTGGGCTGTTCCGAATTCAGTTGTTGATCTATTTCTTGAAAGTTTTAGGATCGGAGATCACACCCGCAGGCTTTTGAATCATTTAGTCATTATCGCACTTGATGAGAAGGCATTCACTAGATGCTTGTCTTTACATATTCATTGCTATGCACTAGTAACTGAAGGGGTTGATTTTTCAAAGGAAGCTTATTTCATGTTCCCTGACTACTTGAAGATGATGTGGAGAAGGATAGACTTTTTAAGAGTGGTGCTTGAAATGGGATACAACTTTGTCTTCACGGTACACTTCCTAGTGCTCATCCTAATTTCCTTTTTTTTTTTTTTGTAGTTTTGTCTTAAGCTAGCAAAAATTTCAGTTCATTTATCATCATTAAAATTTTGGTTGTGTAGCATGATCTTGATGGTCTCGAATTGAGGAACTTGTTTCTTTGTAACGAAGCAAGACGGGAAAATTAAGGTTTCCAGAAATACTTGATTTGTCTTATTTGGAATGGTTTGATTGTCTGATTTACCTTTATACTTGGGCATGTCGTATATCCAAAAAGACCTGTTCAAGGAAACAGTTTGTATCTTGCTCTGTAATTTTGGGGTAACCTGGCATAAATACATGGTCTGTTATAATAAGTTATGTGAATAAACATAAGCTGGAATCACTTCCTGACCAAATTTTAGTTAATATTCAAATGGATTTCATTTCCAGACATTATAAGGTTCTTTCTTTTTCTTATTTTAGAACTGCCTAGTTATAGAACTGGAAAGAAAAAGTTCCTTTACCACTTTGAGATGTTTTTCCCTTGAAATATTGAGAATACATGGTTATAAATAATATCTTTAATGAGAGTGTGATGAAAGGTGAACATGTAGTCTTATTGGGAACTTGATCTGATAAGATTCGAGGCTTTTGTGAGTTCTCCTTATAAATCGTTCTTCCTTATTATACAATTAACTGAGACCAGTATCCTAGATGTTTTAGATTGTTAGGGACTGTGGATAAAGTTTTTTTAAGGTCTCATTGTTCTCCCGAAGCAAGATATAGCACATGAGAATTATGCTAAAGTATGAATCGAAATGCTGATGAGTCAAGCATGCCTATGGAATTTATAAGCGGACGTGTATATACTGATTTAGTATTTATGTTAAGTTCATATTGTCTGGTTACACTTTCCTTTTTAGTTCTTTTGGATCATCTCTTGTTCTGGTTAACCAAATTTGGAAGAGCAGTGTCATGAATTCTGCTGTACATACCACTTGATATACACTGTATACGCAGCTCACCTTTTTGCATTAATATTGGTAATGTTTTGTTGAAGGATCACTTTTTGCGCTTGAATAATTCTGCATATCAGGACTTCAATATATTGAACAATTTCTGATGCCACGTAGCTAGTAAAATGTATTACATTATCTCTCTAGGTGGCAAACATGTTCCATAATTCACACTTTATTTGGTTCCATCTGCTAGGATGCTGATGTCATGTGGTTCAGAGATCCCTTTCCTCACTTTTACAAGGACGCAGACTTTCAGATAGCATGTGATCATTTCTCAGGCAAACCTGATGATGTGGGAAATAGACCTAATGGTGGTTTCAATCATGTGAGGTCGAATAACAGATCAATTGAATTTTACAAGTTCTGGTATTCGTCGCGAGAAATGTATCCAAGTTTGCATGATCAAGATGTTCTTAACAATATCAAGAACGATTCCTTAATTAGGGACATTGGTCTCAAAATGAGATTCTTGGACACTGCATACTTTGGTGGATTTTGTGAACCTAGCAAAAATTTGAGCGAAGTTTGTACAATGCATGCTAATTGCTGTTTTGGACTGGAAAGCAAACTTCATGATCTAAGAATCCTGCTTCAGGACTGGAAAAGCTTCTTGTCATTGCCACCAGCACAGAAGATATCGTCGGCAGTATCATGGCGAGTTCCACAAAACTGCAGGTAAGATTTCCGTTGTCATGATTTCAAGATTTGTGCCACTGAAATCCTATCTGAAGTAAATGTATTAACACCATTCTGTTTTATATTCAAACACATAGTGTCATGAAATATTCAAACTTGACATGTTCTCCAATTATAACTGATTCTTGGTATTGTAATGGAGACGTAAAACCTCTTTTTTCTTGTTTAACATATTTATCAGCGTCCTCATAGTCTGCCCCTTCATTGCCTACAATCGACACTTCTCTGCCCTTACCTCATTCTCATTTGGCTTCCATGTCCCTTCTGTTTGTTCGTTTCCCCTTTTTCCTGTTCATTCCCACCCCCAGTTTCCATCTGTTTCTCCCTGTTTTTCTGTTCTTCCTTTCCGTTTTCCAATAATTCCTCCTCCCCACAGTTCCTCAATCCCTCCCGCCTCCACGTCCGCTTATGTTAAACATGTGTGTTCGCTTCATCGCTTGTTTGCAATTTTCTGGTAGTTGTCAGCGCAGATGCTGTCCTTTTGTTCAACAGGGTAAAGTGGTTCCAAACATTCTTTTTTGTTATTTTTATATTTTAACATACTTTTCATATGATTTTGCAGTCTTGATTCTCTCCGTCGCTATGCTCCACCACCATTGGATGTAGAAGAGTTGAACAGACGTAGAAGATTAGTCAGAATTTTGTGATTTTAGTCGCTGTTATTTTAGAAATTAGAATTAATAGAAAGGTAAAGATTGTTTTTTTCTTTTTCCATTTCCTCCCCTAATCTTGAGTCACTATGATTTTTAGGAGTGATACCAGCAATTTACTGGGGGTAAGTTATGTTTCAGGTTAATACAAAAAGATAGGCGAAATCTAAATTGCCCAAGCTGATTGCTGTAAGTTCTGTAAACATATCGTCTGAATGAGTATAAGACAAAAAAATCTAACAGAACCTAACAGTGCATGTTTCGTAATAGAATCTTTACTCAAAGGAAAATTTATGACCTTTTTTTATCATGAAAATTAAGAGTGTTGCGGCCATCCACACTCAAGGAAGCACTAAGCAGCAGGGGTGTCAATTATTCGATTCTAATTGATTTTTCCAAACAAAAGAAAGAAAAATCCAACTAAGTGCTTTAACAAACATTATTATTACGAAAATTAAACTAATTAATTACGGTAATTTTTGCGTGTATTTTTTCTTTCTTTCTATATGTATATATTACAAATGACCATTATACTAGGCTTCTACATTGAGGTATTATTGTAACTGTAAATTATTCATGTCACATTCTTTCTCATTGTAAAAAAAAAGAAAAGGAAAGTGATTAAAAAGTAGACTACAGGAATGAAATGAAATATTCTTGATGACTGGAACAAGTAGCTCGATTTTTAGGAAACGACAGGTACTCTCTTTTAAACTAACATCAAACGCTCTAAAATTGAAAATGTAATCACATTATATGGTAATAATCACGATCAGATTAAACATGTCTCATGTTATTCCAAATTCTCCCTATTCCTTCCCTAAGGAAGAAAAAATAACTAGGAAATCATTTGAGCAATAGAAAGACACCAGTTATATCATAGCCTTATATTTACTTTATGTGTTTTAATTTCAACTAGTAATATCCATTAGCTGGGTTAGAACAAAGACTTTGAACATGTCTAGACATAATTGCAAAACAATTTCCAAATCACATGCAAAAATATCAAAGCCCACAAAAAAAAAAAAAAAAAAAAAGGGTAATGAAAATATATAGTATGACATATCTGCAAAATTTATATAAAAAAATAATATATTATCTGTGTTGTTAATTCGAATTAGTTTCAAACTACCGTCAACCTTCTCTACAACAGCCTCGTCTGTTCCTATTTTTTTCTGTTTTTATAGCGAATGGTTGTTATACAACTATAACAACATTCGATGTTTAGATATTTTTTGGCTATTATAGATAAAATTATCTAAAAATCAATAATTTTTCCTTTTCTAATGTTACGTATAAAAGATAAAAACATTATTCAAAATCTCAAAAGATATGCATGTTTCACTAGTTAAATATTGAAGAAAGTTAATACATGTCACAACCTGGAATTTCCACCATCGGGACCGTGGTGGTGCACAACATTTCATTTGCTAGACAAGTCAATGTTAGAATAGTTTTAAGCCATTTTTAACAATTCAGATTAAATAATAACCAAGAAACTAAATAATCTGAAATAGAGTGAGAAAACCATAGCAACAACGATATCTAGATACAATCCCAAAACTGGTGTCACAAGTGCACGAACGACTAGAATAATGCAAATAATGACCTGAATGAAAGTAAAACTGTTTGAAATGAAATAACCAGTTAGAATAAGGTAGAAGGGGACTTCAGGGCTCAAACGACGTGCAGCTATACCTCAAGTCTCCGTCATGCAATCAATCTAAGCAATCTACTGACCGCCGCTAGGACCGAATCCAAAATCTACACAAGAAGTGTAGAGTATAGTATAAGTACAACCGACCACATGTACTTTGTGATGTTCTAAACGTCAATACCACACAAGAGGGGGGGTGATTTGTGTGGTACCCAATTTTCGCTCTAGAAGAACCTGGTTCTTCTAAGTGTACTAACTACTGCTGTTTGCGAAATAATAAATACAGAAAATAAAGAACACAGAGATTTTTACGTGGAAAACACCTGGCTCAAAAGGTGAAAAAACCACGACCTACTACTCAGTAGGATTTTCCCAAACTCCCACTAAAATCACTGAGCCAAAACAACATTTACAAAACTCTTGTAAACCTAAGGATTAAACTCTAATCCCGTTGTGTCACACAGCCTCAACTGTTGCGACACCTTCAAGTTAACTCTAACTTGAATACTCAAAGTACCTAATACAATTGCTTCTATGAAAGCTGAAAGGTACAAGTTTAAATCACCTACTAAAATTGAACTAAAATAAAAGAAAGACACAATGGAATTGGTTCTTCTATCTTGTCCAAGTAGCTTCAGGAATGCACACTTAAATCTCACATAAATTGCTTGCAAAATTGCCTCGCTCTTTTGCTCTCAATTTAGTTTAACTTCTGCGTTTGTGCAATGCCTGTAAAAGAGAACAATCACTGTTATTTAATGAGTTCGTAATTAGAGTAATTGAGATTCAATTTCTGATCTCCATCGAAGTTGAGTCCTTGAACAACACAAACTCCAACCCTATCTTTTTATCCGGATTGTATTCTCTTCTCATTAGGAGACTTTCTCTCCTTATCCCATATGCAACCTTTTCGATCAGTTCAGGAGATATTGCTGCTTGATCAATGAGACTTATCTCCTTCACGTGCATCTCACATGTATAGAGTGACAAACACTGTGCTTCACATGATGGACCTGGTCCATGACTGAGTTCATTTGTCATTCTTCAAAACTTCACCTGTTCTTGGGCTAACAAATTTTCCCTTTTTGATGATGACAAACTCAGTGCTTTTTACTGATCAAAGAACCTGTAAGAACTCAGCTTAACCATCAACACTTAGCTTAGATGTTTTACTTATCATCAAGGACCAGGTTAATTAGGTTATAAATATCACTTAATAAGAATAATGAGTAAAGCACAATATCATCTCTTTCCCCTTTTGGCATCATCGAAAAGTTGCATACATAGTGTGAAACCCATACTTTAATAAGTACTCATGGCCACTGGGGCAACTGCAAGTGAAATCATTGTGCAATTATCAATAATCAATACACATATTTAAACTATTAAGATTAGAATCATCATTGAACAAGAGAAAACAGCAGTTGTCATTGATAAAGATATGGTTCCACAAACAGTCCACAAAAAGAAAGAAAAACTTCCAAAACATGAGCAAAAAGAAACAGAAACATCCCTATTCTAGGTCACTGGGGATCACTGGACGTACTAGACTGGTTCAGAAGACAAGTGCTAGGAGACCTAGGGCTTGGAGGAACTAGAGGGTTGAGACTGGAGAAGGTTTAGCATATTCTGAAACATTCCATCACTCTTCTCCTTTTCTTTTGCTAGCTCAGTTCTAAGGTTATCTCTCTCAGATTCCAACTCAGCAACTCGAGCCTTGAGCCTAGCAATTTCATCATCCTTAGTTCCACATTCTTGAACCAAGGCCCTAACCTTGTTGTTGATGGGTGTCCTCAGAGATGAACCAGGGTCAACTGGGATGACATTTACAGGATAGTCACAAGCCAGTAGGGTCTTAACACCAAAATGCTCCTTGCTTGATGCCATTTCCCATTTCTTCATGTTAGCTTCAAGGTTTCACGTATTAATTTTGATGATAACAAACCAATATAAATCAAAGAACATTTACTTGTGGCAATCTTAATTTTGTACAGGTTTATTCAAGAAAGAAGATGCTAGTAAAGATCCAAACAAATATGGGAAAGAGAATATCATGTGAAGAATTATCAAGGAAGATTACTTTCAGAGTTTTAATCTCCAAGCGTCATAGTAGGATAAATATTTGAAAGTGAAAATTCAAATATTGAATGGCTTACTACAATATCAGAAGAAGAATCTATGAAAATTATGAATGGTAAGTTCTTCAACATCTTGAAAGAAAAGTTGCTAAAATCATGCAGAAGATCTGTTATTTGTGGAAGGAAAATACTATATGGAAGAGATACTACAAGGCCAAGGAAGGATATGTTTTATGGGTATAGTATATTCTATATTATGAAAAGAGATATCATGTCAAGTACTACAAGGAATAGGCCAAATCTTGCATTTAAGGAATGCTGCACAAAGAAGCCTATTTACTACGTATGAGATGGAAAGTACTGTTCTTATGGAAAGAAGCATGGGGTATGGAGTCAATCAAGAATTACTACAATCATGAAAAAGTAAATCATGGGATTTTGATTTAATCATCATGACTTATTGGAGGAAAATGAGGAATATTTTGAAGAAGAATCTTTAAGCAAAGAAACGGAATTATGCACTGGAGACTTGGAAGGCATAATGTCCAAAGTTATAAAAAGGATTAAAGAAAGAAGGTGGAATTACTTACTACCTTTCCTTATTACAATCAATAGATCGAGAACTTAATTACTTATGCTTCAAAAGGAAAAGTCCATTCAGAATATAAGGAACAACACAATATATGGAATCACATCCATATAAAGTGGTCAAATATTCCATTACGTGAAAGGAGATATGGAAAACTTTTCCATTGAAGGAAGATATCAGGATGCATGACTCTCTTCATATAAGGAACACATTTGTTGAAATCAAGGAATTATCTTGTGCCATATAATCTGGTAGAAGACCAAGGAAAGAAATTCAACGGGCTTGAAAGACGACTTGACAATCGTCCAGATTCATATGGAGCTGTTAAGGAAGGACCAAATTCATAGTATATCTCAATGTTAGAAAGGGAAGATTCAGTCAGAGTTCAAAAGGAAAGAAAAGGCTGTCCAAATTCAAAGAGAATCCATTGATCTCATTTCTTAAGGAAAAATATATCCTGGCAGTAATATTTCTGAAGAAGGGACAAAGCCAACAATCAAGGAATCATCAGTAACGGCTAGTTCTAGGCAATATCTATAAATACCAGAATGCTCCTGTAAAGAAGTACGCATATTTCTATACAAATTGTCTATCCAACTACAAGTTCTTTATTCTACTCTTAACAATCATTATAATTCACTTTAGTAGATTTACTGTGTACATAAAAGAGAGAAGAGAGATAGAAAAATTGGAAAGGCAGTGTGTTCGGAGAGGTTGTGTCATTGTTCGTTTCTTTGGAGAGCGAGTGAAAACCAAAGGGTCGTTGTTGGTGAGCGAGTGAAAACCAACCCTGTAAACGTTGGTGGTGAACGTTGAAAATCACACAAGCTGTACTCAACACAAATTACAAAGAGCTCAAGAGATAATCTCCTTGCAACCCAAGGAGACTGGATTAGGATACCACATTGGTTCCGAACCAGTATAAAATTCCTGGTGTCATTTACTTTATCGCTCTTATATTATATTCTGTTCCTTTACTGTATTATTGTGATTAACACTTGTTTAAATCAAAAGGACTAACAGTTCTATACAGGCTGTCTCTCGTAAGTCGACTAGGTCTGAAGAGTAGTCGACTAGAAATTTAAAAAGGCTACAATTCACCCCCCCCCCCTCTTGTACTTTCAATTGGTATCAGAGCAGGTCTCACATCTTTATTTTTTGCTTAACAGCAAATTAGAACAGATCCATGGCAGGTCATCAAATTATTGGAGCCGTACTTCAAGAGGGATACTCAACAAGAAGGCCACCGTACTTCAATAGTCAGTACTATAGCCATTGGAAAGAAAGAATGAAGGCTTATGTCCAATCAATAGATTATCGAGCCTGGCTAGTTATTCAAAATGGACCAAGACCTATTCCAAACAACAGTGATGGAAAGAAGCTTGTAAAAAGGGAATCCATGTTTGACTATACAAAAGAACAGTTGGATATTATGCAAACAAATGCTAGAGCAATCAACATGCTCTATTGTGCGATTAGTGAAGAAGAATATGAGAAAATATCCAGCTGTGAGACTGCTAAAAATATATAGGACAGATTGGAAAATATCCACGGGGACGCCAACAAAGTAAAGGAAATTGAATTCACGTCAACTCTTGAAGAATCCAAAAATGGTGAAAATCGAGAAGATGTGGCCGTGATACCCAGGATGAGAAAAAGGAAGAGTAGAAAGAAGCAGAATAGAAAATCTCAATCCATCCAGAATCATTAAAAGAATTGGAAGAATGAGGTTCAACAACAAGAGAACATATGCTGCTATAAATGTGGTAAACCTGGATATATGAAATTAAAATGTCCTAGCCTCAAGAAGAAAAATCATAGAATCTCAACTTGGAGCGACGAGGATGAATCTCAAGAAGAAAACTATCACGAAAGAATGGAGAATCAATGTTTCATGGCAATGGGAGAAATTAACAAGGTATGTCACACTCCTATTACGTATTGTGATAACTGTGATGAATTGCAGGATGATATGGAATTGGTTTTCAAGGACTTTAAGAAAGTTCTAAATGAATATCATAAGCTGAGGAAGGAGAAGAAGAATTGGGAGACCCAACTTGAAGAATATAAGAAGTTGACACATGAGAAGAAAGATTGGGAAATCCAACTTGAAGAATATAAGAAGTTGACACATGAGAAGAAAGATTGGGAGATCCAACTTGAAGAATACAACAAGTTGAGAAATGAAAAGAATGAGTGGGATATTCAGCTTAAAGAATACAACAAGTTGAGAAATGAAAAGAATGAGTGGGATATTCAGCTTAAAGAATATCTGGTGGAGAACAACTTACTTCAAGAAGAAAATTTTAAGCTTCGCAAACAAATTAGCAGCTTGCACAAATCCCCCAGCCACTGCTTTGATCGATCAAAGTCGTGTCCTTGGCTCAACAGCTATAAGTCGACTGAAAAGGGATCTGCTGGTAAACGTTCTACAAGTTGACTAAGGAAAGCTCCAAGTCAACTAATAAGGCAGCTGCAGGTAAACACTCTTATTCTCATATTACATGCCACTACTGTGGCAATTCTGGACATAAAGCATTTGCATGTAGTTATGCCAAAAGTTATGTTAGATCAAAATATGTTTGGAGACCAAAACAGTTACATGCATCTCGAATTATTCAATCTACTAACCATGAAGGACCCAAAAGAATCTAGGGTCCCAAAAATAAACTAAATTGTTTTTGCTAGGAACTCTCTAGTCCAGCCATAAAAAAAGATTAAAGATGTTTGCGTATTGGCTGGTCGAGGAACGTGCTTCAAGCTTTTACATATTCACAGAGGATGAATGAAATACGACGTATGATCTAAAAGAGTGACTGGTATCACTAAGCTTGAAGACGAAAGGTATGTATCTCTCTTATTTGCTTTAATTGGGTTATATTCTGGATCTATATTAGAGGACACCTTATGTGAGATATATAAAGAAGAAAAATCAAGTGTTGATTATTTCTATTTTTTTGTTGCAAATGCTTACCAAAAGCTTGAAAGGTAAATATATATGTTTCTATTGATGATTATCCTTACTTTCGCATATGTCATCTTTTTTTAATAAGAAAATAACGCTTTTGTTGTGTTCATCGATGCGAGTCTTAATAGTATTTGTTTGACATTTTCTTGCAACAAGCATGATCTTTCACATCTTAGTTTGGCGCCTCAGTTGAAAGCTGACTTGAAAAGAAAACATCCTTTGTGCATAAATTGTCATCATTGGCTCATATATGCTTTAATATTTTCATTGGATCTTATCTTGAATGAAACTTTGTCTGAGCTATGTGAGGGAAGAAAAATCAATTTTTGGTTATCTTATTTCCTTTGGTTGCAACTGTCTTGGTAAGACTCTTGACATATTCCTTATTCATTACTACTTACGAGCTTATGAAATTCAGAATATTAGTTGTAGAGAAATCTCAACATGCGTGCTTTTCTTTACACTAATACTTTTTTAAGAAATTGTGAACAAGGATGGAGAACTTGCAGTGGATAGCTTGCAATAAATTGCTAGTGACATATTTATACTAGTTAAACTAGACAGTCATGAAGAAGCATTAAAACGATGAATGCTGGATTCTAGCAATACATGATTTGTTGAACGAAGCTGAAAGAATCAACAATATGGAAATCCAGTACCAAGCAAATGAGCTGCAATCATGGATATCTAAAGCCGGATAAGATTGGTAAGGTATACCTTGATATTCTCGATCATTCTTTGATTCAAAGCATCGTTCCATCTCAATTGAAAAAGCAAATAACGTTTCAAGAACAAATCTAGTTCTGCTTCCGTGTTGCTTTTGTATTGTTTTTTCTTTTTACCCTTCTTTGTGTCTGATTCCGCGTAATCTTTTTTAAGAGCGTTTTGATGTTTTGAGAGAACAGGGCCCAGATTTCCTTTGTTTTCTATATCTGATCCACGCTCTTTTTCTCCTTGACTTGCGGGTTCTTTTGCTTCTTGAATTCGATTCTTTATTTTTTTATTTGATCGTAGAAAAAAGTTTTGTTTTTGGTTTTTATTGATGTTTTTATTTTGACTAACATTTTCATTTGTATTCAAATTTACAAGAAGTAATTTGCTTGGTATAATCCACGGTTTTATTTTATATACATTATAAAGTGGTACAAATTCTGGGAAGAACCAAAATTCCAGATTCAATATGGGACGATTTAATATTTTTTCATTCATTCCCATCCAATCAAAAAAGTCTTTTTTCGAATTTTTTTGATTGTTTTCTGGATTTTGATGAATCGTAAGATAAAAAAGGCCTTTTTTCTCAATTTTATCAATTATTTGATAATTATTAATACCAATTTTAGTATTTGGATTACTGTTGGTATCGATCTTAACCCAAGCCTCAATATCTTCTTTTTGTCTAAGAGAAAAATGGATAATTTTCCAATCAAAATATTTTCTATCGAGATTTCTTTCTATATATAGAATATTACCTTTTCTTAGATAATTATTGATATGAAGATTGCCGAGCATATCAAAAAAGTTGTGTTTGGACGTGTTGGAATTAGAAGAAATCTCTAGGTTCTTATTTACTTGAAAGGGTAATCTAGAAATAAAAGAGTCATTTTTATTTTCATAATTAATCGATTTATATGCTAAAAGATCATATCTATAACATTTTTTAAAATTATCTTTTTGGTTTGCTAATGAATAGAGTTCAGAATCATTTTCTTTTTTGTAATGAATTAATTGGTCTTTTTCATATGAATTCCATTTGTTTAAATTTCGATTTTGAGCCATACAACTTTGATTAACCCTATTTCGCCATTTTTGTGGCATTAATCTAGACCATCTAATCTGAGATAAATCGTATTGATAATGCCGTCTTAACCAGTTTTTCCATTGATTGATTCTATAACTCTGAAGTTNGTTTCACGTATTAACTTTGATGATAACAAACCAATATAAATCAAAGAACATTTACTTGTGGCAATCTTAATTTTGTACAGGTTTATTCAAGAAAGAAGATGCTAGTAAAGAAACAAACAAATATGGGAAAGAGAATATCATGTGAAGAATTATCAAGGAAGATTACTTTCAGAGATTTAATCTCCAAGCGTCATAGTAGGATAAATATTTGAAAGTGAAAATTCAAATATTGAATGGCTTACTATAATATCAGAAGAAGAATCTATGAAAATTATGAATGGTAAGTTCTTCAACATCCTGAAAAGAAAGTTGCTAAAATCATGCAGAAGATCTGTTATTTTGTGGAAGGAAAATACTATATGGAACAGATACTACAAGGCCAAGGAAGGATATATTTTTATGGAATGATAATATATTATGGGTATAGTATATTCTATATTATGAAAAGAGATATCATGTCAAGTACTACAAGGAATTGGCCAAATCTTGCATTTAAGGAATGCTGCACAAAGAAGCCTATTTACTACGTATGAGATGGAAAGTACTGTTCTTATGGAAAGAAGCATGGGTTATGGAGTCAATCAAGAATTACTACAATCATGAAAAAGTAAATCATGGGATTTTGATTTAATCATCATGACTTATTGAAGGAAAATGAGGAATATTTTGAAGAAGAATCTTTAAGCAAAGAAACGGAATTATGCACTGGAGACTTGGAAGGCATAATGTCCAAAGTTATAAAAAGGATTAAAGAAAGAAGGTGGAATTACTTACTACCTTTCCTTATTACAATCAACAGATCGAGAACTTAATTACTTATGCTTCAAAAGGAAAAGTCCATTCAGAATATAAGGAACAACACAATATATGGAATCACATCCATATAAAGTGGTCAAATATTCCATTACGTGAAAGGAGATACGGAAAACTTTTCCATTGAAGGAAGATATCAGGATGCATGACTCTCTTCGTATAAGAAACAAATTTGTTGAAATCAAGGAATTATCTTGTGCCATATAATCCGGTAGAAGACCAAGGAAAGAAATTCAACGGGCTTGAAAGACGACTCGACAATCGTCCAGATTCATACGGAGCTATCAAGGAAGGACCAAATTCATAGTATATCTCAATGTTAGAAAGGGAAGATTCAGTCAGAGTTCAAAAGGAAAGAAAAGGCTGTCCAAATTCAAAGAGAATCCATTGATCTCATTTCTTAAGGAAAAATATATCCTGGCAGTAATATTTCTAAGGAAGGGGAAAAAGCCAACAATCAAGGAATCATCAGTAACGGCTAGTTCCAGGCAATATCTATAAATACCAGAATACTCCTGTAAAGAAGTACGCAGCCTTCTATACAAATTGTCTATCCAACTACAAGTTCTTTATTCTATTCTTAACAAGCATTGTAATTCACTTTAGTAGATTTACTGTGTACACAAAATAGAGAAGAGAGATAGAAAAATTGGAAAGGCAGTGTGTTCGGAGAGGTTGTGTCATTGTTCCTTTCTTTGGTGAGCGAGTGAAAACCAAAGGGTCGTTGTTGGTGAGAGAGTGAAAACCAACCCTGTAAACGTTGGTGGTGAACGTTGAAAATCACACAAGCTGTACTCAACACAAATTACAAAGAGCTCAAGAGATAACATCCTTGCAACCCAAGGAGACTGGATTAGGATACCACATTGGTTCCGAACCAGTATAAAATTCCTGGTGTCATTTACTTTATCGCTCTTATATTATATTCTGTTCCTTTACTGTTTTATTGTGATTAACACTTGTTTAAATCAAAAGGACTAATAGTTCTGTGCAGGCTGTCTCCGTATAAGTCGACTAGGTCTGAAGAGCAGTCGACTAGAAATTTAAAAAGGCTACAATTCACCCCCCCTCTTGTACTTTCATATGGGACACATGCAAGACATGATTGAGGCTATTTTTGCAAAATGGCTTATGTGGCCAAAATGTGGCTAGAAGTGCAAACTCAACAAAAAACCTTTAAGACATGGAAAAATTACTTGTAGAAATGGCTGGCAAAAGAAAAGGCTAAGCATGCAAATTCAACGTAATGGACCTTAAACAGAGAGAACATCTTGTTGTGGACTTAGAACTCTAAAACATGGGTCACTGAACTACTTTTGCGAAAATGACCCCATTTTGCAAGAACGACCGATGTGGCCAAAAGCGGCTAGACATGCAAATTCGACAAGGACAGACCTTTAAAGTAAAGAGACACCTAATTATGGATTGAAGGCTCTCCAGATGCAATTAAGCAAACCACTTTGCGAAAATAGTCCTATTTTTGCAAAATGACCGATGTGGCTAAAAGTGGCTAGAGATGCATGATTTGGCTAAGACCACGCGAAGCCAAGAACCTAAGACTCACTAGGAAGACCGGACCCTATGTGGGTTTCCTACATATCCCGCCCCGAAAGACGAGAATCAGGTATGCGTAGTTCGGGAAAATTGGATACGGGCGACCAATTTAGAGAAAATATATTTTTTGTCCTTTTTTTTTTTAAAAATGATGAGACATGTAAACTCTTTTTTGGATTTTCTTTTCCTTTCATTTTGATTTTTTTTTTTTTTGGGAAAATGATGGGAAAGTGCAAACTCTTTTTGGATTTTTTCATTTTCATTTTTTTTTGTTTTTTCTTGAAAAAGCGTGAAAGAAAATTATAACTGGGCCCTACTTGCTTTATTTTACACTTCACCCTCTTTTCTTTCTTAATTACCATCAACCTTCATTGGTCCTCTAAATGAACCTTTTTACCCTTGAAGATTGCAACAAGTAGCACATAGGATGCATTAGGATGGTCATTTATTTTTGGGATACACCTGTCCTAGACGGACCAAACCCCTGTGTTGAGTCCCCAAAGTCAAATGCACATGATGCAAACAAGCGTTCCTACTAGGGATCCGGCATGAGGCTGAGTTATTCTAGGTTTAGAACCTGGGTATATTGTTCTAGACTTGGTGTACCCGAGCGGACAACTCGAGCCGGGGGGGGGGGGGCTACGTACCGGGAATACAAAAACTTCATAGGCTTTGCAATTTGTCCGAACCTCGTTCTAAAATTGGGATATGACTCTAACACAAGAGAAGTCACACGAAGTGCACACTTCCCAGATGATTTAGAAGACTCAAAGAGAGGAGGGTTTAGTAACAGTTTATATACAGTCCAAATAATATCAAAGCGGTAAAACGCGACATTTAGCTTATTAAGCTCAATCACATAAAAATCAGATAATAAATCAAAGCCAACTATAACAGTCATTCTAAGCTTGAATTCTGAACCCTGAACCAGAGATTCTATTTTCATCCCCAGTAGAGTCGCCAGAGCTGTGACACCTCCTTTTTCTACCCCCGGAAGGGGTATAGGGGAGTTTTTCCAATTAAAGTGACAATAACCGGAATGGAATTTCAGAGTCGCCACTTAGGATAATTTATGGTGTCCCAAGTCACCAGTTTAAAATCACGAATTGAGGAAGATTGACTCTTATTTATGGTCAGTGAACACAGAAATCCGGGTAAGGAATTCTGTTAACCCGGGAGAAGGTGTTAGGCATTCCCGGGTTCTGTGGTTTTAGCACGGTCGCTCAACTATTATTATTCGCCTAATTATCTAATTAATTACATATTTTTATACCTATTGTGCATTTTTAGCTTTTGACCGCTTTTAATTATTTATGGAATTATTCTGGAACATGTTACAATTGTCGTACACTTGTTTATTTGGTACAAATTGCGAATCGTGTCACGGGGACCGTACCCACGATTTACAATATATTTAAATTATTAATATTATTAGTTGTTGTGGCCGGGTCACATGAAATGTGCACCCGGATTTGGAAATTAGTATCACAACTATGTCACGGGAACTGTACCCGTAGCTATGACGATTTTATTATAACGCCCCTAAAGCAACTAGTGCATTTAAATATTTTCCTAATCTTTGAGATTGTTGTGATGCCAAATTTATGAACAAGATATTATTGGGGAGCAAATAGGCTAGCTAACACGATCTATTACTTGGCCGGATTCCTTATGGTCCAAGACCCACCTTCTGGCCCATTCTTATTCCTTGCCAAGAAAGAAACAAATCCAATTTTTCCATCTACCCTATTAAAGCATTTATTCGAGAACCAAGACTGCATACATCACAATCGAAATAAAACTAATTAACACAATTTAAATGAAGATTATGGCATACTACTTAAACATCGTAGAATCACAAATCAACCAACATGCGCACCAAGCTATCATAACACAATGAAATGGGAATGAAAATTGAGAAATGGACCATTTATTGATGAACAAAGCTGAAAATTGCAAATCGATCGGGCAAAGCAAAGCAATAATCCTTGGACCGAAACAACGAAATTACAAACCGGAACCTCGAATCGACACCGGAAAGTGTTCCAACTCCTAACACCCGATCAATTCTTAAGCTGTACACAAACTCCACCATGCGCAGCTCCACCGAGTTGAACACACTCAGCTCTAATAGATGTCGAGCTGGCGAACGAAGCTAGAGAAGTTACTATGCTTGAAGTATTTAGGAAGCAATTGAGATGAGAATTTAGGAAAATCCCATATGATGGAATTGTTATCAGATTGATCCCAAGAAATCAAGCTGTCCATTGACTCATCGTCCAATATTGTCTCCGTCTTTTTCAATTCTAATAGTAGAAACTAATTTGGCACTATCATGAAATTAAAGGTGTTTGCTTCAGACCTTTTTCCGTCCAGAAAACAGATTTGGATAGAATTGGGTATGGCTGCTCTCTTTTTGGCGGTGGGGTAGTCGTTCTTCTTAGAGAGTGTCAAGAGATGGTCCGATTTTGTGGTATATGGAAATGGACGGGTCTGCCGCTGTCTAGGGAGTGTAGGTCTATGTCTATAGATTTTGGGGTTATTTAAGGGTGAAGGGTTATTTTAGGTTTTTAAAATCTGATGGGCTAAGGTATTGGGCTTTAAAACTTGGGCCTTTATGACCAAATTTGCTTAAAATTGGCTTAATTAACCAAGAATCTATCCACCCTACATCAACTCTTGCCTATAAAATAAAAAAAATAAAGATAAAAATACTACCAAGGTATTAATTAGCCCTACTTAAGTAGAAATAACTATTAGAATAAAACTAACCATTAAAAGAAATCTATCTTTTGTAATTTTTAAATATCATATTAAAATAAAAATAAGGTACTATTTTTTGTATTTTTTTTAGTTTTACGAAAGGTATATAAACTAAAAGCGATTAAAAAGAAAAAATATTTTTGTGATTTTCATTTTTTAATAAAATAAAGTAAAAGAGTCAAAACTAATTGAAATATCGATATTAGGCCTAAACTAAATATTTTACGCTAAAATAGTTGAAATCTCGGGGAGGGTCAAAAATCACATGTCTACAATTTCGAGAGTGGGGAGGATCCCGATGGAGAGGGAGATGCCCCTGAAAATAATTAGGAACCTTAGGAGTTTTCTTTATTGATTTTTTGTGTAGGACCTAATGGGTCCTTGTAAATATCTTTATATATAAAAGACCTTTTTTCTTTCTGACATGTTTTCATTTCAATTTCTGCCTTGTGCTTCATTCATACTTAATAAATATTTTGCTCACAAGTTTGAAGCTTAGGCAATTGGATCGAGGTCTGGCTGGTGTAGTCTTTATAATCAATGTGTAACCTTTCTAACTCGAAGTAGGATGACTCTTAGGTTTTAGTTGAGCGAGGATGGCTCCTCGAACTCAAAGAATGAAACGGCCCTTAGGCTCTTGGATTAGGCCGATATGGCTTCAAAAGAATGGATCCTTCCCTTTTCGGCTTAAAAAGTTAATCATATAAAAATTCATTATGCCTTAGCATGAAATGAAGTTTGTTCAAGATTTAAAACAATTCGGTACCCCTTAGGGTTTTCAAGGGTTGATGTTATCGAAACCCTTTATAATTTTGCAAAGGGTAGCCCTTTTAATCGGTTTTTTGAAGATATTAGAAGGCCTGTTTTATTATGAAATTCGGACGTCTCTGAACCGTGGTAGTTTGTCCGTAGCCTTTAACATGGGATTTGCCTCTTGGGCTTATTTCCCGATTACACTTCGAACTTGGTCGAAGTGACAGTCCCCGAGTGAGGTGGCCGTGGCCTATAAAAATGAGGGTTGCCTTTATAAGGTCTTATAATATCGATAATTTAATAAGTCGATTTCATCAATTTTTCAGACGGTAGGCCCCGAGTACGGGGTAAGTTGTTTGAACTTCAGTTGTGAAATGCCCTTAAGCATGTTTCCACAATAGATCAAAAGTATGAAATCTTAAAGTAAAAATTTCTTTAAGGCAAGAAATATTTGGCAAGGAAAAATACTTCTCTGAATAGATTATACATGTGTACATGTTCGCTTTTAGGGCTTGAGTAATCTACAAGGGCACGGTTCGTTTGACCCTTACAAAGTTTTACCTGTCGAGACCCTGTTGGCACGGAGTACCTTCCTTGTAACAAAGCTAACATCCAAGGGTGATGCCCCCCAGTATTCGAGGTTGATTGTAAAGAAGCCTCGGATGTCATTGAATTGCTATAAGTTAGCATGAACAATGGCTCCCTCATTAAAAACCTCGCCGGAAAAACCCACTTGGGACAAAAACCAGTTTAAGGGAAAAAGAGTGCAACGCGTACTTTCAGACCTAAGGACTTTGTGATGAAGAATCCTTCGATGTCTTCGATGTCTTCGATTGAACACCTGCAATTGGTTAGCACAAAATGTAAATGAAAATAGAGAAGGTCGTACCTTAGCAGTAGTATCTTTTGAGGAGTGATACGTTCCAATTGTTTGGTAATAGCTCGCCGTCCATCTAGCGAAGTTTGTAGGATCCTTTTCCGGCGATATCAAGGACCTGATACGGTCCCTCCCAGTTCGGGCCAAGTTTTTCTTCGTTTGGATCTCAAGTATTGAGGGTGACCTTTCATAGAACTAAGTCCCCGGATTTAAAGTGTCGAAGATTGGTTCTTCGGTTGTAATACCTTTCGATCCACTATTTATGCGCGGCCATTCGACGAGGGTGGCTTCCCATCTTTCATCTAGAAATTCAAGGCTCATATTCATAGCCTCGTGATTTGACTCTTCCGCAACATACTGAAACTTGAAGCTAAGTTCCTCGACTTCGACTAGGATCAGAGCTTCGGCATCGTAGACTAATGAGAATGGTTTGGAGTTGGGTTTCTATCCAATCTAGCTATGCGTGTTGCTCTTAACTGGACTTCTAACCATGCTTGGTTTTGTTTCTATTCTACTTTTAATACTACTGATTGCTGAAAATAATCTAAGTACAATGTTTTTGTAGAATTTTTCTCAATTGATAAAAAGCACTAGGGAAGTGACTTGCACCTAGGCGAGTATATAATGGGGTCTAGAATTTAGGACTAGCTTGTTATGTTTGGGGTCATGATATAACCTTTACACATAATTACACACTCTATACCTCTCGGTAGTTTGAGTGACTTTGCCCTAATTGGCTTTCTCACGCCCAATTGCGTGTTCAAACAATGCAAGTAAAATTGGCTCAAGTCGGGTATTACTATCTCTAGGTTTAACCCTTTAATTGGGGCTATCAATCTCTTGAATTCACCTCAATTCCTTGTTAGCCTAAATTTCATTGACTTAGTCCCTCTTTCTCAAGAAGAGTCTAAGTCATAAAGGCACGAATCATTGTTTGCAACCACCAATTCTACAATATAAGTATGAAGCAAGGTAAATATCACCATCCCATAAACAATTAAGCCCTAAAATTGAAGACCCATTAAATACCCACACTAGGGTTGGGTCACAACCCTAGCTATGGGTTTAGCTACTCATAATCAAGGTAGAAATGAAAGATGGAGATGAAATATACGCCATAAAGGTTGATTACAAGAATAAAATCTAAGAATTATAGCTAAAGCTGCTCTAAATTTACTCTAAGTGGTAAAATACGGCTGTTCACGAGCTCCTCAAACAAAAGATAGCCTAAAAATGTGAAAAAGATCTATTTGTGCACAGCCGAAATTACTGGACAAAAAACCCCTACGGAGGTTCCGCTGTTAGTGAAATATTGGGCGCCTCAGCGCATGGACTATCGTGGCCGCACAAAACCAAGCACGGACCACGTTTCTTCAATTTTGGACTGGGACTGGTCTAGGTTTCGTGGAGAGCGTAAAGTCTTCCGTGTCAGCGTTGGCATCTATTGCGGTCGTGTAAAATGTTTGCGGATCGCGTTCCTTATTTGAACTCATGTTGCAAGGACTCTGATTCCCTATTTCTCTCTCAACGAAATTTACACCGCGTTCGCGCCTGGTACTTTCGCGGCCGCATAATTCGGACGCGATTAGTGGCAGTGTTAGCACTTGGCTGCAGCTTCTCTGAACATCACTTCCGCTGCAACATATTTTCAATCGCCTCAGCGGAGTATCATACGCATCCGCGTAATAATAGTGCTGACAGCACTCCAGTTCCATTCTTTGGGCTTGTGCAAGTTTGACTCCTTTATAAGTTCATTTTGGCTTCTTTGCCTCATTTCGACAAAAACCTGCAATTAAGCACCTTAAGTTAGTTTTCGGGAATACTTTTATACAATTTTGATCCAAAACCTAAGCAAAAGAGAGCATAAGATAGGCTAACACCCATAGTTATCAACTCCCCCAAACTTAAGCTTTTTCTTGTCCTCAAGCAAACAAAGTACTTCCCACCTCAACAAGACAAAAGAAAGGAAAATTTCAGCTTTCCTAAGGTGACTTCATCGAGCATCAATTGGGACTAACAATTACCCTCAACACAAATGCATTATTAACAACACCCAACCTTTTTAGTACCATAGCTCTAGTGCGACACAAGAGAATCAAGAGTTGACTTAACTCATCAAGGAAACTCTTTCTACTACATATGTCATTTTGGAACCCAAACTCTTACTGGTCTTGTATACGGGAAATCGAATGGTCAAATTCCTCGTCATCGAGGCACCTCAGAGGAACATCTCGATGGCTCGAAGCTACAAGGCTATGGTCGAGTTTCCTCCCTCGAGGTTCGTGGACGGTCGACCTTGGGACAATGATGACCCCGGCTATGGTAGAGATGGGGAGGTCCCAAGGCGTGCAGCTAGAGCCGACAGAGTCCGTCAGGCTAGTTTGAGCCTGCATCATGGCAGTATCTAGCTGTCCCATCTCCATATCTTTGTAATTAATACATTTGTACGACATTGGGATTTCTCCTAGTATATAAAGGGGATCCCTGTCATTTTATACACCATCTGTTGCTTCAGTTACTCCACATGAATATACGAAGAACATTCTCTCTGCTTTCTAACATACTTTCTTGTTATTATTGCTTCCATTTATTATCTTCATACTTGTTCATCATTTATTGCTTATCATTGGCCACAAAGAGCCTTCTTTGATTTTATTATAACCGTTAGTTACACCCCGATCGCCCCCGATAGCTCATTATCGGGCCATGAAACCGACCTCGAGGCCTCCGTATCAACAAGCTCAAGGCCCCGATTGTCAGCCTCTCGGTTTGATTATCGCCTTATCTTTAGTTCCCGTTTCGTCTCTAAACTTCATACACATAGCATCATCCGCATAAACAACTAGCATAAAAATAGATCACGTATTTTTAGAGTCTCGCCAACAAATTTAATTGTTATTACCTTTTTCACGGTAAACCGTTTGGCGCCCGCCGTGGGGCTAAAAATGATAGTGATTATTTTCTTGCTGGTTTCATCACATAACGCAAGTTATCTTTCACACCTTTTCTTGTCCAAGATCTTCGGTTACAGGATAAAATGTCTGATTCAGTAAACAACAATATTGACAACCACGGAGAAAATGGTGTGGCTGTTCCTGGTGTTGGTGAGCCGCCGCAAAATCTTGAGAACGCGCCAAGACCGATTCTGGCTGACAGAATCTCATGCGATGCTCGACACGTTGTAATAAGCTCCCACACTAACATGAGCATACACCAAGGAGACCAAAAAACCCCTGCTCGGGAAGAACGAGAAGTTAGCCTTCATGTTATTTCTGAAATGTTGCAGGCACAACAACTGGCTATTGCTCAGTTGCAAAGTCACCAGAAAACTCCTAGCACAGTAGCTCCGGGGACAGCTCCCCCGGCCGAACATGTACCGGAGAGGTCAAGAAATAATGGGTCCATAGCCGATCCTGCCATTTAAAGATGCTCGAAGACATCACCGAAAGGATCGAATCGGGCAAAAAAATGATAGAAGCCAACGATAAGAAGGTTGAGACTTACAACTCAAGGGTCGACAAAATTCAAGGAGCGCCCCGGATTTTGAAGGGTGTGGACTCGAAGAAATTTGTGCAGAAGCCGTTCCCATAGGAAGCGGCCCTGAAACCCGTTTCGAAGAAGTTCAAAATGCCGGAGGTTCCGAAATACAACGGTACCTCAGACCCCAATGAACACGTTACCGCGTACACCTGTGCAGTAAAGGGCAACGACATGAAGGACAACGAGATCGAGTCCGTCCTGCTGAAAAAATTTGGAGAAACACTTTCTAAAGGGGCGATGATATGGTATCATAACTTGGCCCCAAACTCTATAGACTCATTTGCCATGTTAGCAGATTCTGTTAGCGACGAGGACATCGAGACCTTGTATCAGTCTCACAACGACGCACTGGTAATCTCTTTCCTTGTAAATACATTTCAAATTAAACATGTACTCGCAGCCAACATTATCAGGTCGAGGGTAATCGAGCAGCTCGGACTGCTTAACCAAATCGTACCTTCCTCTAGAGTCCTCAACGGATTCAACATGGCAAACGAACCAACGAAAGGGGATGTCACCCACCCCCAGTCAACATGGCAGGCGCAACCAAAAATGCCCAATTCCATGTCATCAAGGCAGACTTGAGGTACAATTCCTTGATCGAAAGGTCATGGATACACTCCATGAGAACAGTACCTTCCACCCTCTATCAAATAATGAAATTCCCGACAAAAGAGGGGATTAAAACCATCTACGGGGAATAACATGCGACAAGGGAAATGTTCGCAGTGCACGATGTTCGCAGTGCCATCCATACGATCTTTTGAGGTATTGGCACCCTGCAGGAACCCCCAGCCAGGAAAGTAAAAACATTCCCCAACAGGGAAAGGCCAACCCGAGGCCCTATCTCGGCTCCGCTACGGCGCACTGGTAACTTCTTTTCTTGTAAACATATTTCGAATCAGACATATGCTTGTAGATCCAGGTAGCTAGGCCAATATTACCAAGTCGAAGGTGACACAGCAACTCAGACTGTCTAACCAAATTATGCCCGCCTTTCGAAGTCCCAAACGGACCCAACTGGGCGAACAAAACAACGAAAGTGGAAACCGCCATACTAGTCAATATGGCCGGTGCGGCCCGAAACACCAGTATCTCCACCCTCGAAGGAGCCAAAGGATTATCAAACGATAAAATAGCGATAGCAAGCTATAGTCTCGGCTTTTCTTGACTAAACAAAGTAGGGGACCGTACCGCGTCCTAATCATGAGCGACTGAAACACATCAAGGCTCGAAACATCGCCGGTGCATTCCACACAAAGGTATGACCGCCTCCTTTCTCTCTCAATTACATTCTACACTGACGTGAGTGCAGGTATCTGGTCGAAGCGGCCAAAACACTCTCCAACTCGAAAGCCTTAGGTTTCAAAAGCATGCGTTGCACTCTTTTCCTTCGATCGGGTTTTATCCCAAAAAGAGTTTTACCGGCAAGGTTACATCTACATGCTACCTAAGGAGGACTCAACAAGTATTCAAGGCTTCTTTTGCAAACAACCTCAAATACTGGGGGGCATCCCCCCGGAAGGTCACCTACTCGGAGAAGCCAAGATAGGCCGAATGTGGTCTTGATGGGAAAAACAATGTATCGGGCCAAACGGTCGAACGGACCATGCCCACATAAAGTAACCGAGCCCTCAACAGCAAAGACATGTATGCTCATGCAATCGAAGAATAATTTCAAAAAACATTTCACGCTTCAAAAGAGACTCGGAATTTTCACAAAAACGGCTCCTTTGTCAAAAATGCCCCAAACACTTGGGGACTGGCATCGACAACTCAAAACGATGCGACCCCCGGGTCGGAGCTCCAAACTCATAAGCCCTCAACGAGGCAACACCAAAATCACAAAATGGCTCGAAAGCCAAATGCGCCCCGAGCACTCGGGGACTGGCGTCAAAATCGCAAAAATCGCACGACTTTCAGTTCAGAACTCCTAACTCGTATGCCGTCAATGAGGCGACATCTAGATCACAAAATAAGCTCCAGAGCCAAAATGTCCCGAACACTCAGGGACTGGCGTAAAAAACTCAAAGCTACGCGACCTTCGGGTCGGAAACTCCGAAATCGTAAATCCTCAATCAGGAAATACCAAGTCTGCAAGTGATGGCTCCCGAGCCAAGAAATCCTTGGTAGCTCAGGGACTGCCGTCAATCGCCATCTTCATCGCAACGGCTCCCGAGCCGAGAAATCCTCGATAGCTCGGGGACTGCCGTCAATCGCCATCTCCATCGTAATGGCTCCCGAGCCGAGAATTCCTCGATAGCTTGGGGACTGCCATCAATCGCCATCTCCATCGTAATGGCTCCCGAGCCAAGAAATCCTTGATAACTCGGGGACTGACATCAATCGCCATCGCCAATCGCCACTTTTCAAAAACCCGAGGCCGTAAGACCTCAAGTGGGCAGACTCAGTCTTGTAAGACCTACTTAAGGCAGCAACAAAATATGTAAGGCCCCAAGCAAGGCATGAACCATACTTGTACCAAGTATCTAAAAACTGTAAGACCTCAATGGCATGAAAATTTTGTAAGACCTTGGTAAAGGCATAAACCCGATCTCAAAGTTTAGGCTATATATCGAACTTGTAAGACCCCTAAAAAGGCATACCCTCGATATAGACACCCAACTACTTCACTTGGGGTCAAAAACGGCTCCGGCCAAGCACAAATGACTACGGTTATAAGGCTGTACCAACCAAACTAACGCGACTCGGGGACGCCCGACCGTCGCTACAAAATCACAGGCCTTCAATTACTTCGAATCTACTTCAAAAAGAACCAGTTAAACAGGCTACCCTCGACATAGGCAAAAGAGCTTCGACCATGTTAGCTCCACATCATTAGCTTCGAGATACTCAGCCTCCGAGCCAAATCTCCCGAGGTGCTCGATCATCGCCACGAAATGACTCGAAATCGAGGTTCTTCCCGAACCGACGACGGGTCAGAAAAATATTACTCCAAAAGTCCTTAACGAGAGGAAAATAAAGCCAATAATACATAGATCCGAAAACTTGACGGTCGATTGAGCTCGAGCCAAAACCCGACTCGGAGACTGAACCCAAAACAGTTAACTACATATGCCTAAGGGCAAGGTGTAAGAGCCATAGTCGCCAGCCCGCATAAAAGGTCGCATCGACCGAGTGCGTAAGAGCCGCCGGGATAGCCTAATGAGCTTCAGGGCCACGCACATAAAAGATCGCTTCGATCAAAGGGGTAAGAGCCATTGTCGCCAGCCCACGCAAATATAAAAGCTTGAGGGTCAAATGGGCTCGAGTCGTAATCCAACTCATGGACTAAAACCAAAACAGTTGAGCAAAAGCATAAGAGCTCAAACGCCAGCTTATACAAAAGGTCGCATCGACCGAGTGCGTAAGAGCCCCCTGGCCAGCCTAATAAGCCCCAGGGCTGTATCACGAATCTAGATATTCCTACTAACTCAAAGGTCGGATTGATCTGTCTAGAATCTTGGCCAAGAGAATTCCAGAAGATACAAAACCACGAGGTTCCCCCCTTATACATACAGGTAATAAAATACAAGCTCCATTTACAACATACTCTGAAGTACCACGTACAGAATCAGAAAAGGAAATCTATGCCCCCTTTGGGACTATGGCCCGACGGACCCATCCTCACCATCCTCGGCATCAGATAGAAAGAATTTAGCATCGTACTCTTTCACCTTCGCCTGCTTGATCTCTTCCGAGAGATCGAAGCCCCTAGTATGAATTTCCTCGACGGTTTCCCTCCGAAATCTGCACCTCACGTACTCTTTATTACTGCTCTCCCGGTTGAGAGCCTTCCTTAGCTCAGCTCGAACAGCAACAACGCCCTTCAAATAGGCCGCCACTTTCTGGTCAACCTTTGCGCGGCACGTTACAACCTCAGCCCGGGCATTCACAACCTCGACCTTCGCCTCCAAAAGCTCGGTCTCAAGCCTTATGATCATATTCGCTCGGATAGAATCTTTTGCACGAGCGTTCTAGATTTGCACCTCGAGGGGAGAAGCCTTAGACAAAGCACCCTCCTTGGTCGCAACTTGGGCATCTACCTGAGCCTTCAACTCGTTAAACTCACGTTTGACCCGGCCAACTTCGCCGCAAAAGTCGTTCTAGCTCCCCCGTTTTGGTCTCCGACTGAAATGTCGAAGTATTAATCTCCGAAAATGGAAGGGGAGCACACATCGACACCAAATACATGAATACCTGTCTTTCAAGACGGCTTTCGAAGTTCCAACTTCGATCCGCCTCGCTTTGCAAGTATACCAGCTCACCCTTATTTTTTTTTACAAAGGAGCCTAAGGGATTTATCCTATCCAAAGCTTTCCGTGGTCTGGCTTCACGGAGAAGCAGCTCGGACTGGAGCTTGTCAAAAGCCTACGAAAGAAAAAGCTCGACAAGAAAGTAAAAATTGCAAAATCAACACGGACGGCAAAAAACTCGCCTTAAATAAAGCCGCTGAGCTTCTTCGGAGATCGAGCACACATTGCTAGCCTGGCTCCCTCAGCTCCAAAAGAGCCAACCCCGGTCGGGGCACGATCGCTCGGTGCATATGATCCCGGGTTCTGAGTATCCCTCGAAGTACCTCCAACGATAAAAGAGGATGACAACGAAGGAGAAACCGCCCTTCCAAAGCCAGAAATCACGGGCGTGACGGGCTCAGCCAATACTCCCACTTCGGGCCCCGGTCCGGGTTCACCTCGCTTGGAGCACCGTCGCCCAACAAAGGTATCTTGTGCTTATTGTTATCATTCTTTAGCCCAGAAGCTAGCAACCCTTCTCCCTCTCTGAAGGGGCACGGCCTCGCCTCAGAAGGCTCCCCGATGCATACAATAAGAGGGTTAGCACGAAAGAGGAAGTTCTTTTCCAACTAAAAGAGGGGACGGGAACAAATTGCGCAGCACATACCATGATGTTTGGCCTCCCATATGTCCTTTGACAAATTCGCCACTTACGCTCATTGTAAGTCGAGCAAGTTTCCAACTTTCGAGCCCAGTCCGTCACGTTGGGGACCTCACACGACGTCCATGAAATTGCTGCAGAAAAGGAAATAAAGTCGCATCTACAGAGCCTATTTTTGCCATAAGCGAAACTACGAAGGAACGAACATACCACTTACGCGCAAAATTCCACTCCTCAGGGAATGGCATAAGCTCCACAGGAATAATATCGACAGTCTGTACTAGGACGGATCGGCCCATCCGCTCCCGACCTTCATCTTCCTCAACATCAACACTATCCATCAGAAGGATAGGCTCCAGGAAGCCATTAGCATCAGTGCAAGTCCCGAGGTGGTACCCGACCTCGAGAACCTCCGTAAAAAAAAAATAAAGCTCTAAAAAGCCAATGGCATCATAACGAATCCCGAGGTAGTACCCGACCTCGAGGATCTCTATCAAAAAGAATTCATGCTCCAAGAAGCCATTGGCATCATCGCCAGTCCCTAGATGGTACCCGATCTTGGAGACCTCTCCAAAGGGCCATTGATATCATTGCAAGACTTGTATGGGCCTGATGTACCATCTAAATCAGGGTAAACCCTCATTCAGAATCTATCTACAATGCCTTTAAGGCTATCTACATTAAGTTTAAAACAAGTTTCCAGATGGCCCGAGTCATAGGTATGATATCATAAATATGATATCGTCATAGGAAGTCCGAAGAAATGGATGTCAAAATCGTTTCTTATCGTTCCTCTCCAAGAAACGCAGGGACTATCTGTATACACTAAAATCGGAAGGTCCAATACCTCGTCATCGATGCACCTTAGAGGATCATCTCGAAGGCTCGAGGCTACAAAGCTACGGTCGAGTTTCCTCCCTCGAGGTTCGTCGACGCTCGACCTTGGGACAATGATGACCCCGGCGATGGTAGAGATGGGGAGTTCCCAAGGCGTGCAACTAGAGCCGAAAGAGTCTGTCAGGCTAGTCTGAGCCCGCATCATGGCAGTATCTAGCTGTCCCATCTCCATATCTTTGTAATTAATACATTTGTACTACATTGGGATTTCTCCTACTATATAAAGGGGATCCCTGTCATTTTATACACCATCTGTTACTTCAATTACTCCACATGAATATACAAAGAACATTCTCTCTGCTTTCTAACATACTTTCTCGTTATTATTATTTTCATTTATTATCTTCATACTTGTTCATAATTTATTGCTTATTATTGGCCACAAAGAGCCGTCTTTGATTTTATTATATCTGTTAGTTACACCCCGATTGCCCTCGATAGCTCATTATCGGGAAACGGAACCGACCTCGAGGCCTCCGTATCGACAAGCTCGAGGCGCCGATTGTCAGCCTCACGGTTTGATTATCGCCTTATCTTTAGCTCCCGCTTTATCTCTAAATTTCATACATATAGCATCATCCGCATAAACAACTAGCATAAAAATAGATCACTTATTTTTAGAGTCCCCACCAACAAATTTAATTGTTATTACCATTTTCACGGTAAACACCTCTACTCTCCATAAACAAACCTCACTTTAGATTGTAGCACTCAGAACAAGGATTGTGGAAAAGTACGCTCATCTCTCTCAAAGGAAGTTCACAAGTCCGACTCTAAGTACCATAAGCTTGCCCCTTATGTAATTCACCACTAATGTAAGCTCACTCAACTTGAAATTTTATAGGGCTTTTACGGGAATGTAATGAAGGCTTTTGGTTCAAGGTAGGATATATCAGGCTATGAAGGTCTCATCTTTCTTTAAGCACTTCAGTTTCCTCATTTTGGCTCACACTTTCTTGACTCTTTGAGTAATTTGCTTCTTCCTTAGGGGACTAGAGAGACACACTGTCACTCTTTCTTGTTCATGATAATCATTTTCTCTCCTTTTCTACTCATTCCAAGCCTTTCATCATTGCTTCCATTGAATCCCTATATTTTTCTATACTATTCACTTTCTTTTTGACTTTTTGGCTTTTCTTTCTTTTCTTTTTGCCTTTCCTGTTCTTCATTTTGTACCTTTTATCACTTTCACAATCCTTGTCTCCCCCCCCCCCAAACTTATGCTTTTGCTATTTGTGCTAAGGAAAGATTGGGTGCTAAGAGAGGGTCATTATAGAACGGATAAAGGTGTGTATCATGGTTATTGAAAGAACAAGGCTTCGGCTCAATGAGGTTGACTAGGGATATCATATTTTGGTGGCTATGGATGCTTTCAAGATTCAAGTTGGATCAAGGAAAGCCTATATTCATTTCTCAAGTCGAGCTACACTTAGAATTTTGCCTAGACAAACATTCGGGGCAAGTTCTAGACTTATTGGCACGAGACTTGGACTTGAAAATTAATACCTCACCTCACAAACTGTTGGATTGCTAAACAGAACAGAGTCGAGGGCCCACAACAACCATAGATAAGATTGAGCAACACAAATGGCTTCGAGAAGCCACTCAATGATTGTTTAGTCAACACAAGAGTCTAAAGGTCACAATTAACACCTTTCTTTGCAAATCAACTTGTTTCTAACCATAAGGTCAAAGGTAAATGTGCTAGGCCCAAGTGAAGGTTTGCCTGAGTCACTTTTATTCATTACTACTATTTACACAAAAACATAAAGAAAACAGACTCGAAGGTTGTCACGACATCCATCATCGGGAAGAGCCACCCGGTTCACACAAATTCCACCCTTGGAAAGAACCGTGGCATTAAGAAAACCAAAGGCTTATTGATCACGAAAAACTTGTAAAAGTAAGAAGCTACAAATTGAAAACAAAACTATTAAATGAAATAAGAAGATACTCTATAAAGGAAAATTTCAAAAGAAGTTATAAAGTAAACTACGGAATGTAAACTGAATATGTATAATAGGGGATTACGACCAATACATATAAAAGGGGAATGAATTTATACATGGAAAGGTAACTTTATATACATACCAAAAGTAAAAAGTACGAGAATAACGGAGAATAGTATCAAGGTTATTACAAACCAAATATCCAAAATATCCAAGTCTTCATTAAAATAAGGCCACCCCTGTATACGGCAAAATCAGAGGGTCCAATTTCCCATCTTTTAAGCATCTCAGAAGATCGACTCAAAGCCTCGAGGATGCAAAGATGCGCTCGAGTCTTCTCCCTCGGGGCCCATCGGCACCCGGCCTCGGAAGGTTATTGATTGGGGCTAAAGGAAAAATAGGAGTCCCCAAGACAGAACTAAATCTGTCATGGCTAAGTCTGGCAAAGCATAGCCAGGCTACTCTGAGCCCTACTCGAGGCGTCATTTCAGCCGTCCCATCTCCACACCTTTACAGCTAATGTGTGCCTTACTGTATGAACTTCTCCCCTTCTATATAAAGGGGATTCTAATTATTTTGTAGAGGACGGATGTTGCTCCAAAGGCTCTATATAAAATATATGATAACTCTCTCTCTTTCTCTATAAGAAACTCTCTCTCGATATTGTTGATTCTATCTTATTATTTTCATACTTGTTCCATATTCATCGCTCATTTATTGCTTATCATCGGCTATAAAGAGCCTCCTTTAATATTATTGCATGTGTTAGCCCTTTCCCGATTTCCCCCGATAGCCCGAGCCCGAGCTCGAGACTCGACCTCGAGGCCCCAAATCGACCAGCTCAAGGCCCCGAACGACAATCTCTCGGTTCGATTACTGCTTTATTTTAATTCGCTCTCACCTCCTAACTACGCACTCACAGCATCAACTGCTCCACGACTAGCATAAAAATAGATCACGTATTTTTAGAGTCCCATCAACAAACTTAATTGTTATTACCATTTTCACGGTAAACAACCCCCAAATAAAAAGTAGCATTGTCCTCAATGCTATCAGCAAAAATTGAATAGGGGAAGGGTAAAGAGAAAAGAAAATGCCCTATGATGCCTGTTTCTGCATGGGGTCACTGGCTGGGTCCTGCCGCTGGCTTGAGTCACCTGCCTCGGGATCCTCCAACTCAATCTCCAAACCCTCAGTCTGGGAATCACTCCTCTTCTCACCGGTTCTTTGTCAGCCTCCTGTTCTGGTCCCTGTGCCGCCTGAGCTGTTGGAACTTTCTCTTCCAAGAGTAAGTCCAGTGGGATGTCTCTAGCTGGTGAAATCTTCTCAACCTCCTTCCTCAGCAGCTTTACTGACTCCTTTGAGTCCCGAGTCTTTTTCATCTTCTTCGTTTGTTTGCCCAGTTACTTGATTGCTTTTCCTTGTGCATCAAAAGTGTTCATGATAATCTTCTGGTTGTCTAGGAGCTTCTTCTGGTTGTCTAGAAGCTATTTTAGGGATTCCTCCACTGAAACAGGCATCTGACGCTGTGTCGGAGTTGACTGAGCTGCCACTGTGCTAGATAGGATAGATAGCTTTGATGTAGCTACATGCATCCAGTTGTTGATCCTGGACAAAGTCTGATTAACCCAGCGTGCAGTTAGAGGGTATGCTAATGAAGAGGACACTGTAGTAGGAATAGGAGCAGATGGGAAGGAGGATGTAGCATGGCAGTGGAAGGCTCGGAATCTGTGGACACCAGCCCTGGCTCCTCAGACTGGCCAGTGGAAGTGGTGGCTTTTCCCTTGGACTTGGGGTTGTCCGGACCCTAAAGGCTATACCAGGAGAATGGTCGCTTTGGTTTCACTGTGGTGTCAAAGGCCTTTCCTTCTACTTCCTGATCCTCTAGGTAAATGGTGAGGAAGTTTGGGAAGGGATATGAACTCTAGTCTCTGCCAACCACTCTGTTAATCACCTTAGCCATAATATTCCCGACATTGATCGGGTACCCGGCCATGATAACCCCAATAATAACAACGCAGGAAAATGATATATCACTGTCATGTGTAGTAGGGTCTAACCAGTTGCACACAAAAGTAGACCACCCCTTCGCTTCAAAACTCAGAGTGTTCCTGTAGATAGGGGCCCCAGGTGTCAGCCGAGCTGGAGTAGTCCCAGGAATAGTGATCACTGATGTAAGCCAAGGGCGGGCTAGCCCATCCATAGCCACCTTCTCCAGATACAGAGACTCATCATCGTCATTAAACCCAGCATAGTCATTCAGAGTCTTGCCATTAAATACGTGACCTTTTTGATATGGGCGACATTTGCATAGAATTCCTTAACCAAATGTTCATTGGCATCTGGTAAGTTGCTGGTGAAGAACTTCCACCCCACTCTCTCGTTGAATTGCCTCTTGACATTAGGGTTGTAGGGTAGAAGATCTCGCTCAATGAACACCCTCTCAAGTGTAAGTGACTTTTGAGGCCACCACTCCAGAAACTTGTGATAGGCTTTTTCACTCACAAACCGTTCTTGCCATACCACAGGGTTCCGTGATCTTGCCGACCCCTTGTCTGAGTGTGACCACCTCTCCCGTCATCCGGGACATCTTCATCATCAATGTTTACCGGGGCTTGTGTGGAGGCTGGAGCTGCAACACTTGAGGTAGGAGGTGTAGGTATGTCACTATCTCCCGAGCCCTCAGAAGGTCTAGATCAGGCAGATGATTCATCTACAAGGCGACGAGGCTGCAGTTGTGCGTTTTGTTGAATCTGACCAGCCTCCCCCTCTGAAATCTCCCGAGAGGTGTCATATTCACTGGTCTACGAAGTGTTAGGAGTGGGCCTCCGGAGGGTCTGTTTCCTTCCAATGAGCCTTCTAGGGGCTAGGGGTGCGGGTGGTTGTTTTCCTCTCCCCCGGCCCATGGAGGACCCTCCCCTCCCTTGTTGTTTATCACCTATGCCTCTAGATCGGACCATTGTCCACATATATAATCAGTGAAAACTCATTAGTATTGTTGTAAAATAAATCCTTAAAGGAAAGCAGATGACAGGTTGCCAGTGTTTCAAAAAGCAAAGGTCCGCTGGTAGCGTAAAAAGGGGTGCGGCCGCGGAACGGTCATCGCTGTCCGCAAAAATTATGTCGTCGTCGCAGAGGACTGGGGTTCAGACTACCCAGTTTCTAAATCTTGGCAACCGTTGATAGCGGATTTTCGGGCGCGGCCGTGAAAGTTGCATTGCTATCCGCGGAAAAATAAATGCAGCCGCGGACCCAACTTAGCAATGCTCTAAACTTAAAATCCGCGATCCGTAAAAAAAGAAGCACGGCCGCGTAAAGTAGGTCGCTGACCGTGGAAACTCCACCGTTGACCACAGAACTGCAATTCAATTCTGACCTAACACTGCACACGAATGCTGACCGCAGAATTAAGGCCGCGGCCGCGGAATTAAAAAAGAACGGGCACAAATAATTTTCCCAGTATTAGTCATGCACTGCACAAATAATTCCTACACAAACTTCACTACCAGTTAGTCCAAAACAAAGCCTACACTAAGAAGAAAATCACAAAGAAAGAAAAACACATGGGTTGCCTCCCAAGAAGCACCTGATTTAACGTCGCGGCACGACGAAGGTTACCATCAATCACTTGAAATGGATCATTGCCACCACGTGTCTATCATCAAACTTTCCAAGATAGTGCTTCACTCGGTGCCCATTAACTCCGAAGATTTTACCATTTGTTTTTCAAATTAAGAGCACCAAAGGGAGTTACATGCACCACTTCAAAAGGGCCACTCCATTTTGACTTGAGCTTTCCCGGAAATAGCCGTAACTGAGAGTTGAATAGAAGAACCAAATCACCTTCCTTGAATTCCTTGGTCCGGGCATATTTATCATGTAAGTACTTCATCTTATCCTTATACAAGGACGAGCTGGAATAGGCATGAAACCGAAACTCATCTAGTTCATTAAGTTGCTCTACCCGGAGATTTGCTGCAACATACCACTCAAGATTTAACTTCTTCAGCGCCCACATGACCTTATGTTCTAACTCTACCAGAAGATGGCACGCTTTCCCAAACACCAACCGGTACGGAGACATACCAATTGGAGTCTTGTAAGCAGTACTGTAAGCCCACAAAGCATCATCCAACTTCTTTGACCAATCAGTCCTATTTGCATTGACAGTAATGGACAATATGGTCTTTATCTCCCTGTTGGAGACCTCAACTTGCCCACTAGCCTGAGGATGATAAAGGGTTGATACCTTGTGATTGACACCATACTTTGCAAGAAAAGTGTCCAATGCCCTATTGTAGGGATGAGAACCCCCATCACTGATGATTGCCCTAGGAGTGCTAAACCTTGTAAAAATATTTTTCTTTAAGAAAGCCACTACACTACGTGCCTCATTGTTGGGCAAAGCCACAACTTCAACCCACTTGGAAACATAATCAAAAATAACCACAATGTATATGTTGCCACATGAACTCGCAAAAGGTCCCATTAAGTCAATGCCCCACACGTCAAATATGTCAATCTCAAGAATAGTGGTGAGAGGCATTTCATCCTTCTTGGAAATTCCACCAGCTCTCTGACACACATCACATCTCTTCACAAGCTCACTAGCATCTTTATACAATGTAGGACAATAAAAACCACAGTTAAGATCCTTTGAAGCAGTTCTCGCCCCACCATGATGACCATCGTAGGGCGAGGAATGGCAAGCATCAAGAATACTAATTTGCTCCTCTTCCGGAACACATCTGCGGATCACACCATCATTACAAATGTTGAAAAGATAAGGCTCGTCCCTGTAGTAATCCAAGCTATCCCGTTTAAGCTTTTTCCTTTGGTTCGAAGAGAGCTCACACGGAACAATGCCGGTCACAAGAAAGTTGGCAACATCAGCGAACCAAGGCATACTATTCAAAGATACGGAGAGGAGTTGTTCATCCGGGAACGAATCATTAATGTCGAGGCCATCATGAGGCCTCCCCTCCTCCTCCAAGCGGGACAAGTGGTCCGCCACTTGGTTTTCACACCCTTTTCAATCAACAATCTCAAGGTCGAACTCCTGAAGCAATATAACCCATCTCATCAACCGAGCCTTAGAATCCTTCTTTGTCATCAAGTAACGGAGTGCCGTGTGATCAGTATGAACAATCACTTTGGCACCCATGAGATAAGGCCTAAACTTTTCCATGGCAAACACTATTGCTAGAAACTCTTTTTTCGTCACCGTATAATTAATATGGGCATCATTCATAGTTTTTCTTGCATAATACACCGGGTGAAACATCTTGTTCACCCTTTGCCCTAAGACTGCTCCTATCGCAACATCACTTGCGTCGCACATAAGCACAAAAGGTAAGCTTCAATTGGGTGCGGTAATAATTGGAGTGGTTGTTAGTTTGTACTCGAGAAGTTCAAAAGCTTGCATGCACTCTTCATTAAACACAAACCTTGCATCATTTTCCAATAATTTGCACAAGGGATTGACAACCTTTAAGAAGTTCTTGATGAACCTTTGGTAGAACCCCGCATGCCCAAGAAAGCTCCTAACCCCCTTGACGGAAGTAGGAGGGGGAAGTTTTGAAATCACTTCGATCTTTGCCTTGTCAACCTCAATACCGTTCTTTGAGATCTTATGGCCGAGGACAATGCCCTCCTCAACCATAAACTGGCATTTTCCCAGTTACGCACAAGATTTGTCTCTTCACATCGGGCTAGCACCTTGTCAAGATTCTTTAAGCATTCTTCAAAGGAGCCGCCCACAACACTAAAATCATCCATGAACACTTCCAAGAAGTCCCCCACCATGTCTGTAAATATAGCCATCATACACTGCTAGAAGGTAGCCGATGCATTACACAAACCAAATGGCATCCATGAAAATGCAAAGGTCCCATACGGGCATGTGAAGGTGGTTTTCTCTTGGTCCTCCAGTGCAATCAAAATCTGGTTGTAACCTGAGTGCCCATCCAGAAAACAGTAGTTGGCACGCCCGCCAAGTCTATCCAACATTTGGTCAAGGAAGGGTAATGAAAAATGATCTTTGCAGGTCACTTTATTCAGCTTCCGGTAGTCCATGCACCCTCCATCCGGTGACAGTCCTAGTGGGGATCAACTCATTTTGCTCATTTCTGACCACAGTCATACCCCCCTTTTTCGGCACACATTGTACTGGCAAAGTCCAAGAACTATGCGAGATGGGGTACACAACCCCTGCATCTAGCCACTTGATCACTTCCTTCTTGACGACCTCTTGCATAACCTCATTCAACCTTATTTGATTTTCCACGGAGGGTTTGTCATCATCCTCAAGTATAATCTTGTGCATGAAAAAGGCGAGACTTATTCCCCTAATATCAGCTAGAGTCCATACAATTGCCTTCTTCCTTCTTTAAAGCACCTCAAAGGTGGCATCTACCTGCACGTTAGTTAAGCACAAAGAAAGAATAACAGGTAAAGTTGAACAAGGGCCTAAGAATTCATACCTAAGGCGTGAAGGCAAAGGCTTCAACTCCAATATGGGAGGTTCCTCGATTGAGGTCTTTGTTGGTGGTGTCTTGCGGTTCTCCAGATCCAAGGAAAGTTTCCGGGGTTCATATGTGTAAGAACCCATTCCTTGCAAGGCATTAACATACTCTACCAAGACTTCATCCACAGTCACATCATGGTTCAGCAATACAGCTTCCAAAGGGTCCTCCACATTGATCATGGCACTCGTGTCATCAACTATCACCTCCGTCACAAGATCTACAAAAGAGCAAACTTCAGTACTATTCGGTTGCCTCATCGATTTGCAAACGTGGAAGATAACTTTTTCATCACCCACTCAGAAGGTGAGCTCCCCTGCTTCCACATCAACCAATGCCTTCCCTGTTGCTAGGAAAGGCCTTCCCAATATTATAAGCACCTCATAGTCGACTTCGCAATCGAGAATAACAAATTCCACAGGCAAAATCCATAGATCTCTTTTTAGTTACCAAGTCTTTTATAAACATGGCATATCCCGGCATTTGCTCAAGAGCTTCCACTAAGGGCACATTGATCGACAAGCTTTTCATCATATCAATAAACTTCTTGAATTGGTTTTCATTTTTTTTGCTTCGGAAGTCTTTGAGGGTAAGGCGGAGGAGGCCTTAGAAAAGGAGCCTTAGCTTTTGGCATTACCATTTCCGGTATGTCTATCACGTGTTCCCTAGACGGGTTCACGTCATTTAGAGTCTCCACCTCATTGTCATGAATATCAATTCTCACCTCAGTATTCAAATTCTCTTCACTCACTTGCTCATCAGCTATTGGAACATCATCATTTTGCACTTCAACCTCATCACTCACAACTTCGTTTTTCTTGGAGGTACTTGCTTCACCACCTCTACCCCTCCTTGTGGTCATTTCCATTGCATGGTCGGTGTTGTTCCCACCCTTCGGGTTTACTACCGTGTCACTAGGTAGTGCCCCCTTAGGGAGAGTTTTCAAAGATTGCGAGATCTGACCAAGTTGGACCTCTAAGTTGCGGATAGAAGTATTATGGGACGCCAACTGGGCATCGAAGTCGGCGTTTTTCTTCATCAATTTCTCAAACATCAACTCAATCCTCCCCATCTCATTATTTGACGAGCTAGGACTTTTGAGACGAAAATGGAGGCGGGTTGTTTGGTTGTTGATACATCGGAGGCCTTTGAAAGCCCGACCCCCAATTCCCTTGATTACCGTTGTTCCAACCCCCTTGGTTGTTGCTTCCTCCCCAATTGCTATTGTTATTGCCACCTCGGTTTCCCTGGTTGTTCTAGTTGCCCCAGTTCTGATTGTTGTTCCCCTAGTTGCTATTTCCTTGTTGGTTTTGATTCCCCCAATTTTCTTAGGATCTCCACTGCTATTGTTGATTCGGAGTATTGCCCCGTTTTCATTGGTAGTTGTTCACATACTAAACTTCTTCACTTTGATTATCATACCTATCATCTTGGTTGAAACCACTACTACCTTGCTCATATTGATCCGGATTTCCTTGACTTTGTTAACCTCTTTGTCACCTTTTGTTGACCATCATATTTACCGCTTCCATGGCATTCACTTGTCTTGGCGCTTGAACTTTCTGCAATTGAGCTTTGGCCAACTTGTTCATTGTTGTAGTCAACTCTACTATTGCTTGGCCGTGGTCATGGAGCTGTTTGTGCAGGTGAATGACATTGGGATCACTTTGTGGCACATTAGCTCGATTTTGCCATGCCGAGGAAGTATATGCCATCTCATTTAGTATATCACACGCCTCAGCATATGGTGTGTTCATAAAGTTTCCCCCTGCTAGCTGGTTCACTACACACTGATTGGTAGTGTTGATGCCATGGTAGAATGTTTGCTGGATCATTGCTTCGGTTATATCATTGTTCGGACATTCTTTCACCATCGTCCGATATCTCTCCCAGATCTCATGAAGTGGTTCATTAGGTTCCTGTTTGAAGTCTAGGATATCATCTCTCAATGTCTCCATATGCGCTGGCGAGAAAAACTTGGCTATAAACTTGTTGACCAACTCAAACCATATGGTGATGGAATGGTTGGGGAGTCTTCCGAGCCAGTCCAAAGCTTTCCCTCTAAGTGAAAAAGGGAACAATCTCTGTCTCAATACATCCTTTGACACATTTGTTTGTTTGTTTTCCCAGCAGGTATCCACAAAGCCTTTTAGATGTTTATATGCATTCTGATGGGAAATGCTTGTGAAGTACCCTCTTTGCTCCAATAAGGTCAACATAACATTTGTAATCTGGAAATTGCCCGCCTGGTTCTGGGGTGGAACAATTGCACTTGCGTAACCTTCATTTGGAAGTGCCGGAGGAGCTACTCGCGGAGGAGCTGCCGGAGGGTTCGGAATGTTTTCATTGGCCTGACGGCCTCTTCTTTGAGCTTGAGGTACTAGAGGCACCTCATCTTCAGCATTATCATCTACCTCCTTCCCTGGGAGAACATTTTCGAGAGGATCATTATTTGCCATTTTGTACCTGAATCGATTAACCCACACAAGTTAGTAAAAAAGAAAGAAGGAAAAACAAGACACAAAACTAGTCAGATAGATAGCCAAAACCGTTTAGCTCCCCGGCAATGGCGCCAAAAAGTGATCGGCTCCAACCCTACACCACTATATAATGGCAAGGAATGGTTTATGCAGCTTTTACCCGAAAGGTCGTGATCGATATCCACAAGTACCTAATATAAGTTGGGAGTGGGGTGTCTATCCAATCTAGCTATGCATGTCTCTCTTAATTGCACTTCTAACCATGCTTGTTTTTGTTTCTATTCTACTTTTAATGCTACTGATTGCTGAAAATAATCTATGTACAATGTTTTTGTATGATTTTTCTCAATTGACAAAAATCACTAGGGAAATGACTTGCACCTAGGCGAGTATCTAATGGGGTCTAGAATTTAGGACTAGCTTGTTACATTTGGGGTCATGATATAACCTTTACACATAAATACTCACTCTATACATCTCGGTAGTTTGAGTGACTTTTCCCTAATTGGGTTTCTCAAGCCCAATTGGGTGTTCAAATAATGCAAGTAAAATTGGCTCAAGTCGGGTATTACTATCTCTAGGTTTAACCCTTTAATTGGGGCTATCAATCTCTTGATGCACCCCAATTACTTGTTAGCCTAAATTTCTAGACTTAGTCCCTCTTTCTCAAGAAGAGTCTAAGTCATAAAGGCACAAATCAGTGTTTGCAACCACCAATTCTACAATTAAAGCATGAATCAATCTAAATATCACTAACCCATAAACAATTAAGCCCTATAATTGAAGACTCATAAAATACCCACACTAGGGTTGGGTCACAACCCTAGCTAATGGGTTTAGCTACTCATAATCAAGGTAGAAATCAAAGATGGAGATGAAATATAAGTAATAAAAGTTTATTACAAGAATAAAATCTAAGAATAATAGCTAAAGCTGGTCTAAAATTACTCTAAGTGGTAAAATACGGCTGTTCACGAGCTTCTCAGACAAAAGATAACCTAAAAATGTGAAAAAGATCTATTTATACACAGCTAAAATTATTGGAAAAAAATACCCCTACAGAGGTTCCGCTGTCAGCGAAATACTGGGCACCTCAGCGCATGGACTTTTGCGGCCGCGCAAAAGCAAGCGCGGACTGTGTTTCTTCAATTTTGGACTGGAACTGGGCTAGGTTTCGCAGATAGCATAAAGTCTTCCGCGTCAGCATTGGCATCTATCGTGGCCGCGTAAAATGTTCACGGACCGCATTGCTCATTTGAGCTCATGTTGCAAGGTCTCTGACTCTCTACTTCGCCCTCAGCGGAATTTACACTGCGTCCGCGCCTGGTACTTTCGCGGCCACGTAATTTGGACGTGGTTAGCGGCACTTTTAGCACTTGGCTGCAGCTTCTCTGAACATCACATTCGCTGCAACATAATTTCTATCGCCTCAGCGGAGTATCATACGCGTCCGGATAATAATAGTGCTGACAGCACTCCAGTTCCATTCTTTGGGCTTGTGCAGGTTTGACTTCATTATGAGTTCATTTTGGTTTCTTTGCCTCATTTTGACAAAAACCTGCAATTAAACACCTTAAGTTAGTTTTCGGGAATACTTTTACACATTGTTATCCAAAACCTAAGCAAAAGAAAGCATAAGATAAGCTAAAATCCATAGCTATCAGAGGCCAGAAATCATGGTAAGCCCCTTTTCACGTATTTGATGATTTCACTAAAATGTTTCTTTTCATACTCACTTGATTTCCTTTCATACAGGCCTTGGACAAGATGCTGTCATGAGGCCCTCGTCCGGGGAGGAGGAGGTTTCGCCCCCGGCCCCGAAACCGGCGAAGGACAAAAAGAGAAAAAGGGTCTCGACCTCCGAGGATCCATATCCCAAGAAAAGTAAGGCTCGTAAGACGAAGAAAGACACCGTCCCTCTACCTGCTAAGGTAGCTTAGGGACTAAGAGAGGAAGAAGAAGAAGATGAAGAAGGCGGCTCCGAACTGGTTACCCGAGTGAAGAAAAACACCTAGGCCCTAAAGGTCACTGAGTCGGTGAGGGTTGAAATGATTCAGCCTCGAACTGAGGAGGTCTTGGAAGAAGGCCCGGGAAAAGTCCCCGAGTCGTCGGAGATTGAAGACGTCTCCCGCCAAAATGAGAAAGCGGTGGCTATGCCTGAATGGGCCGGCTCTGAGGCCCTTCAAAATGAAGAGAACACCCCAAGTGATTCACTCAGGGAAATAATAGTTGGAGACTCGTTGACTCTCCCTGTATTTTCCGAGGAGGAAATTCAGGATGCCGAATCTATGAGGACTCCCGATGTGGAAGGAGCCCATGAAAGGGAGGACCTTTTCCGTGGTTGCTTTACAGGAGTTGAAGATGCTATCCACTTGAGTGATGAATCGAGTCTTTTTGATAAGGCTCAACGAATCCTGAGTTGGGTAAGTCTCAATTCCCCTCCTCGGTATCACACTTATATTTATTTCTTCATGTCTAATTTCCTTTCTTCTTTCAGCATAGGCCTGGCACTCCATCGGGAGGCATTTTCTAAATCCTGAGCAGAGCTGAGCTGATGCGAGGCTGATCTTCAAAGGCTTATAGAGGAGAGAAATTCCCTCAAACTTCATAGTGGGAAAAAAGAAGAGGAGATCAAGGACCTCCGAGACGAATTTTCCACGGCTCAAAAAGAACAGACCGACCTGATTGAGCAGGAAATGAAAATCTTAGAAGCTCAAGGTATCAGTTTGGGGTTGATGGCTAACATTTAAATCTCATAGGTTCATCAGAAGGCCAAAAAGATCGAACAGCTCCGTGATGAGGTTAACATGATGAGGGTAGAGACCTTGGGGTGGAGACAAAACATGGACCGCCTTGCCTCGGAGAAAGATGCTGCTCGAGCCCAACTGTCATCGGCCGAAAGTCAACTTCGAGGCATGATGGAGGAAAGCTCAACTCAAGCCAAGAAAATAGAGGAGCTCGAGGCTCGATTGGATGCCAAACTTGCAAAGGTTAATTCTGAGGCAGAAAAAGTAAAGGCTGACGTGGAAGCGATTGTGGTCGTCTACCGATCTGATGTTGAAGCTGCTCAAGCCCAAGCAAGAGAATCTATCGAGGCCGCTCAAAATCGAGCTTTTTGTATTGCCTAGCTCGCCAAGTGCCAATCTTGGAGGGAAACTCTCGAGGAGATCCATGCTCGAGGTTTCGAACTTACTGATGATATAAGGAAAGACAAAGAGCTTGAAGACGATGACGATGACGATGATGCCAGAATCAAGAGCGATTTCGAGAGTGGGGAGGATCCCGATGGAGAGGGAGATGCCCCCGGAAATAATTAGGAACCTTAGCATTTTTCTTAAGTGATTTTTTTTGTAGGACCCTGATGGGTCCTTGTAAATATCTTTATATATAAAAGACCTCATTTCTTTCTGACTTCTTTTCATTTCAATTTCTGCGTTGTGCTTCTTCATGCTTTATGAAGATTTTGCTCACAAGTTCGAAGCTTAGCCAATTGGATCGAGGTCTGGCTAGTGTAGTCTTTATAATCAAGTGCATAACTTTTCGAACTCGAAGTAGGATGAATCTTAGGTTTTATTTGAGTGAGGATTGCTCCTCAAACTCCAAAAATGAAACGGCCCTTAAGCTCCTGTATTAGGCCGATATGGCTGCAAAAGAATGGATCCTTCCCTTTTCGGCTTAAAAAGTTAATCATATAAAAATTCGTTATGCCTTAGCATGAAATGAAGTTTGTTTGAGAGTTCGAACAATCCGGTATCCCTTAGGGTTTTCAAGGGTTGATGTTATCGAAACCCTTTATAATTTTGCCGAGGGTAGCCCTTTTAACCAGTTTTTTGAAGATATTAGAAGACCCGTTTTATTACGAAATTCGAACGTCTTCGAACTTTGGTAGTTTGGCCGTAGCCTTTAACTTGGCATTTGCCTCTTGGGCTTATTTCCCGATTACACTTGGAACATGGTCAAAGTGACAGTCCCCGCTTGGGGTGGCCGTGGCCTATAAAAACGAGGGTTGCCTTTTTAAAGTCTTATAATCTCGAGACATTAATAAGTCGATTTCATCGCTTTTTTAGACGGTAGTCCCCGAGTATGGGGTAAGTTGTTTGAACCGCAGTTGTGATTGGCCCTTAAGCATGTTTCCACAATATATCAAAAGTATGAAGTCGTAAAGTAAAAAATCCTTTAAGGCAAGAAATATTTGGCAAGGAAAAATACTTCTATCAATAGACTATACATGTGTACATGTTCGCTTTTAGGGCTTGAGTAATCTACATGGGCACTGTTCGTTTGACCCTTACAAAGTTTTACTTATAGAGACCTCGTTGGCACGAAGTACCTTCCTTGTAACAAAGTTAACATCCAAGGGTGATGCCCCCCAGTATTCGAGGTTGATTGTAAAGAAGCCTCGGATGTCATTGAATTGCTCTAAGTTAGCACGAACAATGGTTGCCTCATTAAAAATCTCGCCGGAAAAACCCACTTGGGACAAAAACTGGTCTAAGGGAAAAAGAGTGCAACGCGTGCTTTCAGACCTAAGGACTTTGTGATGAAGAATCCTTCGATGTCTTCGATTGAACACAAACAATTGTTTAGTACAACATGTAAATGAAAATGGAGAAGGTCGTACCTTAGCAGTAGTATCTTTTGAGGAGTGATACGTTCCAATTGTTTGGTAATAGCTCGTCGTCCATCGTGCGAAGTTTGTTGGATCCTTTTCCGGCGATATTGAGGACCTGATACGGTCCCTCCCAGTTCGGGACAAGTTTTCCTTCGTTTGGATCTCGAGTATTGAGGGTGACCTTTCTTAGAATTAAGTCCCCAGTTTTAAAGTGTCAAAGATTGGTTCTTCAGTTGTAATACCTTTCGATCCACTATTTATGTGCGACCATTCGAATGAGGGCGGCTTCCTGTTTTTCATCTAGAAATTCAAGGCTCATATTCATAGCCTCGTGAGTTGACTCTTCTGCTGCATATTGAAACTTGAAGCTAGGTTCCCCGACTTCGACCAGGATCAGAGCTTCGGCACCGTAGACTAAAGTGAATGGTGTTGCCACCGTACTGGATTTTGACGTTGTTCGATACGCCCATTTTCCTTTAGCTTTGTTCAATCTTTTCTTCAGATTTAGATGACGGTCTTGTTTGTTGATTCAGCCTGTCCGTTCCCACTAGGGTGATACGTTGTTAATAGGAACCTTTTTATTTTGTGATCTTCGAAAAACTTCGTCACTTTGCTGCCGACGAATTGCTTTCCATTGTCGCATATGATCTCGGCAGGCATTTTGAATCGGTATATAATGTGATCTTAGATGAAGTCTATGACTTCTTTTTCTCTGACTTTCTCGAAGCCTCTACTTCATCTCACTTAGAGAAATAGTCAGTCATAAATAAAATAAATTTAGCTTTACCTGGGGCCGATGGTAGAGGGCCGACGATATCCATCCCCTATTTCATGAACGGCCATCAGGATAGGACTAAGTGGAGTTGCTCTCCGGGATAGTGGATAATCGGCACATACCTTTGAAATTCGTCTCACTTTCAAACAAATTCATTAGTGTCCTTTTCCATATCGGCCCAGTAGTATCCTGCTCTGATGATTTTGTGAACCAATGACTCGGCACCGGAATGATTTCCGCTAGTGCCCTCACAAATTTCGCATAGAATGTAATCGATGTCTCCTTGTCCCAAACATTTTGCTAACGGTCCATCGAATGTTCTCCTATACAGTGTTTCATCCTCGGCCAATGTGAACTGTGTGGCCTTCGTGCGTAGAGTTCTTGATTCTTTAGGATTCGATGACAGCTTCCCATTCTTTAGGTATTCGATGTACTTATTCCTCCAATCCCAGGTTAGACTTGTGGATTTTATTTTGGCGTGTCGTTCTTCGATACTGACCTTGAAAGCTGTACGACAGTCCCCGAGCTAGGTTCATCATCTTTGATCGACGACCCCAAATTTGCAAGGGTATCAGCCTCGCCATTTTGTTCTCGAGGTATGTGCTGCAGGGTCCATTCTTTAAATCAATGTAGAGACACTAGTAGTTTGTCCAAGTACCACTGCATTCGATCCTCTCGAACCTCGAAAGTTCTGTTGACTTGATTTACCACAAGTTAGGAGTCGCACTTGGCCTCAATAACCTCCGCTCCCAACTCTTAGCTAGTTCGAGACTTGCAATCATTGTTTCACACTCGGCCTCTGTAACGACCCGACCGTCCATTTTGAGCATTTGTACTTCACTCGGTAGTTTTCGGGCACGAGTAACTCCGTATGATGCATTATGAATTATGTGAATTGTCGGTTTCGATTTTCAGGTTATTCGAAATTGATCTGGAAGAATGATTTTGAGCTAGAAGTTTTTAAAAAAAATTAAAAGGTTGACCAAGTTTGACTTTTTAGTAATTTACCTCGGATTGGATTTTCAAAGGTTCCATTATCTCCGTTAGGTGATTTGGGACTTAGGAGCGTGTTCAGATTGTGATTTGGAGGTCCAAAGTGGAATTTGGCTTGAAATGGCGAAAGTTTGAATTTTTGAATGTTTGGACGAGAGTGGACTTTTGATATCGAGGTCAGATTCCGATTCCGGAAGTTGAAGCAGGTTTGTAATGTAAAATGTGACTTGTGTGCAAAATTTGAGGTCAATAGGACGTGAATTGATTGGTTTCGACATCGGTTATGGGAGTTGAAGTATAAAGTTCAATGATTCCTAATTGAAGTGTGATTCGTCGTTTTGATGTTGTTATGTGTGTTTTGAAGCCTCGAGTAGGTCCGTGTTACGTAATGGGACTTGTTGGTACATTTGGTCAGGGTCTCGACTGGATCGGGTGAGTTTCGGACGAGGTTTGGATCATTTTTGTTCCATGTTGCCATGCTAAAGATTTCTGGTTCTGGTGTGACCGCACCTGCGGCTGGTTTGCGCAGGTGCGATGGCACAGATGTGAGCCAAGCATCGCAGATGCAAGTTTTCATTGAGGAGTGAAGGTCCGCAAGTGCGGAGGTATTTGTGCAGAAACACGACCACAGATGCGGTCATGGCCATCGCAGAAGCGGCCTGACTCGCATATACTAGCCCCTTTTCGCAAAAGCAAAGGTTGCAGATGTGGCCACTTATCCGCGTATGCGAAAGTGCTGGGCATAGTTATAAAAATTGAGGGTTTTGTTCTTTCTTCATATTTTGGAGCAAATTTGATCGCAAGGATTCGGGTAAGTGTTCTTTACTCAGTTTTGATTAAATTTCATGAATCCATCTTCACTTTTAGCAATTGGTTAATGAATTGAAAGAGGAAAATTGGGGGTTTTGGCCTAAAGTTTCGTAATATGAATTTTGTGTTTTGAAAACCGATTTGGAGTCGAATTTGAGTAAAACTAGTATGGTTGGACTTGTAATTGAATGGGTTGTCGGATTTTGTGAGTTTTTTCGAGTTTCGAGGCGTGGGCCCGGGCGTGTTTTTTGGCTGTATTTGGGATTTGATGTAGAATTCGATCTTTATCATTTGAAATTATTTCCTTGGGCTTTATCTGATGTATTTTAGTTGCCTTTGGCTAGTCTTGAGTCGTTTGGAGGTCGTTACACGCGTGATGGCATCCTTGGAGCATCGCTTGGCTTCCCCGGTGTTGGAATTGGCTTATTTAATATATGTAACTCTTCTTAATCTAATGCTGAGGGTATAAAACCCCAAATTATGTGTTGTGTGATTCGTATTGAGGTGAAGCATGTGCTAGGTGACGGGGGTGTGGGCGTGCACCCTGTGAATTGTCCGTGCAGATTATAGCGCTTGGGCTGAAGGAGCCCCTCCAGAGTCTGCACACCCCCAGTGAGCGCAGGTACCTACTGAGTTTGCGAGAGCCGAGTGCCGAGTACCAAGTGATTGGGAGGATTGATTTACTATGAGGACTGAGTGGCTGTGAGGACTGAGTGACTGTGAGGACTGAGTTAATTGATACTTTGAGAGTATGCATATGGTTTTATTGCTGAATCGCATCACATTTGACATGCACATGACATACAGGCCTAGAGATGCATTTTTATCATGCTGTACAGTATCACGTCATTGATGACTTTTTACACACATTGATATATGGTTATAGAGAGGTATCTCACACATGCTATCTGGAAAGAAAATGAACCATCATATTTACCATTGAAAGGATTTTTGGGAAAAAGTTACAATTTTCAAACTTACTTATATTTTTGATGACTTTGGTAAAGGATTTGGGCTTTCATTGGTATACTTGAAAAGTGGAACTATTTTCGGAAAAATATGAAAAGGCTGAGCACTTTATCTCTAAGCTATTTGTTTTTTTATTTGCTTTACACTGCTATGAACTGCTATTGGTTATTGGTGTTAGACCTGACCTATGTTCTAACTCGTCATTGCTTTCAGCCTAAGTTTAGGTTTGTTACTTATTGAGTACATGGGGTCGGTTGTACTCATACTATACTTCCTGCACATTGTGTGCAGATTTCGAATGTCGATGTTGCTATGTTCGACAGAAGCTGGATTGGAAGATGTACATGCGCCTCGGTTGTAGCTCCCTCTTGTTCATGGTAGCCTTACATTATATAACTCTGTTTATGTACTTTTCAAATAGAAGATGTATTTATTTCCTATCAGTATTGAAATCTCTACTCTTAGAAGCTCATGATTTGTACTACCACTCCTTGGGAAATGTATTAGAATAAGATAATTCCTTTGTTTAATTGTTTTATTACGTTCATTGGAAATGGATAATTGTTAAGTGGCTTACCTAGTGGATCGGGTTAGGTTCTATCACGACTAATGGATTTCGGGTCGTCACAGATTGGTATCAGAGCTCTAGGTTCATAGGTTGTACAACTTATGAGCAAGTGTCTAGTAGAGTCTAGCAGATTAGTATGATGACGCCCATACCTATATTCGAAAGGCTACATGACATTTAGGATATACTTCCCATATTTCTTTCGTTATCGTGTGGCATTGATTCAGCTTGAAGCATAATCCTTTGAATTCCTTCCATGCGATCGTATGCGCACATGAGCGCTCGGTATCAGCTCTGCATCAACGGGTTGTGATTCCCTGGAAGAGGTGCAAGATGTGATTTCGGTATTCTGATGTTGGGCCAGTCTGGAAGACTTGAGGCCGGGTTCTGACTGTAGCTTGACCACCGAGGTGTCGATTGTGTGAGCACGTGCATTTAGATTTATATGTCCGGTAGTATCCTTATTAGTGGAATTGATGGCTGGATGCCTACGTGCTGAGTAGGATGTGACTGCGAGATGTGTTCATATGATTTGAATGTGACGAGAAGGGTCTGCTTGAGGAGTAGAAAGAACTATTTGGTGCTTCATTTCCATCTTGATTTGATGTATAGCCCCGAGTCATGGGTGTTTTGAAGGATCTTTTCAGGTTGTTTAGTTGAGGAGTGAAGTAGATTTCATGTCGTGATATGAGTTCAGACTCAGGATGATTAAGTGATTGTGTAATATTTATGACTATGGAAGGGTATAAAGTCCTCTTTACCAGTGAATTATATGTGTTGCAATTTGATATTGGATCGCTTATGAGAGTTGGCTTGACTGCTACAAGGGTGAATGCGAGATTTACAGATGATTTGAGATATTAGATGGTTTGTCTTACATAAGCTTATCAAGGATATAGTTGAATTTCAGTGCGTGATTTTGGAAGCAACAGAGTATGGGTATTATGAGTTATTAGATGCTTTTCCTTGGATTTGCACCAAGTGGGGGAGTCTGCTATCGATGGGTTGATCGTGCGATTATATGTTGTATTGGTTTCAGTTTGAGGTATACTAGTGAATCGGTTATGACTTACAGAGATTGAGATCGAGGAGGACTCGAGTAAAGGAAATTTTGGATAAGGGTAGTGTTATGCTTTATGGGTATAGGAGAAACATTGGATGATTTAGTTGTTATTTGTAAAGGATGTAGCGTGCATAGAGTAGGAAATCGCTCGGCCGCTTAGAAGAACGGATTACTTCCTTGGGTGTTGATGTGTTAATGGGGCACAAGTCGTTCGGTCCGTTTGGGTGGTGCTATTGAGATTTGAGTAGAGTGGATGACTCTCGAGAATGGTTCTAATGAATTCAAGATTTATATGTGGCAATTGAGAATGTTACGGATTTGTATATGGATAGAAGCTGAGAGTTACATCAGATGGTGTTGAGACTCACAGTATTTCTATATCATTCTGGATTCTACTCTCGGTATCAAGAAGGTAAGATGAACAACTTTAAATTCACAGAAGGTCTCTGCAGAGTGGGTATCTCGGTTATGGTACTTTTAGGGTGCTTAAGAGAGCATTCAGCGGCTTATGAGCCTTAAGGGAGTGTGGTTTTATGCTATGGTCTCATGTGGTGAGTCTTGGTTGAGGATTATGGTATTATGGCGAGGAGAAGCATCAGTTTGAAGGTAATTCAAACGGAACTCGGAGAAATAGGACAGCTTGGTAGTAGGTTGGATCAACATGGTAATGGGTATGATCGCTTCGTTGGGTGCTTATGATGTGGTGAGTTTCAATAGATGTTTCGTGGCAATTCTCTTGGGTTCTGGAGACCTACGTGGCTTGGTTGAGTTAGAGGGATTTAGTTCTGATGGTTTAATTATGTGCAAATGGGTTTCTAAGAGATCTCAATAGTTTCTACCACGGTTCCAGGAGTATATTTCCTATTGGCGTGAGGGGCAAGTGGTGTATAGTGATTTCCTCCTGGATGGTATCAAATGGAAAGTTCTTGGCTAATTAAGTATGTAATAGCTTGTGACTCAGAGTGGATTGCAAAGTTCTCAAATTTTTTGTATACTGGCATAGTATATGTGTTGTGTTGTGTAGGACTGAGATTTGCATGTGTAAGGTCACGATTCAGTTTTGAAGGGGAGGTCATGAGTCCTTAGGCAGCATGGAGAGTTTCAAATGACTAGGTAAATGATATTACTATGTGTTATGGCTTAGTGAGATTGTACATTTTAGAAGGGGCAATGTGTTTTGATTTATGGATACTTCATTGGTATTGCGGCACTCCCTTATTTGATCGACTGCTGGTGTTCAAATTCTGCTTTGTGGCATAGAAGAATTATAGAAGTATTCCTCGTGGGATGATCGTGTATTGGAGAAGTGTTATACATTCAGGCGGTGTAGTTGAGATCAGATATGGTGATTCGTGTGTTCTATGGATTTGGAGACTGGAAGTTCTCATGAGTAGATTGTTTCGTGGTTGTGGACTGTGAAAATGTAGCCAAGGTTAGTGAGAAGATAGTATGTGTTATGATCCAGCTATTGTGGACTTTCGGAGGGTTATTTATCTATTGTGGGTGATGAGAGTTGATTTGGGGTTCATTGGTAGGCCCAATATGGATGTGTGTTCTGCACCGAGTCGGATTGGTTGGCTCCATACTACCATCATTGAGGGACGTGCTATTTGGTTGTTGTTGAGCTTATTCGTGTTCTGAAATGATTTGTGAGTTACTCTTCTATGCTACGAGGAGTTGTGATTCGTTGGTTATATGGACATATGATGCGATTCTATTTGAGCCTTATATCCGGATTTGAGTGGGATGAGTATTTGGGTTTTGCTTGATTGATTGTGCGATGGCTATGTTCTTTCCGGATCGTGGTATTGTGTTATTTGCTCTCCGTGGTTGTGGTAATTGATGTTATACACGTCAATACCACACAAGACGGGGGGTGATTTGTGTGGTGCCTAATTTTCGCGTTAGAAGAACCTGGTTCTTCTAAGTGTTCTAACTACAGCAGTTTGCGGAATAATAAATACTGTAAGTAAAGTGCACAGAGATTTTACGTGGAAAACACCTGGCTCAAAAGGTGAAAAAACCACGACCTACTACTCAGTAGGATTTTCCCAAACTCCACTAAAATCACTGAGCCAAAAACTGCATTTACAAAACTCTTTGTAAACCTAAGGATTAACTCTAATCCCAGTGTAGCACACAGCCTCAACTGTTGCGACACTTTCAAGTTAACTCTAACTTGAATACTCAATATACCTATTACAATTGCTTCTAGATAAAGCTGAAAGGTACAATATGAAAACCTACTACAATTGAACTAGACTTAGAATAAACACAATGATGAAACTGGTTCTTCTATCTTAGTTCATGTAGCTTCAGACGTGCACACTTGTATCTCGCATATGTTGCTTGCAAATCAGACTTGATCTTTTTGCTCTCAAATATGCTTAACTTCTGCTTATGTGCAACCCCTGTAAAAGAGAACAATCATTATATTTATAGAGTTAGTAATCAGAGTTTGATAAGAACTTGAATTGTGGATCCTTTGACAATTCGAGTCCAAGAACAACTCTAACTCCTAATCCATATTCTTGATCCGGATGTAATTCTCTTTTCATAAGGAGACTTCAACTCCTTATCCTATATGCAATTTTTTCGATCAGTTCAGAAGATATTCATCAAGATATTGCTGCTTGATCTCAAGGACTTATCTTCTTCACGTGCATCTCATGTGTATGGGCCATAACACTGTGTCTCCTTAGATGAACCTGGTCCTTCACTGAGTTCGTTTGTCATTCTTCAAAACTTCAACTGATCTTGGGCCAACAAATTCTCCCCTTTTTGATGATGACAAACTCTGTGCTTGTACTAATTATAGAACCTGTGGAACTCTGCTAAAATATCATCACTCGAAAATTTTTACTTATCATTAAGGGCCAGATTTAATTAGGTCATAAACATCACTGTTCAGAAAATAGACACAATTTCTTTTAAAGAACAATATCTTCCCCCTTTTGGCATCATCGAAAAGTTGCATAAATATGTGAATCCCAGAATATTAATCATTACTCATGGCCACTAGGGCAACTGCAAGTGAAAGCATGCTTTAGATAATCAAAAATCAACTTGATAAAAATAACTATTAAGAGCAGAATCATCACAAAACAAGAGAAATGCAAATTGTCATTGATAAGGCATTGCTTCTACAATACAGTCCACAAAAAGAAAGAACAAAAACTACCAACCTTGAGCAAAAACAAGAAAAATCCCTAATCTGGGTCACTGGAGGTAACTGAAATGGTTCGGAATTAGGACAAAGATGGCTAAGGCTTAGAAGAACTGGAGGGTTGGGATTGGAGTAGGTTGAGCATTGTTTGTAGCATCCCTTCACTCTTTTCCTTTTCTTTTGCAAGTTCTGTCTTCAGCCCATTCCTTTCTTCTTCCAATTCAGCTACTCGAGCCTGAAGCCTAGCAATCTCAGCATCTTTGGTCCCACATTCTTGTAGCAAAGTTAAAACTCTAGTGAACCAGGTTCAACAGGGGCAACACTTAGCAGATAATCACAGGCCTGGAGAGTCTTGATTCCAAAGTGCTCCTTACTGGAGGCATTTTCCCACTTCTTCAAAGGGACATTCAGCCTATCCAGTACAATTGTCAAAATGAATCCATAAGGAGTAGCATGAGCCTTTGAACCATTTATGACTCTGTCCAGCAATTTGACTATGAAAGCAGGCCAATTGATTTGTTTACCCCTCACAAGACACTCCATGAGAACCAGGTCCATATAATTTGCAGTGTGCCTCCTCTCTTGTCTAGGCAACAGACATTTGTTCACAAACTCAAAGAGCACTTTATGCTCTGGCTTCATTTCACTCTTTTGAACAAATCGTGCTTCAGGCACCTCTTCAGCATCCTTTGTGTCACAGAAGTTCCTGGTAATTTGGAGTGCTGTGGGCAGATCATCTAGACAAGGCCACCTTTGCCTAGTGTAATCATCATAGCCCTCACTTGGGATGTCTAGAATCCTGCCCAGCACTGGTGCATCAAACTCCACCTTCACACCTTTCACTATACTGGTTACTCGCCCATTTTACACAGAGCCATTCACCATAAATTCAATCAACTCTATTCTGGCTAGTCTCCCATCCATCTGAAGGACCATGTCCTTCCAGCCCTGTGCAGCTAAAGCATCTACCAGCCTAACCATGCCTGGCTCCTCCAGGTCTTTCAGCAGCCTTCCCTTCAATATCTTCCTCCTGCTAAAAATAACAAAGCGATCTTGCTCTTGTTCAGAGTCCTCCTTTTCTTCTTCTTCACTCCACTCCTCATCTTCTTCCTCAGTAATTTTCATTTGTTTTCCCTTTATAGCAGACCTTGTTCTTTCAGCCAAAGAAGGTTCAGCAGGCACAGACTTTGAATACTTCTTTGCAGGAGTCTTGGTTCTTTTTGGTTTGACAGTGGGAACCACTTCTTCAGTTGTGCCTCTCTCTTGATAGACCAGGTCCATCTCCTCCTCCTCTTCTACAGCAGCCTCAGAACTTTCTCCTGATCCGCTTCCCCCTGACTTCAAGCCACCTTCTTCTCCACCACCACATATAGCAAGAACCTCCCCTTTCTTTTTCTTTCCCCTCCTACTAGTCTCAGCCCCTTCAACATTTTCCACAGCACCCACAAGCACAAACCTATTATCTACCTTCTCAGCTATATCAGAAAATACATAACAGGTGTTTACCTCTCTTGGGTTTTCTTGACTCTTGTCATTGTCAGATGACCCAGGTTGTTCTCCTTCACTAGCAGAGATGAACTTTTCAGATTCAGAGCTTGAGTGGGATTCTTCAGATGAAGCCTCTTTTCTTTGACTAGCCTTTAATTTCTCGTTCAAGGCTTTTCTGAGAAGGCCGGATGCTACAGTTTTTCTGGCTAACATCTTTTGCCTGCGAAATCTGGGCTTTGGACTTTCAACTGGAGGTGTTGATGATGAGGTATTAGAGGAAATAGGTGGGGGAGTAATTGAATGGGTTATCGGATTTTGTGAGTTTTATCGAGTTTCAAGGCGTGGGCCCAAGTGTGAGTTTTGGCCGGATTTGGGATTAGAGGTAGAATTCGATCTTTATCATTTGACATTGTTTCCTTGGGCTTTATCTGATGTATTTGAGTTGCTTTTCGCTAGTTTTGAGCCGTTTAGAGGTTGCTATGAGCGTGATGGAATCCTTGGAGCATCGATTGTCTTGCCCGGCATTGGAATTGGCTTGTTTAAGATAAGTAACTCTTCTAAAGTTAATGCAAAGGGTATGAAACCCCAAATTGTGTGATTCGTATTGAGGTGACGCACATGCTAGGTGACGGGCGTGTGGGTGTGCACCCTGTGAATTGCGACTTCGTAGTTCCCTAACACTGTTTAGTGACCCTAGTTTGTTGATATCTGTGTTTTAACCATGTGATTCATTAATTGAGCTATCAATCATGCTAGATATCATGTTTAGGCTTTATGCTGATATTGTTAGGACCCATAGTGATCGTTTCTTGCTGTCACCTTACTGATTTCATTGATATTTCATACTGATTCATATTCATGGTTTGTGAGATGTTTCAGGGTTGACGTTGGACCAGTGCAGGACAAAAGTAGCAAGAATTTTAAGGTCTCTGAAGTTTGCCTACGCGGCCGTGCACCAAAACAGTGCGGTCCGCGTAGGCTGGTGAAATGGGAGNAATGTTTGGTGAACTTGGACAGGGTTTTGGCAAGATGTGAAGAAACCAACCTTGTGCTCAACTTGGAGAAATGTCACTTTATGGTGCAAGAGGGAATTGTATTGGGTCACAAAATCTCAAGGCAAGGAATTGAAGTTGATAAGGCAAAAATAGAGGTTATCTCAAGGCTCCCTCCCCCTACTTCTGTCAAAGGGGTGAGGAGTTTTCTTGGTCATGCCGGGTTCTACCGGCGATTCATTAAAGATTTTTCAAAAATTGTGAACCCGCTTTGCAAGTTGTTAGAGAAGGATGTCAAGTTTATTTTTGATGAGAAGTGCATGGAGTCTTTTGAGCTATTGAAACACAAGTTGACAACAACTCCTATAATCACCGCACCTAATTGGGATTTGCCTTTTGAACTTATGTGCGATGCGAGTGATGTAGCGGTTGGGGCGGTGCTAGGCCAAAGGATCAACAAAATGTTCCATCCTGTGTATTATGCTAGCAAGACTATGAATGAGGCCCAGAGAAACTACACAGTGACAGAAAAGAAGCTATTGGCTATTGTGTTCGCGATGGAGAAATTTCGACCTTACCTTATGGGAGCAAAGGTGATCATACACACGGACCATGCAGCCCTCCGGGAAATCAAGATTGATGAGATGGGTGTTACTCCTTCAGGAATTTGATTTAGAGATTGTGGATAGAAAAGGAAGCGAGAATCAAGTTGCAGACCATTTGTCCCGATTAGAGGAAGATGGGAGACCAAGTGATGGTATTGAGATTAATGATAGGTTCCCTGACGAGCAGCTTCTTTCCGTTTCTATGTGTGAAATGCCATGGTTCGCGGACATCGCCAACTTCATTGTGACTGGTAACGTCCTGTGTGAGCTCTCTTCCAACCAAAGGAAGAAACTCAAGCGGGATAGTTTGGATTTCTATTGGGATGATCCGTATTTGTTTAGAATTTGCACGGATGGAGTGATAAGAAGATGTGTACTGGAAAGTGAACAAATAAGCATATTGGAGGCTTATCACTCCTCTCCCTATGGTGGTCATCACGGGGGGGTGAGGACAGCCTCAAAAGTTTTGAGTTGCGGCTTCTATTGGCCCACGCTGTTCAAGGATGCTAGTGAATTGGTGAAGAGATGTGATGCATGTCAAAGAGCCGGCGGTATTTCCAAGAAGGATGAGATGCCCCTCAATACAATTCTAGAGGTGGATATTTTTGATGTTTGGGGCATCGATTTCATGGGTCCATTCGTGAGCTCCTGTGGTAATACATACATTCTCGTGGCGGTGGACTATGTTTCAAAATGGGTGGAAGCCGTGGCTCTACCCAACAATAAAGCCCGAAGTGTTGTAGCATTTTTGAAAAAGAGTATCTTTATGAGGTTTGGTACTCCTCGGGCCATTATTAGTGATGGGGGGTCCCATTTTTGCAACAAGGCTTTCGACTCATTGCTTGCTAAGTATGGAGTTAATCACAAAGTGACCACCCCCTATCATCCACAAGCTAGTGGACAAGTGGAAGTCTCAAATCGGGAGATAAAGAGTATTTTTTCCAAAACGGTGAATGCTAATAGGACCGATTGGTCGAAGAAATTGGATGATGCTCTTTGGGCTTATCGGACGGCTTACAAGACTCCAATTGGTATGTCTCCGTATCGGTTGGTGTTTGGTAAAGCTTGCCATCTTCCGGTGGAACTTGAGCACAAGGCTATGTGGGCATTGAGGAAGTTGAACTTGGAATGGGATGTTGCAGCCAATCTCCCAGTGGAGCAATTGAATGAGCTTGATGAGTTTAGATTTCACGCCTACTCCAGCTCGTCTTTGTACAAGGACAAGATGAAGTACCTTCACGACAAATATGCTCGGGGAAAGGAATTCAAGGTCGGTGATATGGTTCTTCTTTTCAACTCCCGGTTGAGGTTATTTCCGGGCAAACTCAAATCTAAGTGGAGTGGCCCTTTTGAAGTGGTATTTGTGACTCCCTTTGGTGCTCTTGATCTCAAAAACAAAAATGGTGAGGTATTCCAGGTCAATGGGCATCGTGTGAAGCATTACTTTGGGAAGATTGATGACAGCCACGTGGTGGCACTCCTTCATTTGAAGTGATATTATGGTAAAATGCGTCGTGTCGCGACGTTAAACCAGGCGCTTCTTGGGAGGCAACCCATGTCTTTTTCTTTCTTTTTATTTTTCCGTTGTAGATTAGGATTTTTCAACTCATGGTTTGTGAGATGTTGCAGGGTTGATGTTGGACCAGTGCAGGACAAAAGTAGCAAAAAATTTTAAGGTCTCTGAAGTTTGCCTACGCGGCCGCGCACCAAAACAGTGCGGTCCGCGTAGGCTGGTGAAATGGGAGCTGAGTCTCTGAAGCCAGCTGTGCGGTACGCGCAGGAGAAGCCCAAATTACATGCTCTCTGAAGTTTCCCACGCGGCCGCATGACAAAACAGCGCGGTCCGCGTGGGCTGTTCAGGCAATTAAGGATGCTGGAAATCCAGTGCGGTCCGCGGCCATTTCTGCGCGGCCGCGCTAGTGGGTAAGTAATGGGTCCCACAGTGTTTTCTATAAATAGAGACCCTAGGCTTCATTTTAACCTTTTCGCCAATTTTCTACCTGAGCTCTCAATTTTCACTGTGCATCAAAAGAACTTGCTTCAAGTAGTTAAAACTTTCACAACCCCTGGTAACATTCCTCACTAATCTCATTCATAGTTTAATTTTTTTTTTTATTTGCTTCCTATTAGTATAACTTCTTATTTTCTTCTTTCTCTCTTAGTTTTACTTGTTAGGGTAGATTTTGTGTGTTTATGTGAAACAATGGGCATGAATTCTTGATTAGTAACTGAGTAGGGACAATTAGGACCCATAATTTGAACAAAAAAATTGGACTTAAATGAAAATCCCCATACTCAGTTAATTGTCTGCCCTACGCGGCCGCGTGTCCTTTCTGCGCGGTCCGCGTCTTTGTTGTGTGCTATCTTCTGCGCGTCCGCGTAGCAGCGCCAGCCTACCGCGGTCCAAATCAGTGCGGACCGCGTTGGTAAGATTCAGAGAGGGGTTTCACTGGAACATCTTAAGCGCGGTCCGCGCTCCAATGCTACGCAGTTCGCGCTACCCCAGCGTGACCGCGTGGTACTTTTGCGCGGTCCGCGCCCCTTCTATTCTGCAGCCCTGTTTCTAAACCATGCATTCAACTGTAGCATCCTATTCATTGCATATGCTTCAACTAACAATGTTAGACTTTTCTTTGCAGATCATGGTTAAGAAACGAGGAGGAAAAGAACAACAACCCGGGAGGGGTGGTTCCTCCCGAGGGGGAAAAGGAAAGCGGGTTGTTAAACTCACTCCCCAGGCTCGGGAGAATATAAAAAAGACCCGTAAGATAATACGGGAAGCTGATAGAGCTGCCTCCCACTCTTCGGGGAGTGAGTATGCACCATCCCGGAGTATTACTTCTGAATCTGCTCCCACTCACATGTCTCTCCCGCTCCAATTGCATGACACTCCTTCAACTTCACCTACCTCCAAAGGACCAGCAGATAAAAACCTCAAAAGACCGGTGAATGTGCAAGCACAATTCCGTACTAGAGAAGGTTGGGGTTTCTTCAAGGAACGTTGCATAGTGAAATGAACATATGGTGTTTGATGGGAAGTCTCTGAATGAGTTTTTGGGGTTCAACGAAGAGGAGAAACCCAATACTAGAAAAGCTGGAATGAAAGAAGAGTTCTCCTTGGCCAGCACTTGGAGCCCCGGGCACTGTCCCAGAGGGGAAGATTGAGAACACGTTCTTGACCTTCGCCCTCCACTCATGATCACACAGTTCCTATTCCCCGTGGGTGTTATGGATCTATTATGGCGGTTTTCTAGCCTTCCCATCCCTGCTCCAGTGAGACATTGCCTCCGGGTCCTTCTACTATTATCTTGTAGGGGGGCGTGGGTGATAACTGTGATTTTAACACGTTTTATGCCCATACTTGCCTATCTTTATGTATGAATTGTCATAAAATAGACCCAGAATGCTTACAAAGTGCGCTTGATTGCAGGTTTGAGCGACAAGATGACAAAAGTCAAAAATCGGCTCAAAACGAAGTGAAACCTGCTCAAGTGTCAAAAATCATTGAAGTGGGGACAAGAAGACCTAGCGCGGACCGCACTGTTTGCTGCGGGCCGCGAGATCAGAGAATCCATTAGCCAGCGCGGCCGCGCTACCTTTTAGCGCGGTCCGCGTTCCCAGCTTCAGAAGGAGTGATCGCGATAAATAGAATATTTTATTATTTTTAGGTCAAGCATTAAATATCAGATAGCAGCTGCACTCGTGAGACTCAAGTTTTAGCCTATTTTGGGCATTTGCATCTTGTTTATCGTGGATTATTGTAGATTAACATTCTAGTTAATTAATATGTTGATTTTATCTACTACTTCTTCAATTTCTGTTGCTATTATGTCTAGCTAAACCCATTAGCTAGGGTTGTGGCTCAACCCTAGTGTGGGTAATTAATGGGTGTGATTGTTTAATGCTTGAATGATGTTGGGTGTTTGCTATTTGGGTTAATTTTATGATTTAACTAGGATTTGGTGGTTGCAAACACTAAGTCTAGCTTAGTGGGTCTTGACTCTTCTTGAGAAAGAGTGTCTATGACTCCAAAATTAACCCAGCAAGGAATTGGGATGGACCCATGAGAATGGTAGTCCCAATTAACGGGTTAAACCTCGAGAGAGTAATTACCCAACTTGAACCCTAAGTTGCTTGGGCTTGTTGGTCTACCCAATTGGTCTCGAGAGAGTCAATTGGGCAAAATCACTCTTTCTACCGAGAGGTGTGAGAGTGAGTGCAATCGTGCAACGGTTATAGCATAAGCCCTATAATCATCATTCTTGTATTAGGAATCTCCACCCGTTAGTTGACCACCTAGGTAAATGCCACGACCCTAGTGTCTTTCTCTATTTTGCATACAACCTAGAATTAATATCTTAGCATAATTTAGTTATAATTAGTAGTTGTTAAATTGTAGTTGATAATCATAAAAACCCAAAAATGTTAGAAGATCAATTAGAAGCAAACACTCATTTCTAGGCTAAGCAAATATCCAACTCCTTTTCTAGCTTCCTGTGGAAATTGGCCCCGATACCACTATTGGGTAAAAGTATTAGCGCCCACTCTTCCTAAGGTTGAGTCCGCTGCGATCACCTAGTTATGATTAGGCCTATAGAGTGTGGTTTTGTTGCTAGAGGACTAGCAACGGTTTAAGTGTGGGGTGTTGATAGTAGCCTATATTATGCGATGTAGATGCTATTCATGCTCTAATTTAACCATACTTTATTGATGTTTTAAGTGCTAAATGATAACAAATGCTCTAATTGAGGTTTTTATGCTTTGCAGGAGCTACTCCGAGTTAGGAGGAGGATATAGAGTGTTTTGGGGTCAAATATGAATCACCGCGGTAGGGCCGCGGCTGGAAAACAGTGGAAAAAAGTACAAAACAGAATTGTCTAAAACGACCGCGGTTGGACCGCGGTTGGCCCGCGACCGCCCAGGCAAGGAGTCAAGAACGAACTTTTCTTAATGATTGGTTATGAATTCTAGTATTGTGTTTTTGCATACTATTATGAATAGCTAATTCTTTTTCTAGGGTTTTGATGGAACCTTTTGTAGGATCAATACTTGTTATGTTTTTATATAATTGAGCCATGTATTTCTCTACTTGTTCAACTATGTATTTGTTGCTGTTGATTAAATGGCCATCAATTGACTGTGCCTATTTAGTGGGTACTGCTCGAGAGAGAGTACATATTTAGGTAGTTGTTGAACAACGTCACTGCTAACGTATGTGAGAAATCAATACATTGGGTTTAAAGGTAGGTTTAGAAATAACAAAGCCTTGACATGGTCATAGTGAGCGGTTTGATGAAGCCAACTAGCGTAGTTCGAGAGAATATATCTAGTAAACTATTGTAGTTGCTCGGGAGAGAATTACGACACCTAAAGTGCTCACGATCAGTAGAGAATACATCGGCAAAATTGTAGGGAACATAGCTGTAAGGATTCCGACAATGGAAATCATAACTCTAGACCTCCTTAATTTAGTCTCCAACCCTTTCTTCGTTAGTTGATAATTTATCTTGTAGTGCTATTAGTTGAAACATAAGTCTCAACTTCGCCCGGACTTTAGACCGGATTATATTTGCAGCAACCGCTTATCCTTTTTAGGACTAGAGTTGGGCGTGACCAGATGGTCCCGACCATATTTACTGCCAGAGTGATTTCCCCTTTGGTGGTTTCACTTGCCATGTTGAAGCCGACCCGCTGCGACGATTTTATCTTGGAGGCCGAGTTGCTCTACGACCCTTGATCGAATAATATTTGCCGAGCTACCTGGATCAATCAACACACGTATATCTTGAATTTTATTCTTAAGGATAGATATTACCAGTGCGTCGTTGTGAGGTTGTTCGATCCCTTCTGCATCCTCGTCGTTGAAAGACAAGACTGCTTCTGGTAAGTAGTCCCAAGTTCGCTTCTCCCCTCGTGATTGTCACCTTGGTGCGTTTAAATACTGGTCGTCTTGTTTCCTATTTGCATCCTTGTCTCTGAAGTGATTTTTTGCTAGGTCGCTCAAGAAATCTCGAAGCAGACCCTCGTTGAATAAGTGAGCTACCTCCTCCCTCAGCTATCTGCAGTCTTCGGTTTTGTGACCATGCGTACCATGGTATTTTCATATTTGATTAGGGTTCCTCTGAGATGGATCGGTCTGTAGGGGTCTGGGCCATCTAGTATCCTTGATCCATCCGATGGCCGATACAATACCCGATGCATCGATGCTGAAGTGGTATTCTGACAATCGTGGTGCTTCTTTGGGCTCGACATGTTTATAGAAGTCACTTTTACTCATGAGCCCTCGGGAGCTATTTCATCGATCATTCCTTCGATCATTTTGAACGAGATTACGTCCCGGGCCGCTATTTCTACGATCTGTGATGTGCATTCTTTCAAGATCATCAGAATTTGTTCAACCTTGAGTAAAAGCTTGAACAGCCCAATCATCTGTGACCAGGGGTAAGCCCATGCGTTCCATCTAGAACCGAGTACGAATCTTCTCTGGAGGTCGGCCTCGAAGGAATCTGCAAGCATGTCGAAGTGATTAATTGTGGCATTGCCCCTTCGATAAAGTTTCACCAAACTTTTTCAATAGAACGGATTCAATCTCATCATCTTCTAAGCATTTCCCCTTTATTGCGCACATATAAGAAGTGACATGTTCATTAGGGTCGGTGATTCCATTGTATTGTATTGCTTTGATACGCGTGAATGTAATATGCCTACAAAATGATTAGAACCCTCTTGAGTGTGCTCAAATTCTACCCTATTTATTCTCGATCGCTACTGGCCTCAATCTCGACAGGCACCTCATTTCTCGAACTCGGTACCTTGTCCTCGTGCTTTGGTCTGATCCACCACGAGGCCAACCTTCGATGCACCAAGGCGATTTTTTTGGCCGGTTTGGTTCTGTTTTCAGTTTGGTTCGATTTTTCGGGTTTTTATGAATACCCCTAAATGCAGCCTATGTAGCAGATATCAGATTTATGCATGGGAGAAGCCATCTTATGTAGGAGAGTAGCTGCCTATGCACAACCACACACATAAGACCATCTCACTACGCATGAAGAGCCAAGAACTACGCACACGAGCCAGGGGCGGCCCGATGAATAGAGTTGGGTGTCTTTAACAAAATGAAATGAGTTCCTTAACACCTTAAATGGAGGAATTGAGATTGTTACACAAGAATAGATCCTACATAAAAGAATGAGTATTATTATGAGTTGAATTGGACTTTTGAAGAACCAAATATAGGTTATTGATGACAACTATCTATAACTAAATGACAATGACTTAAGGCCAAAGGTACCAAATAAAATAAAATATTTTATAAACTATTTTGCGAGTATTCCTAATCAACAAAGCAAATATTTTATACCCAAAGTTGCATATGCTACTGTTGGACTATAGTCGTACCCATTGGTTTGGGTGATTAGATAGACACGTTTGTTTTCGGTTCCCTTGGTTGGGATTATTTTTTTGCTAAAAAACATATCATCATTCATATAGTATTATGGTGAGATGTCCAATTCGTCTCGACTAAAAGTCAGAGCACCATGAGATACACATTGTGGATATGTTTATGTAAGTGAATAGGGACTCCCAATCTAAGATAATAAGTTTGTTTAAAGCATAAATGTATATGTTTTATGAAATATTTTGAAATTGCATATCACCTTTTCATAGTTTTCTATATGTTCTTGTCCAGGGGTTGATGATACATAAAGTACTCTTCATTATGTACTCATATTTCTTTTGTCGGGGGCATTGAATCTTTTTTGTGGATGCAGGTATTGGGATTCATGATGACATGGTTACCTGCTAGGCACCTTCCTCTCTTTTTAGCTGATTATGGTGAGCCCGTTGTTATTTTAGTGGGTATTGTGAGTCAAGAAAATTTATGTATTTAAGCAGTCCTTGTGATTAAAAGTCTATGTACACTGATTATGTATTTATGTTTAGAATATTGGCATCATATTCACGTAAACATGTATTAGATTTGTAAAAATAGCACGGGCTAGCCAATCGGACTGGTCATTTAAAAATAGCCAGCGTTTGCAAAATTATTAAAAAATAGGCACTATTTTGCTGGAACACAAAAAATTCCAGCATAATATACTGGAGATCGGTGCACCTGTGTATGAACTTCCAGCATATTATGCTGGAACTCCAACACGCGGAAAGTTCCAGTATATTATGCTGGACCGGTATATTATACTAGAACTCCAGCATAATATACTTGAGTTCCAACATAAGTATGCTGGAATTCCAGTATATTATACTGGAGTATTTTTCCGGATTATTAACAGTATTTTTGTTCAGTTTATCTTTACATGAAAAATGGCTAAATTTCGGTTACTTTTGAAGTTGTGGCTACTTTTGAATGACCACTGGTAAATCTGACTTTTTTGAATTTTTCCCGTTAGATTTTTGAAGGACTTATGGGCTAATATGCCAGATATTTACAATTCCAAATTTTTTGGAGTATCTTTATCACGACGCATCCATTGTCCGTGCCTAGGAATGAAAAAAATATGTTGGTTCACTCAAGTTACAAGTTCTAAGGTATCAAATGCAGTGTCCTGCTCCCACGAGGTTGGGTGTGACAGCCATAGGACAGGTCGAAGCCTTTCTCTCACACGGGATGGTATACGGTAACGAGTATGCCCGATTTTATGGGCTCAAAGAGTCGCTTCAAGCCCGAATCCAGGATGGATGGAGTTCAAGCTCGATGGACCAAGCTCGAGCCTGATGACATAATACAAGGCTCGAAGATCGAAGTACGCGACGGGCACCGAAGCCGAGTATGACCAACCCCGAGATGATGCCGTTATGGGTTTGTAACAGAAAGAGCAAGATTACCGCCGTATCCCCAAGATCATACCGTAAATTCCGGAATAGAATTGTACGAGTTAGTACGAATTCGTACTAGGCGGTTAGACAACTGTCCTAATAAGATTCCTTACTGTAAATAGAAATGTACCTTATTTAGGGTTCCCCTACTATTTAAAGAAGACCCCAATCCTTTGTAACGATAATAAATCAATGGCAAAAGAATATAATCTCTTACATTCTTGCTCATTACTCATCAGAATTGTCTCTTAACTTTATTGTCTTTACTTTACTGTTCTTATTGACCTACCTCGAGGCCACCTAGCTCGAGGTCAAGACTTGCTTAAGCACTGGTTTGATTCAACTTTCTTCTCTAATTTATACATTTGATTTCTTGGTTATCAGTTAGTATTGAACTAAATGCATAGATAATAGTGATTATTTTAGTACTGATTCTGATAACACACGTTATTTTTCACACTTGTTCTTGTAAAGAATTTTTGTTCTCAGTTTAAAACATGTCAAACTCACAAAACGCACCCGTACATAGCGATGATGGTCTTGGATTTCGTGGGAAAAATAACAATGTAATTGCTCCGGGAGCCGGTGTACCATCAATAAACCCTGGGGAAGTGCCAAATGTTGAACAAGTCGATGTTAGTTCACACATTGCTTTGAATGCGGATTTAGGAAGTGATATTTGAAATGCTACAAGCTCAACAGATTGCTATCGCTCAACTTCAAAGACGGGGTCGCCACTTGTGGGATGAAAGGAAACGACTTAAATGATGTTGAGATCGAGTCGGTTTTGTTGAAAAACTTTAAGGAAACTTTGTCAAAAGGAGCAATGATTTAATTCTATCGATTCGTTTGGTATGTTAGCAGACGCCTTCATGAAGGCACACGCCGGGTCCATAAAGGTTGCAACAAGGAAATCAGACATTTTCAAGATAAGACAAATGAGTGATGAGATTCTAAGGGAGTTCGTATCCCGATTTCAGATGGAGCCAATAGAATTACCACCGGTCTCGGATGATTGGGCCGTGCAAGCTTTTACACAGGGGTTGAACGAGCGGAGTTTGATCACGTCACGACAGTTAAAGCAAAATCTGATCGAGTACTGTGACTTGGCATATGCAATGAAGGGAGACAGGGAACCAAGATCGAATAGGGAACGTTATCATCCATTTGTCGCGGATCGAAAAGCAACAGTTCGGGGAGCAATCCTCCTCGGAATGATCAAAGAAACGATCGAGGACAGAATTCTCAGGGGCTTATGAGTAAGAATGGTTTTGATAAACATACCTATCCCGCAGAAGCACCTCGGTTATCGGAGTACAATTTTGGTGTTGATGCATCGAGGATGGTATCGGCTATTGGAGCCCGGCCTATACAATCCGATCCTTCCCAAAGAGATCCAAACATGATGTGTAAATATCATGGCACACATGGTCATAGGAGCGAAGACTGCAGGCAATTGAGGGAGGAGGTAGCTCGATTGTTCAACGAGGGTCGTCCTCGAGAGTTTCTCAATGATCTCGCTATGAATTCAAACTATGCACCAAGAACCGGCCCGGGCATCCTAATCCTACCAGTGAACGTGGTCGGGACCATCCAAGATACAAAATTCCATGTCATCGAAGGCGACATGAGATATAATGTACTACTTGGGAGGGGAGGCGGGGACAACAAGCTGCAAAGGAAATGTTTTCAGTCGATGAGGTGACACCGATACCGGTACCTTCGGCCTCGGAAAAACTGAGCACCAAAGATAAGCAGATGGCCAAATAGCAATCATTGTCCCCAGCCTTGACCGAATCGGGGAAACAGGTAATCGAAGAAGAAGAAGAAGATTTCCTTACCCCTCGAACTTACGTTGTTCCCGAAGAGTCAGATGCAACCAAGTCAACGGTTGAGGAGCTGAAACAGGTCATACTGATCTAGTATATGCCCGAGAGAAAGTTATACCTGGGAACGGGGTTGACCCCCGAACTCAGGAAAAAACTCATTCAATTTCTTATCCATAACATGGATTGTTTTGCTTGGTCTCATTTAGACATGACAGGGATTCCACTGGAAATAACAACACACCGGCTAAGCCCCGACCCTGGTTTCAAACCAGTTAAGCAAAAATGGAGGCCCCAGTCCGAGGTGAAACATGTATTCATAAAGGAAGAGGTAACTAAACATCTTAAAATGGGGTCTATTTGGGAGGTAAAATACCCCGAATGATTAACCAACATAGTTGTAGTCCGTAAAAATGGGAACAAACTTAGAATGCGCATAGATTACATTGATTTAAACAAGGCATGACCTAAAGACTCCTTTCCACTACCTAACATCGATTGCATAATCGATGCCACGCGACATGAAGCTTAAGGAACGGATAGCTCCTTGGGCCGATTGATTTCGAGGTCCTTACTATACTAGATATCCACACTTAGAAAAATTAGCACTTGCATTAATAAGCGCATCTAGAAAGCTAAAACCATATTTCCAGTGTCACCTGATATGTGTGTTAACCACTTATCCTCTCCGAAATGTTTTGCATAAGTATCAGGCTAATTGGCCAAATGGGCCGTCGAACTTGGCGGGTACGATATCGAATATCATCCCCGAACGACCATCATGTCTCAAATCTTAGCTGACTTCATGGTCGATTTTACTTACATGTAACACTATCAGACAATCTATTAAAAGGTTGACTAATAATATGAGGCCATGATTGCAGGTCTCGAGCTAGCTAAAAGATTGGGGGCAAAAGTCATTGAAGCCAAGTGCGATTCTCTGTTGGTAGTAAACCAAGTAAACAAAAGCTTCGATGTTCGAGAAGATAGGATGCAAGACAAGTTACAGGTAACCTTGCATCGCTTCAAGGAATGAACTTTAGATCATGTACCTCGAGAGCACACACTTGCAAACTTGGGGTCATCAGTCGAGGAAATTTCCCGGGAGGGTCATGCCGAGATAAATTCTGCAAGTTTGACTTGGGATTGGAGGAATAAGTATATCAAATATCTGAAAAGTGTAAAGCTCCGATCGGATCATAAAGAGTCGAGGGCTCTACGAATCAAGGTTGCTGGGTTCACATCGGATGAAGATGGAACATTATACAGGAGGACGTTCGATGGACCATTGGCGATATGTTTAGGGCCGGGGGACACCGATTACGTTCTACTAGAGATCCACGAAGGCACTTGTGGAAATCACTCCATCGTCGAGTCTTTGATTCGCAATATTATTAGAGCAGGGTATTACTGGGATAGCATGGAAAAGGACACTAAAGAGTTTGTCAGAAAGTGTGATAAATGTCAAAGGTTTGCCGCATCAACATGGGGAATGGATATCGTCGGCTCTCTGCCAACGGCCCCAGGAAATCTAAATTCCTTTTCTAAATGGGTGGAAGCACATGCTTTCGGAATGACGCAAATGGAATATGAAGAGAAGCCCTGAAGGGAACCCAGTGCTAGATTTTGACATGCATCGGAGGAATCAAATCACGAGGCTATGAATACTAGACTCGAGTTATTAGATTAAAAACAAGAAGCTACACTTGTTCAGATGGCCGCGCGTAAACAAAGAATTGAGAGATATTATATAACCAGAAATGTATGACCTTCCGTTCGATCAAAGGTCGAGGCCTTTCTACACAATGACTTTATCCCAATTGGCGAGTTAACGAGGCAACAACTATGTGCTACCTACGGAGAATTCAACAGTATCCAAGGCTTCTTTTCTCGCTCATCTTGAAGGTTATATTCTCGAGAAAAATACTTTATGCCAAAGAGGGCCTTGATAGGAAACTTAATGGGCCAAACGGTTAGATGAACCGTGGGCCAAGATCATAATCGGGGACTACCCTTTCGCATAAATTTTTACTAAGTCTTCTAAGCCGAAAAGGGGAAATAATAGCCATCTTTTAGAGGCCATAATGGCCCGATCTAAAAGAGCCTAAGGGCCAAAACATGTGGAGTCGCGGACCTAAGGGTCCCATCATCCCGTGCTCGCTTAAAACTCGAGGATTCATCAAAAATCCTTAAGAGGTATTCCATTGTAAGTTCAAATATCGCCCATTGATTCGATTTATAGTGCCCACAAGGGACCTTACACAAAAAAAATCCTAAGAGCCTAATCTACTTTGGGAGTCGCATCCTCGGGTCGCATCTTTGGCAGCCGCAGATTTGGCCTTTGCAGTCGCGGCCGTTGCTTTGAGCTTCTCAATCTGATTTTGAAGCTGCCGTTCGATAGAAGTAAGCATGTCCCGATGTGTGTTTTTCTCCGAGATGATCCATATGTTTCTTCCCCCCCCAGGGTCTCGGCCTCTTTCCCCCAACTACTCGGGAAAGCTACATTATCTGCTCAATGAGCATTCGTCAAATTGGCTCTAAGGACCCTAATCTCCTCCTCTTTGAGAATATGTCACGAGCATAATTATGGAAGCGTAAACTTACTTGCTTGAGAAGACGCTGAGCCTGCATACCAATATATAAATGAGGGAGCTCACCATGGTTTTTAGCTTCCACCGACCCTTGGCCATATCACGCCAACAACGTTCTACATGTGAAGAAGTGGAAGCCAGTTCATGAACCCAACCTGCAAGGTCCGGAATCGCACCAGGAAATCAAGGGGCAGTTGCAAAGGGAGTTAGATCGAGAAAGAATAGGGAAAGCAGAGCAGTAATCATAATCGATAGGTGAATACTTACGTTTCATGTTCCACTCCTCGGGGAAGCATCCTTTTAGTAGGAATTAAATCGGAAGCGGTTGTCCTATCGATGCTAGAGAATAGTGCCTTCGAGGATTAGCGCTGGAGATTTATCAGACCGCCTCGATAAAGGCGAGTGTTGTATAGTCGATCAGGTGGTCGAGGGTAAAAGGTATCCCCTTGACCTTTCCCGAGTAATACCTGAGCAAGTTGACGATGCGCCAGAAAGAAGGGTAGATCTGGCCAAGCGTCACCTGATATTGGTGACAGAAATCAAGAATGACTGAATCAAAGGGACCTAGTGCCGGATCTACAGAACCCAATGTGAAAAGGTAAATATACATGCTTAAAAACCCTACCACATGGGTGGTGATGGCCTCTTCGGGGGAAGGAATCACGACATCCTTATCCTCCCAATTACAATTCTCTTTCACCTGCTCAAGTTCATCATCAGTTATCAAGCAGATGTATCGAGACATGGGCTCATATCGTCTTGGGACCGATGCAGGCTTATCGATTTTGAAATCGGAATATATCTCGCATGGCTCGGGAATCATCAGGGGAGAAGTTGATGCTGTAGCAGGAACAAGTTGAAGAAAGGATGAACTCGGGAAAGATGAAGAAGCTAGTGAGGCTTTGAGAAAGATTTAAGGAGAATCTGGGAAGCCAATAGTCGACCATCAGCCGCCTTCAATTAACGGCCTTGAGAACTATGTAGACGCGACCTTTCAATCACTTCAGTCGCTGACGTCACGAGATTGACATCATGATCGAGGCACCGGATGATCGAGGATCAAATCGTGTCTTATCATCTTACTCTAAGAAACATGTGGACTATCTGTATACGGTCAAAATCTGGTATTTTACTCGCGCTTCAAGCCCGGCATGATGGAAGAGCATGGCGTAAATTCTAGAATAGATTTGTACGAGTTAATACGAATTCGTACTAGGCGGTTAGACAACTGTCCCAATAAGATTCCTTAATGTAAATAGAAATGTACCTTATATAGGGTTCCCCTACTATATAAAGGAAACCCCAATCATTCGTAACGATAATCAATCATTGGCAAAAGAATATACTCTCCTACTTACTTGCTCATTACTCATCAGAATTGTCTCTTAACTTTATTGTCTTTACTTTACTATTCTTATTGACCTACCTCGAGGCCACCTAGCTCGAGGTCAAGACTTGCTTAAGCACTGGTTTGATTCAACTTTCTTCTCAAATTTATACATTTGATTTTTTGGTTATTAGTTAGTATTGAACTAAATCGCGTATCTTTAAAACCACAAACAAGTTTAATTGTTACTCTTATTTTCAAAATAAACATAATGATAAGTAATCTTCCATTTTTAATTAGAGATCTTCGATTCCAGTATTAAGTATGAAATCCTCTTCGGCAGGGAGTATTTTATCCCAAAGTAACTTTCCTGCACAAATTGTACCAAAAAGAATACTAAATATTCCGGTGAAAAAACAAATACAAAATCTTTCTTCACGTTCCTAAACAAACAAGAGCCATATGGAGGAGCGAGGGGTGAGGAGCAAAGCAGGATGATCATGTGGGCGTGTTACCGGCGAATAGGAGCGAAGGCAACAGACAAGCAATGATTGATGTATGTTAAACGAGAAATAGCACATGGAATTTCGCCGCTCATTGCTCTTTGCTCTCTACGGCCCACGTTAATTACTACGATTTGGATTTCTTCTCTCTTTTATTATTTTTAGATAAAGACACTCAGTGCCCACATGATATATGAGATAGAGAAAGTCCATCCTTTCAACTTGAAGTCTGTAATTATACATTATTATTCCGATTTCTGCCACTCTCTTTGGTCTTATTAACTCATATAAGGGACAGAGGTCTTTCAGAATTTCCTGTGATTCTGGCCAAGGCTAGATGTAAGATTAAATTGAAATTTGCTAAAAATGTGAAGATTGTTGAAGAGATTTATCACGTAATTTTCTTGAAGGAAATTATGAGCATATACGTTTTCTTTCGCGTAGGTTAGGTGTTACTTATTAATGTCACTTCCACGGGGAGTTGATACCCAATTTTTTCGTATAGTATTTCTTAAAGTGCATATATACCTTCAAAACTATGCATTAGCATCAATTGATATTTTTTCATAATTTCTATATTTTTAAATTAATTTATTCTAGTATTTTATTTATATAAATAATTACAAAATTGCATCACAAATGGCTCTATAACATTTCATTGATTTTATTTTGCTATTTATAACCCTATTAAGTTCTAATTATTTCACAAATGGCCATATTTATACCATTTGGTTACAATTGCTTAGATCCTTGGGGCGAGAACCGTCTCTGCTGTCTCAGGGTATAATCCATGGTTTCTAAACTTATGCTCTCATCTATGTATGTTCATATTCCTTCGATTTTGCCTAATTGACTTTGTGTAATATACTGATATTTCCAATTCTTGCTTCGATTTTAGGTCTTTCCGTGTTTCCAATCGTATTAATTTGCTCTGTATCTTCAGCCTTGCATGTTTTTCTTCGGCAAATCCAGTATTTTGTAATTTTACCCTAATTGAGCCCTATTAGGGTTCTAATCTGATTTTCCGGCTAACTTCTATATTTTTGTGAAGCCTTTATTTAATTTATTTTTTTTCTATTTATGGGAGTTGATATATTCATTCCAGAAATCATTGTTACTTTGAAATTTTGCCGACTGATTTGCTCTGTTAAAGATTTGTATGCCTAAGTCTTGCTTGTTTCCATGTTTAAGACCTTAATTAGTCATTCTTGCCTCATTTGATTACCTGTATATTTACTGATTCCGCTATGTGATTCTTTCCTTAATTAGACCCCTGATTATTTTATTCTGAACTCCATTATTTGGTTTGATTTGAACTTCATTCCTTAATTAGACTCCCTATTATTAACGATTAGCTAATTGCCCCTAATTAAAGGAGTCTATTCTGAATGTGATTGGATATGTTGCGGGCCTGTGTCTTGGATTTCAAAGGTAGTTGGGATGATCACTTGCCACTTATAGAATTTGCTTACAATAACAGCTTTCACGCTAGCATTCAGATGGCCCCATTTGAGGCATTGTACGGAAGGAGGTAGAGAGCATGCGGCGAATGCAAAAAATTCAGATGGTCGGAGTACTCCGGCACCAAATGATTTGGTTTTACGGTTGGAACAAAAGATACTAGAGCTACAGGGAGAACTTGAGCAGGTCCGCAACTTAGCAAACCAATCCCTCACCCTGAATGTCCCCGATGTCAACCAACAAAACACCAAAAACCCAGCACCTCCCCAAAATACACTGAACCAACATCCACAAAACCCTCATGCACCGCATTAATATGCAACTCGACCTCAAAATCTCAATCCCTTACCGATCCAACCCCCATCAACTAATCCAGTACCCACAAACCCCTACTTATCACACTCCCAGAACAAACCACAACCTATTCCCGGCCCTCAAAACTCAACCAATGATCATCACTACACCCAGATTCCAAGCACTCACCAAACAATCCTATATATGTGAACCTAGAAGGACCTGCTCCTCAAGAACATGGCTGAGGAACTCAATAAATTAACAAGTCGAGTTCAGGGTGTCGAAGGAGGCAAAGGGATAGAAGGTTTGAATTATGAAGACCTATGCATACAGCCAGATGTAGAACTTCCAGACGGTTACAAACCTCCCAAGTTCGAGATGTTTGACAGTACAGAGGGTTCATCTATGGACATATTAGACGGGAGATGCTCCAGCAGAATCCTAAGAAATGGCCACTGGGTGAGTATGGCATCTCATTTCATGGACCGATTCAGGTTCAACACGAAAACCATAAGTTCTCTGACATCATCAAACTTGAGAAAAGAATCAAAGAAGGCATCAAAAGCAGGATGGTAACAAACTTTGAGGCACTACAGGCCACAAATAAAGCATTACAATATGGCGGCATATCGATGAAGAAAGCTACCGGGGAAGAATCCCTCCCCCACATACCAAGCACCCCCACCCACATACCAAGCACCTCCACCTATATATCAACCCTCATCTCCCAGATATTCTCAATCGTCCACTGTCTATCACACCTATAATTCCCAACCATCTCATTTCCAGTCACCTCAGACTCGTCAAAATTATCCAAGACCACGACCCAATTTTATCGCACAATAATCTCTATTGTCCATCTGTATGAAAGGTTGAAGGCCGCTGGTTACACCACTCCTATTCCCGCTGTGGCAGTGGAGAACCCATCTCCATGGGTCAACCCAAACAAAACCTGTGCATACTATTCCGGTATAAAGGGGCACACCATTGACGAGTGCCGAACACTGAAAGATATAATCCAGACATTGATTGACAACAAGGTCATACAGGCGAAAGAGGCTGCACCCAATGTCCGCAGCAATTCTCTCCCGGATCATAGGGGCGGTGGAATACATGTGATAGAGATGGATGAAAAATGATCCTGGGTCTAGAAGGAGGAGACAGACTCAGTCACCAATCAAGGGAGGATAAGAATCTCAGAACTAGGATCTATATGACCTGGCGATCATTTGAACAAAACCCCAGCTTAGATATCCATCCTATCAGTGTTTCAAAATTCAGAGGCGCACAAGAATGCTTTGATGAAGGTGTTAAGTGAAGATTTCAAGAAGCATGACGTGAAAGCCTTTGATGGGCTCAAAGGGCCACGATTGGGGATATTAATCTTTGTCTGCAGATGGGGCCATCTTGGTTCGACGTTGAATTCCAATTGCTTGATATATTACCTTCATACAATCATATGTTTGGCTGCCTTGACGTGCCCCTAAATGGACGGGGGCATCTACACCAGTCAAGCTATCCCGGTTATCGAGAACAGAAGAAGGCTAGGAGGGGAAACTTATCATCACATCGAACATGTCAACGCCGCTGAGAAAGACAAATGATGCAGTAACAAGATAGAAAGCATACTAGCATGGTCTAGGTATGAACCTGGCAAAGGGCTTGGGAAGAATCTCTAGGGTATTACCAAACCAATACAGTTGAAATGTCATGGTATTACCTTTGGGCTCGGGTAGCAGTATACATGGCAAGAGTATGATGACTGGTCGCCTCCATGGCGTGGACCTTATTACCCTCTCGAGCAACCAGTGCCACATCTGGGTAAGACTTTTCACCAAGCTGATACAATATGGGGAAATGCAGAAGAAGAAGCATTAGCTGGGCTGAGAAATATGTTCCTAGAAGACGAAGACATGGATTGCAGTACAATAATTGAGGAGGAGGAGGAAGAAGGCCTCACTATTCAGTCTGTGGAGAAGGTAACTCCCGGGCCCGCCGAGTCCCTGGGTAGCTTGGCAATTAGCCTAATTTCATTTCTATAGCCATGCTAGGCATCTAAGCTATTTTCAATATTTGTTTGCTATTTATTATCATTATATTACCTGATGAACGGCTGGAACGCAGAATAACGTCGAAACCGTCAAAGAGACTCGCATAAATATTCACTTATCACCTCCAGAGAAAGAGGAGTACGTCCGCTTCTTCAAGGAGTATGAGGATATCTTTGCATGGCACGCAATTGAAGCAGAAGCTCAGAAAATTCAAACCAGATATGAGCCTGAAAATCAAGGAGGAAGTTACTAAGCAGATCAAAGCCAAAGTTCTCAGAGTGGTTGAGCACCCAACGTGGTTAGCCAACATTGTACCAGTTACGAAGAAAGATGGGAAAGTTAGAGTATGTGTTTAATATCGCGACTTAAACAGAGCAAGTCCCAAGGACGAGTTTCCACTACCAAGTATACACATCCTGATCGATAATTGCGCCAAGCATGAACTCCAATCTTGTAGTGAAAGCGAATACTGAGATTTGAAGCAAATTATGAGCATATACATTTTCTTTCGTGTAGGTTGGGTGTTACTTATTAGTGTCACTTCCACGGGTGGACAAGCAGGCCTAACAAAGTTATGATGGTAGTTGAAGATTCCCTTTTCTTAGTTTTGGTTTTATTTATTGATAGAAACTAAGGGTCCACCAAACTATATAGAGAAGCAGGTGTTGATACTCAATTTTTCACTATAATATTCTTTAAAGTGCATATATATCTTCAAAACTATGCATTAGCATCAATTGTTATTTTCCATAATTTTTTTATTTTTAAATTAATTTATTCTAGTATTTTATCTATATAAATAATTATAAAATTGCATCACAAATGGCTCTATAACATTTTATTGATTTAATTTTGCTAATTATAGCCATATTAAGTTCAAATTATTTCACAAATGACCATATTTACACCATTTGGTTACAATTGCAATAATTTTGCAATTATAGCCCATGCATACATCTCTGCATTATTTTACCAGAAATTAGTCCATTATACTTTAAAATATTGAATAATTATATTAAAGCCCTTCTATGCATGAAAATTATTTTTTCTTATTGTTAATCATTTTATAAAATAATTAACCTAAAACACCCCCAAACCCTCTCATTTCTCTCCATCACCTCGCCGTCATTATCTCCCTTCTCTCTCAACTCTCTCCATTAAACCCTAGTTTCTTAGGCGCCGTCACCGGCGTATATCTCAGCGTTGTGATGCTTTCTTGTCTTCTCCGGCCGAGGGGATCTCGAAGAACCTAGTAGGTTCTGGTTTGAAACTCTACTTGTTAGCCTATCTCAGGCCATTTTACCGACTGTGAGTGAGAACTCCTCTTTATTTTGTTACGAATCTATGGTTTCTAACCTTATGCTCTCATATCTGTTATGTTTCCAAAAACCCTAGTCTATTACCTTCGATTATCTCCAGATTTGTATAGATCGGAGATGAATCGAGCACTATTACATATTCTTCTCTGAAAATTTATGGTTTTAATCGTTTGTTCTTGCATTTCCCTTAAACTAGGGTTCATTACGAGTTGTTCTTCAAAGGCTTTCTGACTTTTAGATGTTTAATCGTTTCTGTTTTTCATCTTCTTGACCGATTTTTGCAAGAGTACTCAAACCCTAATTGACTCTGTGTAATATACTGATCTTTCCAATTCTTGCTTCGATTTAGGGTCTTTCCGTGTTACCAATCGTATTAATTTGCTCTATATCTTCTTCCTTGCATGTTTTCCTTCCTTCATCAAATCCAGTATTCTGTAATTTTACCCTAATTGAGCCCTACTAGGGTTATAATATGGTTTTCCGACTAACTTCTATATTTTTGTGAAGCCTTTATTTAATTTATTTTTTCTATTTATGGGAGTTGATATATTCTTTCCAGAAATCACTATTACTTTGAAATTTGGCCGACTAATTTGCTCTGTTAGAGATTTGTATGACTAAGTCTTGCCTGTTTCCCTGTTTGCAACCTTAATTAGTCATTCTTGCCTCATTTGATTACCTGTATATTTACTGATTCCTTTACGTGATTCATTCCTTAGTTAGACCCCTGATTATTTTATTTTGAACTCCTTTATTTGGTTTGATTTGAACTTATTTCCTTAATTAGACTCCCTATTATTACCGATTTGGCTAATTGCCCCTAATTAGATGAGTCTATTCTGAATGTGACTGGATTCTGATTGCCCTTAATTGCTGATTTCTTATTCTTTTACCTTATTGGCTCTACTCTTGAACTGCTATATAAGCACTCTGATTCTGCTCCTTCAACACACGAACACATTTTTCAGAATACACACAAATACATTCAAACTCTCTCTTCTTTCTTTTCTACTTGTGCTACTGTGGGTCTAGCCGGCTGAAAGCCAAGGCTAGATAGTGGAATTGCACCTGTTTTTCATAGTTTGCATTTTTCTTCTTTAACTGGTATGTCTCTAGTTAAATTTTAAAACTTAACCTTATGTGTTCCATGTCTATACATCCATGTTAGTACCCGTACTAGTTACTCAATTTGTTTCCATGTTTACTGCTTTAGTCGGCATGTTTAAATTCTGCCTTCTCCAGTTAAATGTGTAGTCAGTATGCCCAAGGATCACTTGACTGTTTGATATTCTACTAGCATGTTTATTCAGTCTTGTTTACTCTCTTTAATTGGTGTAATCATGTTGCTAATTTAGTTGTTTAGTATACTTGGTTGATCCTACTGAGCACACACCCTGTCTTCAACATGACTATGTCTTAATTGCTTCTTATCATGACTAGTTTGTTATGTCTCTGAACTATTAGACCCCTATTTGTTCTGTACAGTTGCTGCTCTATATGCTCCCCTAGACCCTGTTGTATGTTTGAACTCTCTATGTCCCAACCCCCTTGACCCCTATTTGCAAACTGATTGTTGAATGATTGTGACTTTCAGCATTCTAAATCTGTGCGATTGCTCTTGATCTCAAACTATTTTTTCACTATTAGTATTTTCTCAAAAACTGTGTCTATTCCTGAAAACCTTTTTCACTCCTGAAGTTTATTTCAACATTGTTTTATGTCAAGCACTCTCACTTCTACTCTTAGAATATTATGTTCTGCCCTTCTGGTATGTGTACTGCTTGGGGATCCTTGAGATCTTTCTGAACTCTGGCAGACCAGGGTCGGCCCTTCCACACTGCACATAACTAATCCCCATTTCAGAAATGGTCTTGAATTGAGCACTGCCCGGGATCCTTGAGGTGCTTATGGAACCCTGACACACCAAGGCACACATTATTGGCTATTATATCTTTGGCTTCTGAGATTCTGTTGAAGGCCTGGCATTCCCAGGTTTACTTTAAGCCTGGTTTAGGCTCCCTATAGCATCTTATGTCTGTAATAATATTATTTGTAAACAGATGTTAGGGTGATTAGTAAAAAGGGAGGGTTCCTCTATGATGTTTGTGGGAAACTGGGTAAATATCATGCTTTAGGCTGATACATAGTAGAAATTATGTTAGTTTATTCTTTGAATGCATGTTATGATAGAAATCATGTTCTAGGCCCATATGCTATGTCATTGTCATCAAACATGTCATAAGTCTATAATATTTGCATTAGAAAACCTGCCTTAGGACACTCGTGTTTATATTTTGCATATTAGAAACATGTTATAAGTTCATCACTTTCTGTGACTTTAAATAAGTTATTATCATCTGGAAATCATGTCATTAAACTGCTACAGTGATCATGCTAAATAAAAAATGATCATCTCTATGTGCATTAGAAATCCTGATTTAGGACTTTGTTTGCATTGGCTCTAAACCATGTCTACGTCGTTTTGAATAAATAACTGTCTATAAAAAGGTTTAAAACAGACCCACACATAGATATCATGTCCTAGTGTAAACATGCATAAAATCAGTTTTGTATTATTAATCACTTAGATCAGCATGCCTATAGGACTAAATAACTTCAAGTTGTTTAATTAGTTCCCAGATTATGACTGCATATAGGCCCACGCCTAGGCAAGCCTTAGGTAATTAAATAAATATGAAATCAGGTTCTGTTTATGTGTGAAATTGTCCAGGTTTAACCGGCTATAGCAACTAATTAGAGTTCTGCCACTTCGCTCTTAAAAAAATGCTGCATATTCTATATCTGTGATGTTCGTCTAGATATCATGTGTTTAAGGCTTTCTGAATTTCTTCAAAATTAGTTGTTTGAGACGTGCTATGTATCTGTTTATATGTGGAGGCAAATATGAGCCCTTAATTGCTTCCCTATGTGACAGTCCTATGTGTTCTTTGTTGTCGCTTAGATTTTACCTCTTAAATACCTTAGGAGTGTCTAGAACTGCCTAAGTATAGAGGTCCTAAACGCCTCCGGGACCACAAGGAAGGGACGGGTAAAGCACGCCTAGAATTTGTTAATTATACTCGATTATATAACCTCTAAGGGGAGGGTAATGGGTAGTAAAAGGATATGATGACCTACGCACTAATGTCACGTGTAGCCCCTCTAGTTTAGGAGGATTACCGGGCATTGCACGGATTGATCCTATAGGCTAATCAACTTAGGACTTCCCTTCCTCAATTCAGATATGTGTACTTAGACCGCCCAAACTGCCTTGGTTTATGTATGCTTGGAATGCTCAAACCTCCTTAATTTACGTGTGCTTAGACCATCTAAACTTTCTTGATTGCATATGTGTTTAGACTGTGTAAACTACCTTTATTTGCAAATGTGTACTTAGACCGCAAACTTGTTAAATGACTAATTCACATAACTAAGTTCAGCCGGGACCCACCGTTGTGGACCGCGAGGGGTGCCTAACACCTTCCCCTCAAGGTTATTTCGAGCCCTTACCCCGATCTCTGGTAATGCAAACTGGTTACATGAGTTAATTGCTCTAGGTGCCCTAACGCACCTTAATCCGTTAGGTGGCGACTCTTGAAATACCCAATTCCCAAAAGGAAGCGAGTTGTTCCCCATAAATGTCAAAACCCGGACTCCTCGAAGGAAAAAGGGGGCGCGGTACCAGGTTCTCTATTAGTTCTCACAGAGCACACGCACACTGCAGTAAATAAATGACACAATGAAGTTTTACGTGGAGAACCACGGCCTATCCTTGTAGGATTTCAACTTCACTACTGAGCAAACTTCAGATTGCAACCTATTGTAACCTAGGAATTAACCTCTTAATATCTCACTAACTTGTAACAACTCTATTAGAAGCCCCTTTGTAATAATTCCATTACAAAGCTTACATCTAGACTAACTATAGCCAAGACACAAACACAAGGTTTATGATTTTACAAATGTTTCCTACACAATGCTTCTAACTAATCTAAGTAGGAATTACAAGTAAAGTACGTTAACAAAGGTGCAACACAACTAAGGACATGTAATGACTCAATACAGGGAACTAGTCCTTTGTTATGTTGTTCTTTGTTCTTGATGCCCTTGAGAATCACTTGCAGGGTTTGATGCACACTTGAGAGAATGCTTGATCGATTCTTGAATGTCCAAGTTTTTGTTTACCTTTGCTCTATGTCAATATTACATTTGTGACATCACTTGAATGATGTAAGCATGTTGGATAAAAGGAAATTCCCCATAAAGTTGACAGCTGCACTATTTTGTACTATTGCGTGTGCGGGCAGCAACTTTACAGCTATGGAGAGTTGACTTGTATAGTCAGCAAGGAAACTGGTGGCCATCTATTCCCTTTGTCGCTCCGTTTACTCTGAAGAGTTGAACCACGTCCCCAATTTGAGACTTGTTGTTCTTAAGTATTTGAGGATGTGTAACAGGTTCCTTATCTAGTTCTTATTGTATCTTTTGATGATGACAAACCTATAATCGAAGTTCCCCCTAAGAGCCAGAATTTCCTGTATTCCCCCTGAATCTGTTCCCCATCTTGTTCCCACTGAATTAATTTTCCCCCCTTTTGCATCATAAAAATATCATTAGCAAGCAATAAGCAAAAATAAATCTAGCTTGGTTAATTCATTCCACATGTGTGCACACAAACATGACTAATAACAGAGCAGAAGAGCAAGCCTGCACACCAAAAGGATGAGATATTCATTGATTTTGGAAATAAAACCATAATCATCCCAAAAGAAAAAAAAAAAGGCCAACCAACATAGGCGAATCAGAACAGATAACAAACACTTGAACTTGACACATGGGAAGGGAACGACTTTTAAGGAGCACTGGAAGGAGAAGGCCCAGATGAAGAAGCAAGGGTTCTAAGAAGGACGTCCATTTGAGCATTTGCTGACACCTGCTCGTTGAGCAGCCTTCCTTTGTTAGATGGCCAACCTCTGTGCTTTGGGAGCTGCTGGAACCAGATGCCTCCTTAACCTAACTGAGCAGACCTTCGAGAAGGCATTCTGTGCCTTCAACTTCCTTTATCTTATCAGTGGCACTATTTTGTGCGTTGATCAGCTAAGAGATAGTGGAATTGCTGCCAACCCCTCCACTCCGTTCAATACACTCCTCTCTTGTAGGGTGGTCTTGGAGAAGGTTTGCTTGCGTGTACCCACTTTAGCCTTTCCCAAAAGAACTTTGAAGAATTCAAAAATATAAGTGCGGAGGAACGGAATTCAAAAACTTTAGTGAGGAGGAACCCGTAAGGCAGCCCATGATTACCATCCTTGAACTCTACCACTTTCTTCATGTGTTCTATCATAAGACCAGGCAGGTTTATAGTGGTGTAACCATCCAGTGCTTCCATGAGAACTAAGTCTACTCGTTATGTAATGGAATTCCTTTCTACGGGTGGGAGCAGAACTTTGTTCACCATTTCAAACAACAGTTGGTACACTAGAAGAAGGGCCTTCTTATGTACCCGTTCCCCTTGCTGTAGTGCCTTATCCTTCAAGATGGAATTCTGAAAAAGCATCCTCAATTGTGAGATGAATACCCCCATCCTTTAATTTCTCAACCCTTTCATTAGCTACATTCACTTTGGCCTCCTTGGAGGAACCAGGTTCCTCATTGGCACAAGCCTTTCGCTTTACTATTTTCTCACACTCTTCTTTGTGTGCAGATTTCTTGGACACCTTCTCAGGAGATTCCTCAGCCACTCTTTCACCAGACTCCTCAACCACTCAACATTTCTTAAACCCATCTCACTCACAGATTTTCCCAAGGTTCCCATCCCCTCATCATCAATATCAACAACTAGTGCTGGAGGCACTATCTTTTCATTTACAACCTTTCCATCCTTTACTAATGTCACGACTCAAACCGATGGGCTACAACGGGCACCTGATACCTTACTCTACCAAGTACCAACATAACGTATCTTTTCATGTCATACTTTCATTGATAACTGAGCCAGAAGGCTGTCATAAGATAAGTAGAATACAACATGTGATACCAACTTATACATAAAACATACGGGCCTATAAGACCAAAATAACCACTCGTATACTAAACATAGGCCGACAAGGCCATACAATCATTTACGTACATGACATCTGTCTACAACCCTCTAAGAATACATAATTTTCATAAAGGTCGGGAAAAAGTCCTGCCATACCAAACAATATATGTCCAAATCATACTAACCAAACAAGCAACTCCGAAGCAAATGGAGCGCACCAACATCCTCCGCTGAGCTGCTAGCCTACTTAGAGGGCTTTCGACCTATCTATCGGGACCTGCGGGCATGAAACACAGCGTCTCCATGCAAAAGGAACGTCTGTACGAATAATGTACCGAGTATGTAAGGCACATAAATAAGTACATAACAGACATGAAAGAAATATAGAGTAAATGACTCAACCTGTAAGTCTGGATAACTCTGTAAATCATGAAATAATTATAGTATCATGCATATGCGTATGAATGTCTTGTCGTGCATAGCTACATGTTTTATAACATCATCAGGCCTCTGAGGGCATCCCATCATATCATCTCGACCACTGTGGGCAAAATCATCAACGTATACTAGCTGATCAGGTGGTGGTGCATATATAACGCCGTAACCTTTTTCCCATGTCCTATATTCATATATATACATACATATATACGCATATATAACACCGTCTGGTCATGGGTCAATGTACATGTAAATGAATGCAAATGCATGAGAAGTACATTAATAAAACCTCTCGAAACATCATAAGACAATTATGCCTCTAATTAATATCATGAAGTAAACTTTTCTCAACTTACATATTTTTTTGAGACCCATAAACAGAAGATAGAATAATAAGACTTGTGGAAAAGCAAGACGGGGATATGTTACTTAACATTCAGAAAAATCTGGCTAACATCCCCCCTCACTTCTGCTTGAAGTCTTTGATATGGAAAATATTTGAATGCCAAGCTTTCATCCGTAAGCATTTTTTGGCCAATTTATGCATTTTTCTCCTAGTTATACATAATCATCCTTATAAGCCACCAACTCCTCTACACATGCCACATGATATATAACTGAATAGTCATCATGTGGGCTTTATATGGCTGCCACATCATGCTTAATGATGATCCAAATCATTAGTAATTATCAATTTCTTTAATTAACTTGGTAATTCTTCACTAATCCAATAATTAACCAATTATCCACATATTAAAAATTATCTCAAATTACTTAAAATACCACTCCTTTTTAATACACTTTATACATCATATTGACATGGTCATATGGTATCTTGTATGGTACTAGTTCATAAATATCGGGTATTAACGGTCGGCCCGTATTTTATCCCAACATACCAAACTTGGACGAAAATTCATTTTCTTTGATTTGCTTGGCCTCTCACCTTCACAAACTTACTCATTATTTGTTTGAAATAGCATAATCCTTATAATCTCCAAATAATCTTTTCTTTGGACTGATGTCAATTAGCTTACAACAAATTCAACGTACAATACTACAGGGTGCAACATCGTCGTACTTTAATACTGCAAACCGTAACATCATCGTAATGTAATACTGCAAGGCGTAATATCATCGTAATATTGCGGGTTATAACAACCAACCTCCTCTTTTTCGTTTCTTCTTTGCCTTTCCTTAGGACAGACACAAGAGCATCCCTCTTCTGCAACCTAGTGGTAGGTCTTTTAGGAGTTGACTCCTGGGAGTTGCCTTTCTACTCTTAGCACTAATGAAGCTTGCAAGAGCCACATTGTCATAGTCTTCTTCACTAACCTCATTCTCCTCCTCAGATAGAGATCTCATTTTAGGAATAACAATTGATAATAGTTCAGCATAGGAGTGAGGAGAGGGAGCGGGATCAGTACTGACCTGGGGTTCTTGTGGAGAATTCGGGGTTTTATCCCAAGTAGAAGCAGAGGGCTCCTCTTGGGCAGAGGGATCAGGTCCCTCAGTTGGTTCCCCAATAGTGTTGATAGGTGCCAGAGTTTCTACAGGCACCAGTTCCCTACCCTCTACTTGTGTACCGTTATCTTCCCCTGAGACTTATTGGTTTTGGACACACCCTCACAACCTCCAAGCAAACTTTCCTTAGCAGCTATTGACAGCATAGTCTCTATAGATTCTTGTTCTTGCAAATCCAAAGCAAACTCAGAAGACAAAGGAAGAACCTTACCTGTAGAATCGGCAGCATTCAAATCAAGGCCTGGGGTAGTCATTTTGATTCATCACCGTTACGACCCAAACCTTGTTGTATCTCAGAACTTTCTTTCACCGGTAGATTAGAAATTTCCTAAGTTTCTTCTCCCTCCACTATATCTTCAGGATCATTTATTTTGGTGAGACAGAAGTAGACGTCGTAGCCACAAACTTCTTGCGAGGAGACCTGATGCTTCTATAGGTGAAGATGCAGCGGGGACGATGCTTGGAACAATATTGGCTTCAAGGTATTCTGACATAGTGGAGAAGAGGAGGTGTTGAGGTCGTTTCATATCGGGTGAAACGCTTGGGTTCAAAAAGCGGGTAAGATAGGAAATGACATTTTAATGACGTGGCACAATTTTAGCCGTTTAAAAGTTGTGCATGAGAGTACAGAGGAACTACTAACCTGTGTCAAGGGAACCAAGTTCCCTGTCAGATTTTGCAATGTAAGCCTCATCCTTTGACCAAAGTGCATACCATTAGCTACTTGTTTGCTCTGTAATCGTCCTGTGTGTCTACCTACAACGATATAGAGATGAGTAAAACTTTGCCAGAAAACACTTTTTAGCTATTTTACCTATACATTTCTTTCATTGCCAATCATCAAGGGACATGGTCCTTAGCTTGATTTCATCAACCCTAGTGCCAAGCGATTCTTTTCAAAGTGCTCTTTGCTCAGTGCTTTGGTGAAGATATATGCAATTTAATCTTCTGTGATACAAAACATCATGCAGATGAGCCCTTTTCAACATTGTTTTTGGGGAAGTGATGTCGTACATCTACATGCTTTCTTCTCTTATGTTGAACTAGATTCTTTGCCATGTTGAGAGCACTATTGTTATCTCATAGTAAGGGCACACAATCAGAAAACCCACCAAAATCATCTAGCTACTGCTTGATCCACAACAGTTGAGCACATCAAGAGGCAGTTGCCACATACTCAGCTTCAGTAGTTGAAAGAGCCACTATGTTTTGTTTTCTTGTGCCCCATGAAATTAGACACGAGCCCAGAAAATGTGCCATGCCAGAAGTGTTTTTCCTATCCACCAGATAATCAGCATAGTCAGCATCAGTATACCCTATTAAGTCAAAGTTATCTCCTGAGGGATAGTATAGAACCAGGTCCTACGTTCCTTTGAGATACCTCGGAATTCTCTTTGTAGCCTTCAGACGAGACTCCTTTGGATTGGATTAGAACCTAACACAGAGTCCCACATTGAAAACGATATCTGGTATGCTTGCTGTGAAATACAGGAGTGACCCAATAATACCTCTATACATGGTCTCATTTACATGAGAACCAGGTTCATCCATGTCCGGGCGAGTGGCAGTGGCCGTGGGTGTATCAATGATTTTTGAACTCTCCATCTCAAAATCTCTTCAGAAGCTCTTTGATGTACTTCTACTGACTTATCATTGTACCCTTAGGAGTTTGATTGACTTGTAGTCCAAAGAAGATACTCAATTCCCCCACCATTCTCATTTTAAACTCACTTCCTATAGTTTTGCAAATTCCTCAAACAAATAATCATTTGTTGCTCCGAAGATAATGTCATCAACATAGACTTGCACTCTGAGCAGGTTCCTCCCCCATTTCTTTAGAAATAAGGTGGTGTCAATTATTCCACTTGTAAAGTCATTTTCTAGAAATAACTTGGACAACCTTTCATACCATGCACGAGGAGCCTGCTTCAGTCCATATAATTCCTTGGAGCGGAAATTTTGAAACAATTTGAATTCCATATGAGATGCAAAGGCAATGAGGATTCTGATAGCCTCCATTCGAGCAACAGGAGCATAAGTTTCATCATAGTCAATTCCTTCTTCTTGATTGTACCCTTGAACTACTAGCCTTGCCTTATTTCTTGTGGTGTTGCCAAACTCATCAAGTTTGTTTCTAAATACCAACCTGGTACCTATGAAAGTTCTGTTAGCAGGTCGAGGAACCAGGTGCCATACACTGTACCTCTCAAATTGATTGAGCTCATCTTGCATAGTCGTAATCCAGTCAGCATCTTTCAATACTTCCTTGATATTTTTGGGCTCAATTTGAGAGAGAAATGCTGAGAAGGCAAGTGAGTTTCTTGACTTTGATCTACTTTGAATCCCTGTCAAGAGGGGTAATCACATTTTTAAGAGGGTGTGAGCTTTTGTGCTTCCAGTTAGACACCTGAATCTAATTATGAGAGGATCCAGGTTCTTCTAGATATGATCCATGTTTTCTATTTCTCACCTCAGCAGATGGAGTTCCATGTAAAGCATCCACAACTCTGTTTTCTGCTTCAGTTATCGTGATTGAGGGACCAGGTTCCTCTATATCAGCTGGAGATTCAGTTGTGCCATTGTCATTTGATTCCTTGACCTGACTCATCATATTGGCCTTTCCATTTTCCATATGAATGACTTTACCAGGAACATTTGATAGCTCTCCATCTTGATCAGCCTTATCATGTGGAGCTCTTCCAAGAGGGTGCTGTGCTTCGTCAAAGATCACATGTATGTTTTCCTCAACACGTTGTATACCTTGTAGGCTTTGCTTTGTGATGAATATCCAAGAAATATTCCTTCATCACTCTTGGCATCAAATTTTCCTAGAGCTTTCTAACCATTGTTAAGGACAAATCATTTGCAACCAAATATCTTCAAGTGTGTTAGCTTAGGTTTTCTCCCATTCAGTAGTTCATACGGGGTTTTGTTCAAGAGGGACCTGATCATGCACCTTTCACATAGTAGCATGCAGTGTTGACTGCCTCTGCCCAGAAACCTTTTGCAACACCACTTTCAATCAACATTCTCCTAGCCATGTCTTTAAGAGTCCTATTTTTCCTCTCCCCAACACCGTTTTGGAGCTGAAAAATTGCAACTTACACCATTTTCAGCACAAAACTCGTCGAACTTTTCATTGTCATGTACTTCTTTCCTCCTCTACTTGTCACTCTCATAGGTCCACATAGATCCATATGGAGGAGATCAAGTGGCCTTGAGGTGCTTACTTCCATTTAGGGTTTGAAGGAGGACCTGATCTGCTTTCCTTTTACACATGCATCACACAACTTGTGATCTTTGAAGCTTGACTTAGGCAGTCCACGAACTAGGTCCTTCTTGACCAACATGTTCAGCAATGTAAAACCTGCATGACCCAACCTTCTATGCCACAGTTCTGCATCATCATCGACAACACTCAAACATGTGAGATCCCCATTATGTGGGGACTCAAAATCAGCAACATAGATGTTTTTGTAACTTTTTGCCATCAGGATCACTTCACCAGTCACAAGCTTTGTGACTTGCAGATTTTTGACGCAAATTCCACCTTGTTGCCTTTGTTGTAGATCTGAGAAACAATCAGCAAGCTGTACTTTAATCCATCAACGTAATACACATTCTTGATTGAGTGAGTGAGAGACTTCCCAATACTTCCTACTCCCAGAATGTATCCCTTTTTGCCATTGCCAAAGGACACACTCTCTCATTGTAAGGCTTTGAGTGAAAGGAAGTAAGTAGTACTTCCAGTCATATTGGGACTGGAATCTGGCTTTACATGTTTCTTTAAAATGTCCAGTGTCACCACAGTGAGTGTAGAGCCAGTTATCAGGTATAGTAACCTACTTGCTATGCAGGTTGTAGGTTTTTTTTCTTTAGGAACCCGATTCCCTGCCTGTTCCCCCCATTGTTTTTATACATAGCAGTGATTGCATCAGACAGGTCCATTCTTCACTCCCCTAAAGTTGTCTGTTTCTCTCAAGTTCAGCACACAAACTAGATTTCACTGATTTTAGCTTATTTTCAAGCTTAAGGTGTGCCTCAGTTGCAACTTCCTTTTCCTTTTGAGTGTTCACATGCCCACTTTCCCTTCTTAGATCCTCAATTGTTTCCTTTAGGTCTACAACTACTACAATTAAGTCATCTCTCTCATGCTCTATGTTTGCAACTCTCTCAGTCTAGATATCTTTTCCCTTTTTAAACTCTCAATCTTCTCTTTTAGATTGACCACAACCACCACTATATCATCCTCATGTTCTATTTCTCCTAGTTCCAAAGTTCGCACATTTTTATTGTTAATGAGATGGTGATATACATCAATTAAAACATTAGCCAAGGATATAAGCTTCTTTTGAAAATAGGACTTCAAACTTCATTGAACATCCAGAAAGTTTACCTCATCATCATCGTCATCTTCCTCATACTCATATGATTTTGCCATTAGAGCAAAGATTGAATTATATTCAGCTACCTCACTTTCTACTTCCATCATAGAGCTGTCACCTTGATCATCATCATTCGAGGGACCTTGGTCCTTTTGCCTCCTTTGTCTGTGTTGTGCTTGTACTAGTCTTGATTATAGAGAGGGCAGTCCTTGATGAGGTGTACTAGATTCCTGCATTTAGTACATAGGTCATACCCTCTTGGTTTTCTTAAACTGCCCCTCTTTGGAATGCCTCCATTTTTGCAAACCATTTTCTGAAATCTCTTTGTCACATAGGCCATATCAGCATCCTCGCCACTTGAGTCATTGTTGTCTATCTTGAGGACCATGTCCTTCTCTCTTTTGTGCTCTCTTCTCCCATTCTCATTCTTTCATTGAGTTAGCTTCTTCAAATCCTTTGCCTCTGTGATGGCGTTTACCTTGCTTTCCCAGGAACCAGGTAATACACTAAGTATTTTCCTGAAAAGTTTGTTCTTGGGAATGATTTCTCCCAGAGAGTGAAGCTCATTGATGATAGAGGAAGCCCAGATGTCCTTACTGGATCCATCCATAGTATTGGTCGTCTAATCTAGGTGTTCTGTAGGTAGATTGCCTTCTTCGAAGTTTGGCATGAGGCGTGATTTATTTTAATGCTAGTTGTTTGGCAATAGATGCTAAGTGTGAATCAGGTAAATGAGATGAGAGCTTGAGGGTAGCATGTTATGCAAACCGAATGGCCGAAAATCGGGGTCTCGAGCTAGCCTATGCTGGGCCTCGAGGTCGACATAAAGCGTTAGATTGGGGATGACCGATGAAGGACAAAATGTTCTAAGAGCTTTGATGATAGCTCTTTATGATCAATGATGAGTAATAAATGAAAAACAATCAATAAAACACAATAAATTTAAGTAATGAAATCAAAGGAATGATAATAGAATATGTTTAAGTTAGAGAGCAGAGAATGTTCTTGTTCTTGTATTGAATATCATCTACAAGAAATGACAAGGGTCCCCTTTATATAGGAGGGGGAGTCTCAACACAGTACATGTATAATTATTACAAAGAAAAATAGCTGGTACAGTTATTTACTAGTCTGGTATAAACTAGTAATATTTTTGCAGGTATTGTCAGCTTTAGTCACGTGCCTTGGGAACTTCCCGCTTGTCTATGGCAGCCACCGATTTGTGCTGCCCCGAGGTCAAGCATTAGGAACCCCCGGGGTTGAACCTCGAACTGTGCCTCGAGGCTTCTGAAGACGGGCTGTGGAATGTCATAACGGTCATAAAATCGGGCTCTCCGATTTTAGCCATATACAATCTTTTCTAGGTATTAGCCTGATAGAAAGAACCTGCTCTGATACCAATTGATAGAAACTAAGGGTCCACCAAACTATATAGAGGATCATGTTCTCTATTAGTTCCCACAGAACACATGCACACTGCAGTAAGTAAATGACACAATGGAGTTCTACGTGGAAAACTCCCAGCTCACAGGATTAAAAACTACGACCTACCCTTGTAGGACTTCTGATTACAACCTATTGTAACCTATGAATTCACCTCTTAGTCTCTCACTAACTTGTAACAACTCTATTACAAGTCCCTTTGTAATAACTCTATTACAATGATTACAACTCGACTAACTCCAGCCAAGATACAAACACAAGGTTTATGATTTTATAAAAGGTTTCCTACACAATGCTTCTAACTATGCTAAGTAGGAAATACAAGTAAAGTACGTTAACAAAGGTGCATCACAACTAAGGACATGTAATGACTCAGTACAGGGACTGGTTGTGTCTTGATGCCCTTGAAACAGGATTTGACCTTTGCTTGATGTTAATATTACATTAGTGACAACACTTGAATGATGTAAGCATGTTAGGTAAAAGGGAATTCCACGTAAAGTTGATTGTTGCACTGTTTTTGTACTATTGCGTGTGCAGGCAGAAACTTTACAGTTGTGGAGAGTTGACTTGCAGTCGACCGTTATCGGCATTTGGTGAGTTAGAGTTGAGTGTGATTTCCAATGATTTGGTTAGCTTCGGGGGATGATTTGTGACTTAGGAGTGTGGCGCGGAAATGGCCAAAGGCGCAGGGTAGTCCGGGTCTGTGATGTAGTTTCAAACTCGTCTGATGAGTCCGAAGTTAAAAGTGCAGAACAATACTCCACCTCCCCCACAGCTTCACTATCTGGGGAGAGTGGAGGATATGGTGAGGGGGGTGAGCCCCAAGTTGGTGGTGTTGATAGAACAAGAAAATCGGAAGCATGGGTTGATAGATTTGTAAGTGAAATAGCCTTCCACAGATTTCGAGAGTGGTGTCCCAAAAGAAAATTGATTCCGGAGAGGCAATTTATTGACTCTGATCTTCTTCCTCTAAACCCACATGTGCAAGCACAATTCCGTACTAGAGAGGGTTGCGGTTTCTTCAAGGAACGTTGCATAGTCGCAAATGAACATATGGTGAAAGAATTTTACTGCAATATTCATCATGTAGTGAAGGACTCAAAGGCGACACAAGTGAGGGACAAAGTAGTGATGTTTGATGGGAAGTCTCTGAATGAGTTTTTGGGGTTCAACGAAGAGGACGAAACCCAATACTTAGAAAAGCTGGCAATGAAAGAAGAAGTTCGTCCTTGGCTGGCCCAGCACTTGGCAGCCCCGGGCACTGTCCTAGTTTGGTTGAAAGCAGGGGAGAAAATTCTGAGAAACACGTTCAGTTTTGAAGCAAAGGGTTGGTTGACCTTCGTGTGTAGTAGGCTTGACCCCTCCACTCATGATCGCACAGTTCCTATTCCGCGTGCAGTGTTAGTGGCTTCTATTATGGCTGGTTTTCCTCTGAATGTGGGCAACATCATGTCAAGGGTGATTTCTACGGTCGGGCAGGAGACCAACACAAACTACCCCTTCCCGAACACTCTTTCCTTGTACTTTAGAGAATTGAAGGTGAAGAAGAAGAGGTTTGATGTCAAGGTAGATCCGGTGGCCCCCTACTCATGGTACAGTCAGTTGGGTCCCGACAACCCAAAGAGGTCCAAAAAGCCTCATGCATCCACTTCCACGGCACCTAGCCAGTCTGAGGAGCCAGCGGTTATTGAGTAGCCCACCGAGCCTTCCACCATCCCTGCTACCAGTTAGACATTGCCTCAGGGTCCTTCTACTATTGCTGGTCCATCTACTGCCGCGGACCCGGATGTCCCTTCATCGAAGACTCACCGGTTCACTGCCCACCAACTTGCTCAGTCTCTAGCCAGTTTGAACAACTGGATGTCAGCTGCGACATCCAAGTTGTCAAACTTGGCCACTGTAGTTCAGGCACAGTCAGCCCCTTCCACAGTTGAGATCCCTCCTTCTATTGAGGAGACACTGAAGAAGATCCTGGCCAACCAGGAAAAGATGATGGAGACACAGAATGCCTTGGCTAAGGCAGTTGGGGCACACAGCACAGCATTGGGTAAACTAGCTAGGGAGCACAGGAAATTGAGGAACCAAAAGGCTTCCAAGGAGTCAGTGACGAAGTTGAGGGAGGATGTAGATAAGCTCTTGGCGGATCAGATGCCACTTGACTTACTCTTCGGGGAGCCAGCTGTAGATCCAGCAGCAGTTCAGCCACAACAGGAGGAGACTCCCAAGCCTAGGAAGAAGAGGAAACTCCCTAGCACTGAGGGAGTTGTGATAGAGGTGGCCCAGGTTCAGGAGGGTACATCCAGTGTTCCACAGGTGGTTCAGCCTGTCCTTGATCCAGCTCATGTCCCAGCAGCAGAGCAGCAGCAGGNGTTTTGGGTGCCTCGTTCGAGGGGGTAGTTGATATTGCTCGTGATATTGAGACGGTTCGCCGTAGGGAGCGTGAGGAGAGGGAGGCCAAGAGGCCTCGGAGTTCAGGCAGTTTCAGTGGTGCTCCGTCTAGGGGCCAGTTCCAGCGTGGTAGAGGTCGTTCCTTCAGGCCTCCTCAGTCAGCTCGCCCAGAGTATAGTGGGGCTTCCTCAGGCCGTGGTCATCAGGGATTCCAGCAGGGCCAGCCTTCACGTAGTGCCCTCCCAGCACAGAGCTCTTCTCATGCCTCTTCAGCCTAGGGTTCTTCTGCAGCGAGGGGTTCCCTTCAGTCCCCTTCTCCAGCACCAGGCAGTTGCTACGAGTGCGGTGAGTTTGGCCATATGAAGAGGGAGTGTCCTCGATGTCGTGGTGGTCGATTTCAGCAGAGGGATCAACCCTCGTCTTCTACTCCAGCTACTTCAGCACCCTCCCAGTCAGGTAGGGGTGGGAGCCAAGCAGCCAGGGGCCGCCCTAGGGGTGGAGACCGATCTGGCGGTGGCCAGGCTCGATTCTATGCTCTCCCAGACAGGAGGGACGCCATTGCATTAGATGTTGTCATCACAGGTATTATCTTAGTCTGCCACAGGGATGCCTCTATCTTATTTGATCCCGGATCCACCTATTCCTATGTATCTTCATATTTTGCTCATCACCTGGGTACGACCCGAGGGTGTCTTGCTTTACCTGTTCACGTATCTACCCCGGTAGGTGATACTATTGTGGTAGACCATATGTATCAGTCTTATTTGGTGACTATTGGGGGTCTGGAGACCCGAGTTGACTTGTTGCTGTTGAGCATGGTAGATTTTGATGTTATTCTGGGCATGGACTGGCTATCTCCATGCCATGCTATTCTGGACTGTCATGCCAAGACAGTCACGTTGGCTATACCGGGTGTTCCGAGGATTGAGTGGCGTGGCATGACTGACTATGTTCCTAGTAGGGTGATTTCTTTCCTAAAGGCCCAGCGGATGGTTGGGAAAGGTTGCATATCATATTTGGCTTTCGTGAGAGATGTCGGAGCCGAGAATCCTAGCCTTCATTATATTCCCGTTGTGAGGGACTTCCCTGATGTGTTTCCAACAGACCTGCAGGGCATGCCACCGGACAGGGACATCGATTTTGGTATTGACCTGGTGCCGGGCACTCAGTCCATTTCCATTCCTCCATATCGCATGGCACCAGCGGAGTTGAAAGAACTAAAGGATCAGCTTTAGGAACTCCTAGATAAGGGTTTATTCGTCCGAGTGTGTCGCCGTGGGGTGCACCGGTCTTATTTGTGAAGAAGAAGGATGGCACAATGAGAATGTGCATTGACTACAGGCAACTGAACAAAGTGACAGTGAAGAACAAGTATCCACTACCCCGTATTGATGATTTGTTTGACCAGCTCCAGGGGGCAAGGGTATTCTCCAAGATTGACCTCCATTCAGGCTATCACCAGCTGAAGATCAGGGATTCAGATATTATGAAGACTGCTTTCAGGACTAGATATGGGCACTATGAGTTTCTGGTTATGTCCTTTGGGTTGACTAATGCCCCAGCAGCATTCATGCACCTGATGAACAGCGTATTCCGGCCGTATCTGGATTCATTTGTGATTGTTTTTATTGACGACATCCTGGTATACTCGCGTAGCCAGGAGGAGCACGCGCAGCATTTCAGAGTGGTATTACAGAGATTGAGGGAGGAGAAGTTTTATGCAAAGTTCTCCAAGTGTGAGTTCTGGCTTGGTTCTGTGGCTTTCCTGGGGCACGTGGTGTCCAGCGATGGTATTCAGGTAGATCCAAAGAAGATAGAGGCGGTGCAGAGTTGGCCTAGACCGTCCTCAGCCACAGAGATTCGGAGTTTCCTCGGTTTGGCGGGTTATTATCGCCGGTTAGTCCAGGGTTTTTCATCTATTGCTTCGCCTTGACCAAGTTGACGCAGAAGGGTGCACCATTTGTATGGTCGGACGAGTGCGAGGAGAGCTTTCAGAACCTCAAGACACCTTTGACCGCAGCTCCAGTGTTGGTTCTGCCATCAGCTTCAGGTTCTTACACAGTATATTACGATGCCTCGAGAGTGGGGATCGGAGGTGTGTTGATCCAGTAGGGTAGAGTTATTGCATATGCTTCCCATCAGTTGAAGCCCCATGAGAAGAACTACCCTGTACATGATTTGGAGTTGGCTGCTATAGTTCATGCTTTGAAGATTTGGAGGCACTACTTATATGGCGTATCTTGTGAGGTATTCACGGATCACCGCAGTCTTCAGCATCTGTTCAAGCAGAAGGACCTTAATTTGAGGCAGCGGAGGTGGCTTGAGTTGCTCAAGGACTATGATATTACCATTCTATATCATCCGGGAAAGGCCAATGTAGTGGCCGATGCTTTGAGCCGGAAGGCGATGAGTATGGGTAGTTTGGCGTACATTCCAGTTGGGGAGAGGCCCTTTGCAGTCGATGTCCAGGCTTTGGCCAATCGGATGGTGAGGTTAGACATTTCAGAGCCTAATCGGGTATTGGCTTGTGTGGTTTCTCGGTCTTCCTTGTATGACCGCATTAGAGAGCGCCCGTATGATAATCCGCATTTGCTTGTACTTAAGGACAGGGTCCAGCATGGTGATGCCAGAGATGTGACTATTGATGATGAGGGCGTGTTGAGGATGCAGGGCCGGATTTGCGTGCCCAATGTGGATGGGCTTCGGGAGTTGATATTAGAGGAGGCCCACAGCTCGCGGTATTCCATTCATCCGGGTGCCGCGAAAATGTATCAGGATTTGAGGCAACACTACTGGTGGAGGAGAATGAAGAAAGATATTGTGAGTTATGTAGCTCGGTGTCTCAACTGTCAGCAGGTCAAATATGAGCATCAGAGGCCCGGTGGTGTACATCAGCGGATGGATATTCCAGAGTGGAAGTGGGAGAGGATTACTATGGATTTTGTGAGTGGTCTCCCTCGCACCTCGAGGAAGTTTGATTCGATTTGGGTAATTGTGGATCGGCTGACCAAGTCCGCGCACTTCATTCCGGTGTGTACTACCTATTCTTCGGAACGGCTGGCAGGGATTTTCATCCAGGAGATTGTTCGGTTGCATGGGGTCCCGGTTTCTATCATCTCGGATAGGGGTACTCAGTTCACTTCCCAGTTTTGGAGGACTTTTCAGCGGGAGTTGGGTACATAGGTGGAGTTGAGCACAGCGTTTCATCCTCAGACGGACGGGTAGTCCGAGCGTACTATCTAGATATTCGAAGACATGTTGCGTTCCTGTGTTATTGATTTTGGAGGTTCTTGGGCTGAGTTCTTGCCACTTGCAGAGTTTGCATACAGCAACAGCTATCAATCCAGTATTCAGATGGCGCCGTATGAGGCCTTATATGGGAGACGGTGTAGATCTCCGGTTGGATGGTTTGAGCCCGGCGAGGCTAGGCTATTGGGGACAGAGTTGGTCTAGGATGCCTTAGAGAAGGTGAAAGTGATCCAGGAGAGACTTCGTACAGCTCAGTCGCGTCAGAAGAGTTATGCGGACCGGAAGGTTCGAGATGTATCCTATATGGTGGGCGAGAAGGTCTTGTTGAAGGTTTCTCCCATGAAGGGCGTTATGAGGTTTGGAAAGAAAGGGAAGTTGAGTCAGCGGTTCATTGGGCCTTTTGAGGTACTTATGAGGATTGGGGAGGTGGCCTATATGCTTGCTTTGCCACCCAGCTTGTCGGGGGTTCATCTGGTATTCCATGTTTCTATGCTCCGGAAGTATGTTGGGGACCCGTCTCATGTGTTAGACTTCAGCACGGTTCAGTTGGATGATGATTTGACCTATGATGTGGAACCAGTGGCCATTTTGGGTCGTCAGGTTCGGAAATTGATATCAAAGGATATAGCTTCAGTGAAGGTGCAGTGGAGAGGTTGGCTCGTGGAGGAGGCTACCTGGGAGACCGAGCAGGAGATGCGGAACAGATATCCCCACCTATTTGAGGCTTCAGGTATGTTTCTTGCCCCGCTCGAGGACGAGCGTTTGTTTAAGTTCGGGAGGAAGTGACGACCCGACCCGTCGTCTCATGTGTTTCCACCCCGATTTCCCCATTTATTGCTTCTACATGTTTCGTTATCGGCATTTGGAGAGTTAGAGTTGAATTGGTTTGGTTTTGGTGGAGAAGGAGACATTTAGTCTCTTTAAGGAAGGCTTGTGTTGGAAAAGTCAACCGGATGTGGACTAATGAGTTAGAGGGCTCGGATGTGATTTCCAGTGATTCAGTTAGCTTCGGGGGATGATTTGTGACTTAGGAGTGTGATCGGAAGTGATTTTGGAGGTCCGGTGTAGAATTAGGCTTGAATTGGCGAAGTTAGTATGTTGGGAAATTCCGGTTGGTAGGTGAGATTTTGATCCGGGGCTCGGAATGGAATTCCGAGAGTTGCAGTAGCTTTGTTAGGTGATTCTGGATATACGTGCAAAATTTCAGGTGATTCGGAGGTGATTTGGTTGGGTTTTTGATTGAATGTGAGTTTCGGAAGAATTTGAAGAACCTAGGCTTGAAATTGATGGGAAATGAGGATTTTTGTGTTGTTGGATGTGTTTTTAAGATTGGAACAAGTTCGAATAGGGTATTGGATCATGTCTGTGCTTTTGGTTGAGGTCCCGGGGGCCTCGGGGTGAATTCGGGTGGTTAAACGGGAAGTTTTTAGAATTTGTTGCAGGTTCATATTGCTGGTATCTGGTATTTTTACTTCTGCAGAAATGGACCGCAGAAGCGGGTGATAGGTCGCAAAAGCGGTCCATGGTCTGGTAGGGTAGTTTCGCAGAAGCGAAACGATAATCGCATCAGTGGGTCCGCAGAAGCGGACGGTTAACCGCAGAAGCGGTTTTGGTCATAGGAGGGAGCTCCACAGAAGCGGAGTTTTAGCCGCAAAAGCGGAATGGGAATTTTTAATGAGAATCTGCAAAAGCGGGAATTTGGCCGCAGAAGCGAAAGTCGACTGGGCAGAAGGGTTAAAATATCATTTTTCATCCGCGAGCTTGGGGTATTTTCCACCATTGTTGAGCGACCTTGAGAGCTTTGGGCGAGGATTTTTTTGAGAGTTTCGACTGGGAATCGATTGGAGGTAAGTCCCTTGGCCTAATAATTCGAGTTTATGGTAGATTTAACATCGAAATTAGTGGAAATTCATCAAAAATAGGGTAAGTTAGGGCTTGAGAATTATAAGTTAAAAATGGAATTTGGAAGGTCAAATGGACTCCGAATTTGATAAATTTGATATGCATGGACTCGTGGCGAGACGAGGAATCCGATGAAGTAAATTTAATAATTTTTCGAGAAGTGGCCCAGGGCTCGGGTTTTGCCAACTTCGTGATTTTCGATGTTTTTTCGAGTCTTTTCGATTGGGTTATATCTCTTAGTCTATTGTAATGTATTCCTTGTGGGTTTAATCAGATTTGACGCGCGAGGAGGTCAATTCGAGAGGAAAAGGCATAGCGAGCTAGACTTTGGGCCGGCTTGAGGTGAGTAATAGGTGTAAATGATGAACTGAGGGTTTGAAACCCCGGAATTTCACATCGTAGCGCTATATTGAGGCGAGGCACGCGCTCTATGATGAGTGCAGGGTCGTTTGTTATTGGGGATTGTGACATGGTCCGTCTCGGTGATGTTTTACTGTGTTTTTCTACTAGAACTTGTTGGAAATCATCGTTATTTGGATTTGACTGTTGTATTTGGGCTTCGTGCCGGCTATTCGAATCCTTCAAGGATTGATATCACTGATTTTGCATACTTTGCATATTGTTTAACCTCATCCCAAGGTTTTAAGTACTACTTTGCAAACTCAGCCTCTTTTTCTCAGATTTGAAAACTTAAATGACATTTTAAATGATATTTTGGGCTGTGAATTACTGATTTATAATGCCCAAGAGGCTTATAGTGATTTCTAGATATATGGTTGGCTCGGGCTGCACGCCGCAGCAGTACTATATTGATATTGAGGCCGAGGGCCTGGTTGGTGCCACGAGATGGCTTGATTATTTGCGCTTGGGCTGTAGGAGCCCCTCCGGAGTCTGTACACACCCCCAGTGAGCGTCGTCGATGATAAATATATATGGTTGGCTCGGACTACACGCCGCAGTGGGTACCTGAGTGTACCGGCACATGCATTGCATTGCATTCATGCATTATTACTTACCTGTTTTACCTGGCATAGTCCTTTCTGTACTATTATCTCATTGACTTGTTAGTTTTACTGTTAAAGGTTTGGTACTGCCAGTTATAGTTTGCCTTGTGTTTTTCAGCGATTTCTTATCTTCAGCCATTATTTATGTTTATTACTCACTGAGTCGGAGTACTCACTTTACTCCCTGCACGTTATGTGCAGATCTAGGTGCGTCACAGGCTGAGTGAGGATTATTTAGCAGCACAGCAGCATCGGGGAGCATTGAGGTAGTTGCATGGCGTTCGCAGCCTTCGTCTCTCCCTCCTCTCTTTATTCTCTTGCATTCCGCATTTTATCCTAGACAGACTGTATTAGGTGGGAACTCTGTATTAGAGGCTCATGTTCGTGACACCGGGTCCTAGTTTGGGATTTATGTTTTCATTATTTTGTTAAACTTCCGCGTATTGTTCAGTATCCCTAAATTTTTGATAAAAATGGCTTTTTCATTAATATCAGTGCTTTGAAATTATGAACCATCCAATGTGGGAAATATTGTTGAAAGGTCGGGCTTGCCCCGCAATAGGTTGGGCGCCATCACGACCGGGGATTGGGTCGTGACAGGAACTAGTGGCCATCTGTTCCCTCTGTTGTTCCATTGACTTTGAAGAGTTGAACCACGTCCATGACTTGAGACTTGTTGTTGTTAAGTATTTGAGGATGTGTAACAGGTTCCTTATCGGGCTCTTATTATTAAGTTTGTTACATTATCAAAACATAACAAGGTTATATAACCTATCATTTATTTTTAACTTGTAGTCTACAATACTCGAGTGCAAGCACAAGAGATCCTTAATTTACAAAATACGTAGAGATCGAAGATGTTCTATAATACTATTGAAACCACAAATGGTTGATGATAAATTAATACAGAACAAAAGAAACTTTCTTCATATCACTTTTATTGTGTACATTTTAATATTATCAGGAGAGAAATACCATTTTTAAGTTATAGTTAGTCATCTCAATTACTGTATTAAACGAAATTAGAATAATAATCAATAAAATTGATCGGTCCGGTACTATTGGTAGGAAATACTTTTGATATGAAATAGCACTTCTGATAAAACTTTGCTCATCTTTCCCTTTAACAATGCGTAAAACTGCTTCGATACTCTAAACCCTTTTAGCATATACATTTTTAAACGATCAATGCTCGTTATGATATACTGAGTAAGGGTGTACATGAGTCGGGTTAGTTTGATTTTTGTCTAAACCAAATTAAACCAACTATATCGGTTTGTTTTGTTCGATTTTATTGGTTTTTTATTGGGGGGTTTTCTTTTTTTTTTTTTTTTTTTTTTGTTACATGAATATAGTATCAATCTTCTTTGTTGGAGTTATAGAAAATGTTTTGATAAGTGAATATATGTTTAATAAAAATTAAAAGATTTGACAAACATATGATCTATTAAAATATTCTTATGAGAGTTTTATTTTTTGGTAACTAACTTTGTTTTTTTTTTTTACCCTTATGGGAGAGCTTTTTTTACTAACACGTGAAGTTATTTTCTTAGTCTAACACTAATTTTTCGTTGATGTACACTTTCAAGCTTAACCAAATTTTAATAATTAAATACAAGCATAAATATAAAACCTAAATAATAATATGTTCTATTTAATTTTAAAAATTATCATTAAAATACTATTTTAAATATGAAAAAGATGAACGAGGTTAATAGATCTTGATATATGAATATGAAAGAACAAAACGATTGATGCATCAATAACACTTGATAAAAACAATGATGATACAAGCCAAAATTAATAATTATTTAAAGTAAGTAAAAATGAGTGCACTTTAAAGTTCTATTAAATATTTCATACCATGAGAGAATCATAAATATTTCTTGATATTTTTTACAAACAAATTCTATATAAAGTTCTAAAAGTGTATATAAAAATTATATATTTATGTCAGTTTGGTTCGAATTTTTTTATTCAAAATCAAACCAAGCCACATGATGTTCGTCCAAAATCCTATACTTTTAGTACATTACTCGCCCTATATTTTTTTGGTGTAGTGATTAATTGTGCGGCATTTGAGCTAAACTGTATTTTTTATGTGTAGGAGCATCAGAAAGAAAGAGTCGAATCAAAGTTGTAGATAAAAAGGACAAAATGCAAACAAAGAGTACAAATATCACCAAGTACCCAAGCTGTGCTATAGGCCAAGCATAGCCAGCTCTATAGCCTACTTTACCGTGCTACAGACCAAAAATAGCCAGCTCCATAGACAGCTTAACCGCGCTACAGGCCCAGAGTAACCAACTCTGTAGCCAGGCCGACCGCGCTATAAGCCTAGCCTCGCAAGGTCTATAGCATGGTGATTAATGTTGCGGGTTAAAAGACTCCAACCCAGATTTGGATTGAGGTATTTCGGCTCTAACATATAAATACTCCCCAAATGAGTTGAGAGGGGAGGGGGGAGACTATTTTTGAGAAGAAAAAGGCTACTAAGCAATGTGGAGCAAGAATCAAATGAGATTCCCTCCGTTTATCTCTTTACTTTGTAGTTTAATGTCTTTGAGCATCGTGATGATGTTGATACATTTATGAGTAGCTAAACTCTTTAAATTAAGTTTTGATGGAACCTATTGGAGGATCTACTAGGTTTAATATAGATTTGCCTTTGATTTTTCTGTACTTGTTCAACTACTTTTTTATTGTGGTTGATTGAAGAGCTCTTAATTGGCTGTGCCTATTTAGTGTGTATTGATTGGAAAATGGTACACACTTAAGTAGTTGTTGAACAACATCACTCCTAACGTATATGAGAATATTCACGAAATGTTTAAAGGTGGTATTAGGAATAGCGGAACCTTGATGCGATCATAGTGAGCGGTAAATTAGTGTCAGCTAGCGCAGTTTGGAAGAATACGTCTAGTAAATTGTGGTAGTTACTCGGTAGAGAATTACGACACCCAAAATACTCACGATCAATAGAGAATACTTAGGCGAATTTATAGGAAACACAGCGTGGATGATTCTGACAATAGGGGAAATCATAACCCTAGACTTTTCCAAATCTTGTCCACAACATTTGCTCTGTTAGTTATAAATTACTGCATTTGAATTACTTTGCTCTTAGTTAGTAAATATTCAAATCGTTGTTTAATACTTCTGAAGGTTGATTACATGATTCGTGCGAAACTAGTTGTTGTAATTAGTAAGTTAATTCCCCGTGGGATTCGACTCCGGACTTGTAAACCGATATTATATTGGCGCCATTGCCGGGGACTTAACAGTGTTATTAATTATGGCTAAGAATTGTTAGAATTCTTAGTATAGTCAGCTTTCTGGACTTGAAATCCATTATATTGAAACTATAACATTTGTAGTCTTGTGTTTTACAGGTGCATGCCTAGAAACTCATCAAGAATTGGTGAATTATTTAAATCATTACTGGACCCTGAGAAATCTTTCAAGGCACTAAATCGATCAAACAAGAATGACAAACGACAACAGAACTCAACATAATGAATCGAACTAGACATGGGTGACGTAATAGACAACCTAAACAACAGAAATAATGTGAATGACCCGAATAATCAGGGTGTGGCACCTCTTGTGCCAGAAGCAGCCATGTATGATTGGGCGCAACCCACCACTAAAAACCTGGCAACCGCAACTGCAGTCCCTCCGATACAAGCGAAACTTTTTCAAATTACAAACAATATGCTACATTTGTTGCTGAACAAGGACTGTTCTTGGGGTCTTACATTGAATATCAACAACAGCATCTAAAACATTTATATCAATTTGTGTCACGGAAAAGCAACCGAATGTGACAGCGGAAGCAACAAGATTGTTGTTGTTTCCATTCTCAGTGACGGGAGAAGCTTAGACTTCGCTCAATTTGCTCCCTATAAACTACATCACTACTTGGGAGGAATTAGTCAAGTAGTTTTCGAATAAATTCTACCCACCCAATAAGACTGCCAAGCAAGTTGATGAGATATTGAGCTTCAGACAGAAACCAGCTGAAACACTGCAAGAAACGTGGGGGAGATTCAAGGTGATGTTGTTCAAGTGCCCACACCATGGCATTCCTGATCAGATGTTGGGGAAAATGTTCTACATGGGATTGGCAGACAGCTTGAAAGCCAATGTTGATGCTTCAGCAGGTGGAGCATTTTTCAGAAAATCATTCAGAGAATGTAAGGTCTTACTTGATAATATGGCTCAAAACTCAAGATGGATGAAAAGAGACTCTATAATCACTCATGTAGTTCACTCAGTAGCTCTATACCTAAACAACTCTATGGCTGAGAATATGGCTACTATGATGACGCGATTGAGTGTCCTAACCAAAAAGATTGATGAGTTAGGCAAGAAGTAGGTGCATATAGTTTACACGACAAATGGAGGATTATGCACACCATGCATTAATCAGCCATATATGCGCTCGTGGAGTGGTGAGAGTGACAATCAGAACTATCAAGAGAATATGAACTATGTCGGCAACTACGGAGGCTAAAGACAATGTGTTCAGACTTGGGGACAACATAATCAACAAGATAGGCCAACACAGTAGCAGTACAATAATAATAACAATCCTGGAGCTGTATGACCATAGGGTCAGGCTGTGCCTTATGAAAGGCAACAAGGGTACAATCAGCAGAATCAACAACTAGCTTATCAACAACCTCAAAAGCAATAGATAGTGCGACAAAAAGATATGTTGTTTGACATTAAAGGAATGTTGTAACAACTCATTTGGTCTAGCGGAAAAATGGAAGAAAATGTCCACCAAATGCAAGAAAAGGCACACCAGATGCACAAAAAGGTAGTATCATATGACTCAGCTATTAAGGGCATTAAGATTCAACTAGGGGAAATATCCATGGCCCTTAACAATCATCCTCAAGGGACATTACTGGCAGACACACATGTTAATCCGAAAGAGCAGGGTCTGAAGCAGCTAATGGCTGTGAGTCTGAGAAATGGTAGAGATCTTGATCTAGAGCAAGAAATTGCTCGCGAAAGTCGACCAACTGAGATACTTGTTCCAGTGTCAATTGAGGTGGATGATTCAACTGAGCTAACAGAAGTAAGAGTGCAGCCAGGTCAGGAGGAACTAAGCAAAGAGTAAGAAGTTTCAAAGGAGACTGAGAAAGTGCAAGAGAAGGCATTAGAAAAAGTGCCCGAGCAGGATCTAACTCATGTGACGGGAAAGAAGCGACCGCCAGCACTTTTCCCGCGGAGATTGGCCAAATATCAAAAGGATGAGCAGTATAAGAGATTCATGGAGATGTTGAAGAAGATTCAGGTGGACATTCCACTGGTTGATGCCTTGAGGGAGATGCCCGGTTATGCCAAAATGATAAAGGAATTGATGTCTCGCAAGTTCAACTTTCAAGACTTGGCGGTTGTGACACTGACTCAGACCTGTAGTGTTGTCGTGACAAGACCTATCGCTGAGAAGCCATCCGACCCAGGGAGTTTCACAATTCCGTGCATCATAGGCAACTATACTTTTGCCAAAGCATTGTGTGATTTAGGGGCGAGCATAAACTTGATGCCCTTGTGTATCTACAAAAGGTTAGGCATTGGAAGGGCAAGACCCACATCCATGTTTCTACAGCTAGACGATTAAAAGTTGAAGAGGCCATTAGGTATACTTGATGATGTACTTGTGCAGGTTGGAAAGTTTGTGTTTTCAGCAGATTTTATTATTCTAGACTGCCAGGTTGATGAAGAGATTCCCATAATTTTGGAAAGGCCATTCCTGGCCACAGGGAGAGCTCTGATTGATTGTGAAACTGGGGACCTAAATATGAGACTAAACGATGAAAAAATAACATTCAATGTGCAGAAGTCTATGCGGCGACCCAGTGAGTTTGCTAATTACTCTCTGATCGAAGATGTGGATGTGATATTGGAGGAGGAAGATGAGGCTCTGAATGCAAAAGACCCTCTAGCAGCCTGCCTGATGAACTTAGAAGAGGTAGATGGTGAGGACTTAGCGGAGTGGGTTTTGGACCTTGAAGACCAAGGGTACTTGAAAAGAGAGCTCGAATTTGAGCCTTTGCATTTAGAAGAAAGAAAGACCCCTCCAGCTAAGCATCAATTGAAGAGCTACCACTGTTGGAGCTAAAGGCGTTAACATCTCACCTCAACTATTCTTTCTTGGGACCTAGCTCGACATTACCTGTTATTATCTCATCTGGTTTGTTAGATGTACAGGTAGAACAACTTTTGCAGGTTTTGAAAGAGTACAATACATTTTGTATGCATAAGATTCTACTGGAAGATGGGCACAAACCTTCTAAAAACATCAAAGAAGGCTCGACACCAACATGAAAGAAGTGGTGAAGAAAGAAGTGATCAAGTGGTTAAATGTGGGAATCATCTTCCCCATCTCTAACAGTAACTGGGTCAGCCTAGTTCAGTGTATGCCAAAGAAGGGTAGAATGATTGTATTGCAAAATGAGAACTATGAAATGATCTCAAGCTCAGACTGTCACACCGGCAACGAGAGCAGTAAGAGCAGATAGTGGAACAGAACTAGCAGCAGATAGGCATTCAGTTAGCTTGAAAACGGACTCGTAGTTAGAAATCAGATGCTTCCTCAACAACTATCTTTAGAATGTCCTATCTCTCTCTTCAACACTTTAAAACGAGCTAGAAGGCTTCTCTTAAAGCAAAGAACAGTCATAGGATGGCGAATCTGCATGGATCACAGAAGATTGAACAAGGCCACCCGAAAAGACCACTTTCCGCTGCCATTGATTGATCAGATGCTAGATAGATTGATGGGGAGGCCCTACTTTTGTTTCTTGGATGGATACTCGGGGTATAACAAGATCTTTATTGCCTTGGAGGATAGAGAGAAAACATCGTTCACTTGTCCGTATAACATCTATGCCTTTCGAAGAATGGCATTTGGCCTATGCAACATACCCACCACATTCTAAAGGTGCATGATGGCCATCTTCACAGATATGGTAAAAGATATAATGGAGGTTTTCATGGATGACATCTCAGTGGTGGGGAACTCATTAAATGATTGCCTTATGAACTTGAAAAGAGTATTGAAGATGTGTATGGAGACTAATCTGGTACTAAACTGGGAAAAGGGCCATTTCATGGTACAAAAAAGTATAGTCTTGGGACACCTAGTTTCGAGTAAGGGAATTGAGGTGGAACGTGCTAAGGTTGATGTAATAGAGAAGTTACCTCCACCTACTTCCGTCGAGGCCATAAGAAGTTTTCTTTATCATGCAGGTTTCTACAGGCGGTTTATAAAAAAAATTTCCAAAATTTCTAACCCGTACCCCTTTGTGTTTTCTGATAACTACAAGGTAGCTTTTGAGGAGTTGAAGAAGAGGTTTGTGACTGCACCAATCATAGTGGCTCATGACTGGGAACAACCTTTTAAGGTGATGTGTGATGCAAGTGACCATGCTGTGGGAGCAGTTATTGGGCAGAGGAAAGAAAAAGCCATGCATCCAATCTTGTATGCAAGTACAACCTTGAGTGGTGCCCAACTAAATTACACAGTGACAGAGAAAGAGATGCTAGCAGTGGTGTTCGCATTTGACAAATTCAGGTCATACCTGATAGGCTCGAAGGTAGTTGTTTATACAGACCATGCTGCCCTCAGGTACCTAATTGAGAAGAAGGAGTCAAAGGCGCACATGATTCAATAGGTGCTACTACTGCAAGGGTTTAATTTGGAAATCCGTGACCGAAAGGGAATGGAAAACCAAGTTTCCTATCACTTGTCCAGGCTTGAAGGAGCTGAAAAGAGGGTTGAGGTGGAAGAGATCATGGAGAGTTTGCCAGATCAACAACTTTTAGCCATGAGCCTTGAGGTAGCACCATGGTATGTCGATATTGCAAACTACCTGGCGAGCGGTATTGTTCCCTATGACTTGTCCTCTATGTAGAAGAAAAAGTTCGTTCTTGATTGTCGCATGTATTTCTGGGATGAACCATATTTGTTTAGGATTTGTATTGTTAACATGATTTGGAGATGTATTCCCGAGATAGACCAAGATTCTATTTTGCAGGCATGTCATGCTTCACCTTATGGAGGACATTTTGGAGGAGTAAGGACAACTGCTAAAGTGTTGGAGTCGAGCTTTTGTTGGCCGACGTTGTTTAAAGATGCACACTTTTGGGAAAAGAGCTGTGGATTAGTGCCAATGGACGGGGAATATTCCCCGTCGACATGAGATGCCTATGAACCCAATTCAAGAGGTGAAAGTATTTGATGTATGAGGAATCGATTTTATGGGACCATTTGTTAGCTCATATGGCAACATGTACATACTGGTAGTTGTGGACTATGTATCGAAATGGGTAGAAGTTGTGGAACTCCCGACAAATGATGCAAATGGAGCTATTGGTTTTCTAAGAAAAAATATCTTCACCCGATTAGGTACTCCAAGAGCGATCATCAGTGATGGAGGCACCCACTTCTGCAATCGAGCCTTTGAAAGGTTGTTGGAGAAATAAGGCGTTCGCCATAAGGTTGCCACTCTATATCACCCACAAACAAGTGGGCAAGTGGAGGTGTCAAACAGAGAAATCAAGAGTGTTTTGACCAAAACTATAAATTCTACTCGGACTGATTGGGCACAAAAATTGGATGATGCACTATGGTCCTATCTCACTGCATTCAAAACTCTGATTGGTATGTCACCATACAAATTGGTGTTTGGAAAGGCGCATCACTTACCGGTGGAGTTATAGCATAGAGCCTTTAGGGCGTTAAGGCAATTAAATCTTGACTTGGAGGCCACTGGAACGAGTAGAGTCACATAGCTGCATCAACTTGCTGAGTTCCGTTACCATGCTTTTGAGAGTACAAGGCTATATAAGGAGAGAATGAAGATGATGCATGACAAAAATATCCTTGAGCGAAATTTTAAACCTAGAGATGTGGTATTGCTATACAATTTGAGATTGAAGTTGTTTTCAGGCAAGTTGTAGTCAAGATGGTGAAGACCATTTTATGTGGTAGAGATGCATCCCGCCAGAGCCGTAGAAATTGCATCAGAAGATGGATCTCAAAAGTTTAGAGTCAATGGGCAAAGGTTGAAACATTACCTTGGCATGGATGAGGAAAAAGCTGTATCGGTGATTCATTTGAAGGAGCCTCAAGTGTTGTGTAAACCATGAGTTTGATTGAATGCGTCGTGCTGCGACGTTAAATAAGGCGCTTCGTGGAAGGCAACCCATTGAAATGTTGTATTCGTCATATTGTGTCGTTAACAGAGGCGCTCGTTGGGAGGCAACCCAATTCGTAGTTTATTTTAGCTTAACTAGAATTTTCTTTTTCTTTTTAGGCACTAACAAGTTTTAAGTAAAGTTTTGGTGTTTGAACAGGTACTGGAGCACGTTGGGAGGTCATAAAACTTGGAGTCGTTCACAAAACGGGATAAAAAGCACATGAGTACGCTCCAGACCTCCCTGCCTACCTCGTGCCGCATAACATAAAGTGTAATGGACCTGGAAGCAGACCTCATGTTGCCCAGCTCCTAGACTTATACTTCGCGCTACATAGCTCCTAGCGTGATACTCTGCGCTACACATCTCGCACTGTATAGCTCCTAGCACGCTAATCCGTGTTGCTTCTTTCGCGTCGCCAAGTCTCCTGCTCTCTGCCCATTTCACATAGCCCGGTCCACTTCTCGTTGCCTCCCTTGCATCGCGTTGTCTATCGCGAGAAGGTCCTCGTTGCTGGACTCGCGATGCTAGATAAGTTTACATTTTCTTTATTATTTTGATTTCGTTTCTTTTCTCCTTATTTCCCCTTTCTTACAACACCAAACGTTACCGATTTACAACACCGCACACATACACACCAGCCCATTACAAACCTATTTCCCTACCCATGTTCTCTTAAAACACCAAAGATCCCCCAAAAACACCACTACCAGCCCTAATCCCCCTATCACTCACAAACTCCATTAAATTCATACATTTCTCCACTCATTCATTCCCTAGCTACATAAATTGAAGAGCAACCCCCCTCCCAAGCATCTAAGGTATGGTTTCTAACTCTTTTCTTTGTCAAGTTTCGAATTGGGTGAAGTAATGAAATCGGATAACTTTTGGGTATGTTCTTCACAGTAACAATGTGCTTGTTTGTCCTAACCCCGTAAACCCCATAGAAATAGTATTGTTGTTGTGTACAAGGGTGGTAGCACAAAATTCCCAAGCCAATTTGGGAGGGTGAGGCAACCCCTAATTCCTACAAGCATTTCCATGGAACTAGTGCATGCTAAGTGTTTGTTAAAATGCCTCAAAGGCGTTCTTTGTCCCCATTGGGGCCCGAGTCTCTGGGACTGTAATACTAGTGCTATGTCTTCATGCACACATTGAGATCTTAAGTGTGGGGTGGCTCACCGGAGCTAAGATGGTAGCTTTATGCATCGTGATCGTAATAGACATCGTTGTGCCACTGATTGATTCTCATGCAAAAATAACGAGGTGAAGTTTGAGCAGCCTTAAAAATTGTGAAACCATGTAATGAACTCTTAAGTGAGGGGTCGTAAGACGAGGTTTTGAATTGATTCGATGTCTCTAAAGCTGACTAATGTCTATTTGTATAGGTACAAATATGCCTCCTAAGAAGGACAATGGTAAAGGAATGGGCAAGGCCACTACTCTTACCAAAGCCAAGGCTTCCTCCGCACCTCCATTGAAAAAGAAAAAAAGAGGGGAGGCCACTTCAAGACATATTGAGGGGTTGCAAGCAGTTGAAGCTATAGCATCCTTATGCCCACAGCCTGCGAGACAGTGAGAATTTGGACTTAAGAGTATACCCCTGTCTGCCAAGGACTGGTATATGCTTTGTCGGCCGAGACATATACACTCTGAGTCGGCTATTTATTAGCGCCGTCTAAAAGCTTAGTATCAATCAATTTGGAAGGGTATTAATAATCTTGCATTGATCTACGTGTTTGGAAACACTGGGTATATTAATGTAAACCTTGTCGTGAATTTTACGCCGGTTATGATCTGAATGATCCTGAGCAGCCAGTGCCTATTCGGGGGAGGTTAATTGATTTTTCTACATCAGCTATATGCAATTACTTAGGGACTCCGGATGTTCCCTAGGAGCCCCTGGATAACTTTATTGCCCGTCAAACATACCCGGCACTGAGACACACTCTTTTTGATGTGAATTCTGTGGCTACTTGGGTCCATGTCAAGAAGTCCCAATGTCATAGGAAATTTCCAAAGAGAAAAATGAAGTAGGAAGCTCAGGCGTGGTTGAAATTGATCAACACATAGCTACTACCATGCAACCATGAGACTCTGATTAGCCGTGAAAGGGTCTGCCTGTTGTACTTCCTAATGACTATCTACAATGTGAATATGGGCAGTTGATACGCTACCAGATGGTGCATATGAGAACAAGCAAGAGAATTGATAAGTTGTCCTTCAGTAACATGCTGACTTAGTACCTGAGAATAGAAGATGTGGAGGAGGAGCAAGATTATAATGTAGTCAATCCACCACCCTCCGACCGACGGACATCACCAGCATCCGGGCAAAGGAGGAGAGTTCTCTGTCCTCACTGACCGGTGCTGTGCGCAATTCTTGAGATGGCAACTTTATGGCCCATTTATATGAGATAATGGACTTGTAGCTTAGAATTGGAGGGAGGCTGGCCACTGCGGAGGAGAGAGCTATCTTGCATGAGGGTTTTTCGCTCAATACTCCTACCCAGAGACTCCCAGAGGATGAGGATGTTTGGATCGAGTGCTAAATTTCTTAAGTGATCTTGGCAAATGTACAGTATAGGAGGAAGAGTTTGGAGTCCACCTTGACCTACATGATAGAGCAAGAATCCTTGATGAGTAAAGTCAATTCTTGAAGCTCAAATGTCACATTAAAACTATGTGTGCAGGAATATTTAACTTGTCGTCTTGTTGATAATACATTTGTAGTGTGGGTAATTGTTGGTCCCAACTTATGTGTAGATGGCTTACCTTTGACTCGCTGAAATAACCCTTAACTGCTGGAGGTGGGAACTGATGCTAAGTGGGGATTTTGACTACTTATTAGCACCTTTTAGCTTTTGTTTTACTCCGAAAGTATTGAATTGTATTCCCAAAACTAACGAAATTGTGCAAATTGTAGGAATGCTGGAAGTTTGGTCTCCCGAGATGAAATCCAACTAACAAAGAAGTGCCCCGAAGCACAAGGCAATAAAGCAGCGCAGAAGCAAAAATGTGCGGTCCGCAGAAGGAATTTTATGGCCGCAGAAGAAATTGCAGATGGCAGAAGAAATTGTGGCCGCAGAATTCCATCCACGACCGCAAACCAAGAAGTAAAATCTAGCATAATTTTCAGCAATGTGCGGGCCATAAATGAAATGTGCGGCCTCAGAACTGGGCTAAGAGTCAAAGATCAGAGAGTACGCAAAAAGACCAAGTCCATGAGCCTTTATGAATTGCGGACCGCACAAAAAATGTGCGGCCGTAGAAGATTGCATCGCGGCCACAGTTCAGAATTGTGCGACCGCAGAACTCCACTTACTACTAGCCGAAAAAAATCTGCTGTTACATCCTGCATTTTCGTACGTTAAAGTTTCGTCGTAAGTTAATCGGCGTAGGCTCGGGAATGAGATTAATTTTGAGGTTATAAGTATTTATGCTATTTATATTAGGTGATAAGTAAGTGCCGTAAAGGTTAGAAGGTAAACAAATCAAAGAAAATGAGTTTTGTTGAGGTTTGTCAATTTGGGATAAAATACGGTCCAAGCTATATTACCCGATATTTATGGGCTAGTGCCGTACAAGGTACCACATGACCATGATAGTGAGGTGTATAAAGTATGCTAAAAGTGATTAGTATTTTAACTAAATTAAGATACTACCTAATTATTTTGGTAGTGTGTTAATTATTGATTTAAGTGGGAACTTAACAAATCAATTAGAAATGGGTGGATAATTATTTGGTGGAAAAATCACCCCCGACGTGGCAGCAAAGGGTAATATTTTCCAAGACTAAACAACGACTCTTTAGTTTATGTGACTAGGTGCCATATTTAGGGGATTTTTGGGCAAAGTAATCCACAAAAGTGGGGCCCACAACCCACAATGATAAGAAATCTTCCTACATCTTTAAGTGTGATGTTTTATGTTTGCTAAGTAACGGATGGAGCCGCAAAATCATTCCGACAAAACTACATAATGTAATAGCAACGTGACTCGCAATTCTAAGGCAACCCGGTATAATCTTTCTCAAGAATATCATACAGGTTTTTTCCTACTTCAATCTCACCGTTACGTGTTTTGCCACGATTGACGTGTGTTACAGGGATTGTCAAGAGAATCGGCTCGGGTATGTTACGACTATCCCTTATTTCCTTTTGGCATGATCCGTATGATACAATCGAAATGAGCAAACGCACAACTTTCATAAATAACTCTATTCGTAGAAGTACTAGGGGTGCCTATGTTGTTGATTCCCTATGTGTCTTATTATTATATCTTCTGTTCATTGGTCTCAGAAAAAATACTTAGTTAATAAAGTTTATCCGAAGTCATATTGATCTTATGACATTCCAAGAAATCTTATTAACTTACTTCTTATGCATTTCATTCATTTATACATCTACATTGACCCATGACCAGATTGTGTTATATACGCGTATATTATATGTATATGGGTTATGGGGAAAGGTTATGGCGTTAGATACGCACCACCACCTGATCAATTGGTATACGTTGATAATTTCGCCCATAGCGGTCGAGATGACATGATGGGATGCCTTCAGAGGATTGATGATATTATGTACACATATATCTATGCATGATATGACCTTTATACGTACATGCATGACTTTATAAATATTTCAAGATTCACAAAGTTATTTAGACTTATAGGCGGATTCCTTTACTCCATGTTTCTTTTATGTACTTATTTTCATGCCTTACATACTCGGTACATTATTCGTACTGACGCCCCTATTTTCCAGGGCCTAAGTTTCATGCCCGCAGGTGCAGGTAAACATGCTGATGGTCCCCCTTCTTAGGATCCTTAATTAGCGAGAGTTGGTGTGCTCCATTTGATCTGGAGTTGCTTTAGGTTTTGTTACGATATGTTTGTATACATATATGGGTATGACGGGGCCCAGTCTCGTCCTTTGTCTAGTGGTACACTCTGTTAGAGGTGTGTAGACAATCATGTATAGTTGGATAGTATGTGGTCTTGTCGGCTTCTAGTTTTTGACATGTAGTTGTCTATAGCAGCCTCATCGACTCACCCTACCGTATTCCGCATATATATGTATATATGTATTTTGGGGAATGTTTTTCTCGTGTATGTTATTCACGTGATTCAGCAATTTATTGACAGATGTTATGCATGATCTACCCTTCTTTTTATGTTATGTCTTAGACATATGTTTAGGGGTGTTCGACAGGCAAGACTCGGGCATTCATCATGGCCCATCGATTTGGGTCGTGACAAAAGTGCTATAAGAGCAATTCTGTCCTAGGGTTGTCTACAGACAGTGTCTAGTAGATTCTTATTTATGCGTGTGTTCTGCACCACATTTATAAACAGGAGGCTACAAGACATGTAGGATGTTATTCTCCCTTCTTATCTTAGATTGTGAGATATAAGGAATAAATTTCCTAACGATATGTTATGTTTTCAACGATGCCTCCGAAGGCTACATCCGTCCAAAGGGGTAAGTTCGTGGCCGATGAGACTACTAGTCGAGCGCCACGAGTTACCTGGACTCGGGGAGAGTCTCATAGTGAGATTCCATTTTAGATTTCACATACACCACCCTCTCCAGAGGAGCTCTAGGGGCACCAGCCCTAGTGCCTGCCCCTGTATAGCCAGCTCCTTAGCCAGATGCACCAGGTCAGGAGATGAGAGATGCTATTCAGCTATTGACTCGATTAGTAGCCGCACAATCTAGGCGTCAAGAAGTAGGTATTGGTCATGCAGATAGGGCCATCAGTGTGAGGGTTCGTCATTTCATTAATTTGGACCCTCCGGTATTCACTGGAGCAGATTCAAACGAGAACCCTCAGGTATTTATCGATAGGATGCAACCGACTTTGAGGGTAATGAAGGACACTATGACCGAGTTAGTTGAGCTAGCTTCCTATAGACTTCGGGATGTCGCAGTTAATTGGTACGAGTCTTGTGAGTTTTCCAGAGGTGAGGATGCCCCTCCAGCGGTATGGAACGAGTTTGCAGAGGCTTTTCTTCATCATTATCTGCCACCAGAGCTTAGACGGGCCAGAGTTGATAGGTTCTTGACCCTTCGACAGGATAATATGAGTGTTCGGGAGTACAACCTTCAATTTGATTCTTTGGCTAGGTATGCTCCTACTATTGTAGATAGGATGAAGGATCGCGTTCATCGGTTCATGATGGGGTTAGAGCCGCACCTGCTTAACGACTGTATGTCGGTCTCACTTTAGCCAAGCAAAGATATTTCTCATATTTAGGCATATGCTCAAAGTGTAAAGGAGCGTAAGCAAAAGCAAAGGACCGATCGTGAGCATGATAGGGGCCAAAGTAAGAGAGCGAGATCTTCGGGACTTCTGGTGAGTTCTGAGGTGTGAGTTCTGAGGTGGTCAGAGACAATAATACCCGAGGTATCCAACCCAGCCATTAGCTAGTGCACCCCCTTAGTACTGATAGGAGATTCTATTGTTCCACACATTCAGGGCCTAGTCAGAATTCCAGGGCCTCAAGTTCTCAGTATATGGGTAAGTCAAGTAAGATGAGGCCGCCCTTGCCACGATGTGCTCAGTGTAGTAAGCAGCATGTTAGGCAGTGCCTTATGGGGTTGGGTGTTTGTTATACATGTGGTATCTAGGCCACGTTAAGAGAGATTGTCCGACAAGATGTGGTGCAGGTATAGTTCAGCCAACGGGATTTGTAGCTAGTTCTTCATACACCCCCCGGGCAAGGTTCACAAGCACTAATCGGTCGTGGTAGAGGCAGAGGAGGAGCATCTAGCTCGAGCGATCCTCAAAACCACATTTATGCATTAGCAGGTCGACAGGATTAGGGGTCGTCACCTAGTGTTTTTATAGGTATATTATCAGTCTCATCATATGATGTATATGCATTGATTTATCCAGGTTCCACCTTATCACATGTTACTCCGTTGGTTGCTAGTAAGTTTGGGATAGAACCCGAGTTGGTTAAACCTTTTGAGGTGTCCACACCTGTTGGGGATCCAGTGATAGCTAGGAGGGTATATAGAGATTGCATAGTAGTAGTTCATAGTCGATCTACAGTAGAAGACCAAAATTGAGTTAGATATGGTAGAATTTGATGTTATAATGGCTATGGGTTGGTTGGCTTCTTTCTATGCCAATGTTGATTGTAAATCAAAGATGGTTCAATTCCAATTCCTAGGGGAGCCTGTTTTGGAGTGGAAAGGTAATACGTCATCACCGAGAGGTAGGTTTATTTCCTATATCAAGGAAAGGAAGTTGATCAGAAAGGGCTATATGTATCCTTAGTTCGGGTACAGGATGTGAAAGTAGAGTCACCAACCGTTCAATCTATCCATGTGGTTAATGAGTTTCCCGATGAGCTTCTGGGTGTTCCACCAGAGCGAAAAATTGAGTTTGCTATTGACATATTACTAGATACTCAGCCAATATCTATTTCTCCCTATAGAATGGCACCTGCAAAGCTGAGAGAGTTGAAGGAACAACTAAGGGACTTGCTTAAAAAGGGCTTTATCAGATCAAGTACATCACCGTGGGGAGCACCTGTGTTATTTATGAGGAAGAAAGATGGTTCCTTGCGGATGTGTATTAATTATAGACAGTTGAATAAGGTGACGATCAATAATAAGTATCTGCTCCCAAGGATTGATAATTTATTTGATCAGTTGCAAGGTGCCAAATGTTTCTCGAAGATAGACTTGAGGTCGGGGTACCATTGGGTAAGGGTTAAGGAGAAAGATATTTCGAAGACAACATTCAAGACCAGATATGGGCACTTTGAGTTTCGTGTTATGTCATTCGATTTGACCAATGCCCTAATAGTATTCATGTATTTGATGAACCGTGTGTTCAGAACCTTTCAAGATCTGTTCGTGATTGTATTTATCAATGATATATTGGTTTATTACCATTCACAAAAGGAGTATTCATATCATTTGCGTACTATGCTCAGAGGTTTACAAAAAGGGAAGTTGTACGCAAAATTCTCTAAATGTGAATTCTGGTTGAATTTTGTAGATTTCCTTGGGCATACTCTTGGTGAAGGTATCTGGGTTCATACACAAAAGATTGAGGCAATAAAGGCTTGGCCTACACCCATGACATTGATGGAGGTTCGTAGCTTTCTCGGTTTGGTAGGTTATTACAGGAAATTTGTAGAGGGATTTTCTTTTCTTCCAGCACCACTGAAAAAGTTGACTCATAAGGGAGCTAAGTTTTAGTGGGCTGATGCTTACGATCCAAGTTTCCAAGCATTGAAGGACAAATTAATTTTAGCACCGATCCTAACTCTCCCAGAGGGAACCAATGGTTATGCTATCTATTGTGATGCTTCGGGCATTAGATTGGGTTGTGTAATGATGCATCATGGTAAGGTTGTAGCTTATGCTTCTAGACAACTAAGAAATCACGAGAAGAATTACCCAAACCACTAGTTAGAGTTAGCCGCGGTGATTCATGCACTAAAGATGTGGAGGCACTAATTGTATGACATTTATGTTGATATCTATATAGATCATAAGTGCCTTCAGTATATCTTCGAAAAAAAGGAATTGAATTTACGACAAAGGAGATGGTTGGAGCTACTGAAAGGCTGTGACATTCATATTTAAGGCGAATGTAGTAGTCGATGCCCTCACCAATAAATATATAGGTAGCATGTCATATTTACAACCAGAGAATAGCGGGATAGCCTATGGGATTCATCAGCTAGCTAGTCTTGGAGTTCGTTTACTGGATTCAGGTGATACTAGAGTTACTATTTCGGACGCGGTAGTATCTTCTTTAGTAACTGAAGTGAAGGAACGCTAGTACGAGGATCCCGTGTTAGCTCATTATAGAGATACAACCCCTCAGAAGGAGAAGACACCATCTGATACTACAGGAGATGGGGTCCTCAGATATCGAGGATGATTATGTGTCCCTAATGTTGCAAGGCTGCACCGGCAGGTTATGGAGAAACTCACTATTCTGGTTATCCTGTCCTTCCAGGAGCAACAAAGATGTATCATGATATCAGGGAAATATATTGTTGGGAAGAAATGAAAAAGGATATAACGGAGTTTGTTTCTCAGTGCCCTAACAGTCAGTAGGTTAAGATTAAGCGTAAAAAACACGATGGATTATTGCGGGCTATAGAGATTCCAACTTGGAAGTGGGAAGTAATTAATATGGATTTCATGATAGGCTTACCTCGTACCCAGCATAACTATTCTACATGGGTGATTGTTGATAGACTTACAAAATCGGCCCATTTTTTGCTTGTTAGGACTACATATGCCGTAGAGGATTATGCAAGGCTTTACATTAAGGACAATGTACGACTTCACGGTATCCCTATATCTATTATCTCGGATAGAGGTGCTCAGTTTACAGTAAATTTTTGGGGTTCCTTCCCAAAAGGATTGGGGACTCAGGTAAATCTTAGAACAATATTTTATCCCCAGACAGCAGGCATGCTGAGCGTACTATTCAGGCACTTGAGTATATGTTACGGGCTTGTGTAATAGACTTCAAGGGTAGATATGATGATCATCTGTCGCTTGTTGAGTTTGCATATAATAATAGCTATCATTCAAGTTTTCAGATGGCTCCATATGAAGCTCTTTATGGACGGAAGTGTAGGTCACCTATCGGATGGTTCTATGTTGGGGAAACTAGGTTAGTAGGACCAGCGTTTGTACAATAGGCAATCAAGAATATTAAGCTTATACAGGAAAGGCTATTAACAGCTCAAAGCCGTCAGAAATCTTATGCGGATAATCGATGATGAGACTTGGAGTTTCAGGTTGACGACTAGGTATTCCTAAAGGTATCACCGATGAAAGGCGTTACGAGGTTCGGTAAGAAGGAAAACCTAGCCCTCGGTACATTGGACCTTATAAGATCATACGCAAGGTAGTCCAAGTAGAATATTAGACTTGCCTTCTGACTTGGAGTCTGTACATCCAGTCTTTCATGTGTCTATGCTCCGTAAATGTATCGGAGATCCGTCCAGAGTCGTGTCAGTTAACGATGTTCAGGTCACAGATGATCTATCATATGAGGAAGCTCCCATTTCTATGCTAGATAGACATGTTCGGAGATTGAAAACTAAGGACGTAGCTTCGGTAATATTACTTTGGAGAAACAACAATGTAGAAGAGATGACTTAGGAAGTTGAAAAAGACATAAGGTCTAGGTATCCTCACTTATTTCCACTTCCAGAGGAGGATCAGACCGAGACATCACAGCCTTAAAGTGCGTTTATGGTTTCTTGTGTTAGTTATTGTCATTGGTCGTGTGAGGCCAGGGTCGTTATTGATGATTGTGTCCTTATGTGGCATTATGTTATTGGGTTTTCTACGGGAATGGTTGGTAGTAGTACTATTACAGAGGAGACTCTACAAAAATTTATATAGATTTCGGGGAGTTAAACATTCGAGGACGAATGTTTCTAAGGGTGGAAGAATGTTACATCCTGCGATTTCATACGTTAAACTTTCGTAGTAAGTTAATCAACGTAGGATCAAGAATTAGATTAATTTTGAGGTAATAAGTGTTTATGCTATTTATAACAGGTGATAAGTAATTGTCGTGAAGTTCAGAGGGTAAACAAATCAAAGAAAATGAGTTTCGTTGAGGATTGTCAATTTGGGTTAAAATACGGTCCAAGCTATAATACCTGGTATTTATGGACTAGTGTCGTACAAGGTACCACATGACTAGGATAGTGAGGTGTACAAAGTATGTTAAAAGTGATTAGTATTTTAAGTAAATTAAGATATTACCTAATATGTTGGTAATGGGTTAATTATTAATTTAAGTGGGAAGTTAACAAATCAATTAGAAATGGGTGGATAATTATTTGGTGGAAACATTACCCCCACGTGGCAGCTAGGGTAACATTTGCCAAGACCGAACAATGACTCTTTGGTATATGTGACTAGGTGCATATTTAGAGGATTTTCGAGCAATGTATTCCACAAAAGTGGGGCCCACAACCCACAATGATAAGAAAGCTTCCTACATCTTAAAGTGTGATGTTTTATGTTTGCTAAGTAACGGATGGAGCCACAAAAGCATTCCGACGAAACTACATAATGTAATAGCAACGTAACTCGCAATTCGAAGGGAGCCCGGTATAATCTTTCTCAAGAATATCATATGGATTTTTCCCTACTTCGATCTCACCATTACGTGTTTTGTCGCGATTGATGTGTGTTAGAGGGATTGTCAAGAGAATCAGCTCAGGTATGTTGAGCTTATCCCTTCTTTCCTTTTGGCATGATCCATATGATACAAATGAAACGAGCAAACACACAACTTTCATAAATAACTCTATTCATAGAAGTATTAGGGGTGCCTATGTTCTTGATTCCCATGTGTCTAATTATTGTATCTTCTATTCACGGTTCTCAAAAAAATACGTGGTTAATAAAGATTATCCGAAGGCATATTGATGCTATGACATTCCGAGATATCTTATTAACTTACTTTTTATGCATTTCATTCATTTATACATGTACATTGACCCACGACCAGATGGCGTTATATACGTGCATATTATATGTATATGGTGTATGGACAATGGTTATGGCTTTATATGCGCACCACCACCTGATCAGTTGGTATACGTTGATGATTTTGCCCACAGAGGCCGAGATAATAAGATCGGATGCCCTTAGAGGCTTGATGATATTATGTACATATATACCTATGCATGATATGACCTTTATACGCACATGCATGACTTTGTCTTTTACCCTATGTTTCTTTTATGTCTTTTATGTACTAATTTTAATGCCTTACATAATCGGTACATTATTCGTACTGACGCCCCTATTTCCCAGGGCCTGCGTTTCATGCCTGCAGGTGCAGGTAGATAGGCTAACGGTCCCTCTTCTTAGGATCCTTAATCAACGAGAGTTGGTGTGCTCCATTTGATCAGGATCTGCTTTGGGTTTTGGTACGGTATGTTTGTATACATATATGGGTATGACGGGGCCCAGTCCCGTCCTTTGTGCAGTTGTACACTCTATTAGAGGTCTGTAGACAGTCATGTATAGTTTGATAGTATGTGGCCTTGTCGGCTTCTAGTTTTGGATATATAGTTGTCTGTAGCAGCCTTGTCGGCTCGCCCTACCGTATTCCGCATGTATATGTATATATCTATTTGGGGCATGTTTTCCTTGCATATGTTATTCACGTGATTCAGCAGTTTTTGACAGGTGTTATGCATGATTTACCTTTTTTTTTATGTTATGTCTTAGACATATGTTTAGGGGTGTTCGACAGGTAAGACTTGGGAAATCGTCATGGCCCATTGATTTGGGTTGTGACATCTGCGGACCGCACATGGAATTGTGCGGCCGAAGAACCTCCCGAAGGGACATTTTTGTCCGAGATTTTCAGCCCTGTATAAATAGACGAGTTTCACAAAGTTAGGTCAAGTTTTGAACATCTGAAGTTGTTGTAGCCATTTTTCTTTACTAGTTAAGGAAGTTTTACATTATTATGGTGTTTTAACATTAGATTTCATCATTTTAATATTCCATTATGAGTTTAATGAGCTTTTCTTCTCTATTTTCTGTAATTTCTATTATGAGTAGCTAGACTTCTACTAGGGTTGTGACCCAACCCTAGTGTGTAAATTTATGGGTGATTAATTTAGTGCTTGCTTATGATTGGGTGTTGATTATTTAGCTTAGTTCATGTTTCAATTGTAGAAATAATGGTTGCAAATAATGATTCATACCTATTTGACTTAGTCTCTACTTGAGAAAGAGGGCCTAGTCTAGGATAACTTAGCTAACAAGGAATTAGGTCAATTGAGAGATTAATTAACCCAATTAAAGGGTTCAACATAGATATAGTAATAACCCGACTTGAGCTCCTATCAACTGTTTGCTTGATACCTATTTGGTCTTGAGAAATCCAAATTGGGAAAAACCACTCTCTGACCGAGAGGTACTGAGTGGGTAATGTAGAATTGAGAGCTATAATACACCCCAATCAACAAAAAAAGCATTAACGTCTTTATCCCATTAGGCAAACACCTAGGTTATGGTCACAACCCTAGGCCTTTAATCCAATTAGAAAAACCTCAAAAACATTTATCTCTAATATATTTTCTTTTGCCTACTTTCATTAGAGTAACAGTAGAAATAGAAAACAAAACCTTGTTGTGGAAGTGCAATCTAGATAATCCAATTGCTCATTTTAGATAAATACCCATAACTCCCATTATAACTCCCAGTGGATTCGACCCCGACTCCTAATTGGGTAATTATTATTGCACACGACCGTTTCATATCTCAATTGAGGTGTGTTGTGGACGTGATCAATTTTTGGCACCGTTGTCGGGGAGTTAAAAATGGCGTTAGATATATATTTGGATTTGTTTTTGAAATATCTTCTTTCCTTCCGTTGTTACTAACTTGTGTGAGACAATTTTAGGAACAATTATGGCGGCAAACAATGAACTTGGAAATATGTTTTTAGGGGATGTGGACGTCGAAGATGAGCAAGTTGATGAGGTTTCTCTTGAACCTCAAGCCAATAGAAGAGGTTGAGCGCCTCATGACAATGTCTCTGCTCCACCACCACCTCCACCAAGAGCGGCTCCACACCGGGTATTACCCAATGAAGGGTATGTTAGTGCAATAATATCTCCCTGTATTAGGGCGGGTAACTTACAAATCACCAATTTGATGCTCACTTTGCTAGATCAACGAGGTTTCTTCACTAGTGCTCCAAGTCAAAATGCATATAAAAATTTGAAGGTGTTTCTGGACACTTGTTGGGGGGGGGGGGGGGCAAACAAAAAAATGTATCCGGGATGCATTGAGGCTAAGGCTTTTTCCCTTCTCTCTACAGGGGAAAGCTTTAGATTGGTTGGAACTAGTTCCAAACCATTCCATTCGTACTTAGGATGAGTTGGCAGAAAAATTTATTTCTAAGTTCTTCTCTCCCTGGCATATGGCTACACTTCGAGATGAGATTTTGGCATTCAATAAAGAGCCAATGAACCATTACACGAGATATGGGAGAGGTATAGAACAATGGTCAAGGAATGTCCCAACAACAATATGAAGGAAAACATTATTCAGCAAACCTTCTATTGTGGGATTAACACGAACAACCAATGCGTAGTGAACCAACTTGCCGGTGGAAATTTTATGACTTTGTCTTATGTAGAGGCTTGTGAGATTTTGGATGAAATGGCGAAAACATCATCGGTGTGGAAATCCTGGGCTAATGTTCCACAAGGTGATCCAAACATGATCCATCTTCATAAAGAGTTGCATGACCATGGGAAAGCCATCAAGTGCAAAATCCTAAGCAAGTCAATGTTATGGAAGTGGTAAACATGATGGTAACAATAGAAGGACCAAGGTTCCACAAGTGCAAAATCGAGTGGAGAGTTATGTGCAAGAGGATAGTGGGTTTGATCAAGATGATTCTTATAATAAAAAAGAAGAGTAGGTGCAATATGTGGACAATTTTCAAGGGCAAAGAAAAAACTTTCAAGGCCCAAACCAACATCAATGGCGACCTCAAAATAATCAAGGCAATTGGAGTGGTGACAACAATCAAAGGAATTGGCATAACAACAACAATCAAGGAAATTGGAGTGGCAACAATCAAGGAAATTGGGGAGGTAACAATCAAGGCGGATGGAACAATAATCAAGGTAACTGGGGGTCGAGTTTTCAAAGGCCCCCGATATATCAACAACCGAGCAAGCCGCCTCCTTATCCTTCCCAAGACCAAGTTCTTCAAATAATGAAATGGGGTGTATTGAGAATATGTTCAAGCAAATGATGGAAAAGAATGCCAATTCAGATGCCCAACATGCCTCACACAACACATCAACCCGCAACCTAGAAGTTCAAATGGGGAAAATTTCTCAAGCTCTAAGTTCTCGTCCTGAGGGGGCACTACCAAGATGTCTTGGTTCGTGTTGATAAATTCATTCTTCTGGCGGATTTTGTCATTCTCCATTGTGAAGTTGATTATGAGGTGCCAATTATTCTAGGGAGACCTTTCCTTGCTACGGAGAATGCTCTTTTTGATGTTGAAGCCGGAGAACTTACATTTCGGGTTGGTGATGAAAAAGTGTTTTTCCATGTATGTAAGTCCACGTGGAAACCGAATAGCAATGAGGTTTGCTCTTTTGTGGACCTGGTGACCGATGTCATTGTCGATGAAACAAGTTCTATGATCAACGTGGGTGATATGTTGGAGGCCGTCTTGCTCAATTTTGATGATGACGAGATGGATGGTTTCATGGAATATGTGAACGCTTTGCAAGGTATGGGGTCGTACAAGTATGCGCCCCAGAGATTGTTCTTGGATCTCGAAAATAGGACAACTCCTCCTACAAAGTCTTGTATTGAACATCCTCCTACATTGGAGTTGAATCCATTGCCTCCACATCTTCGGTATGAGTTTCTTGGTCCTTGTTCTACTTTACCGGTTATTCATTCCTCTTGTTTAATTTGAAAAACGTGCAGATGGAATCCACTTTGGCGGTGCTACAAAAGAGGAAAAAGGCTATTGGATGGACCTTGGCGGATATTCGGGGGATAAGCCCTACATTTTACATCCATAATGTGATGACCTGGTAGGTCGCATAGAGCTTTGACCCTTAATTCTATGTTTTGAAGCCTCAAATAGCTCCTTTTAGCCTTCCTCAATTTGCATGCACAATCCCTGCCTCTTTCTGGAAAGGTTTTATGTGAAAAATTGAGTAAAATGTGAATTCGTGCCTTAAAACCCCATTTGAGTTGATTCGGTAAACATTTTGAGAAAACGGATCCGGATCCGTATTTTAATGGTCCGCATGGGCCTGTATCATGATTTGGGACTTGGGTGTATGCCCAGAATCAAATTCGGAAGTCCATAGCTCGAGTTATCGCATTTTGTGGAAAAGTTGAATTTTAAATGTTTAAAGACTTTATAAATTTTACCAATGTTTGACTTGGTTGATACAAGGTCCGGATTTTGGTTTCAGAACTTTGTATAGGTCCTTTACAATATTTATGACTTATCTGCAAAATTTGGTGGAAAACGGAAGTGATTCGACGTGATTCGGACGTCCTGTTGTTAAAATGAAAGTTATTAAGTTTTATGGAAAACTTCATTCGTTTTGGTGTCTAATTCGTAGTTCTAGGTGTTATTCTAGTGTTTTGATCGCGCAAGCGAGTTTGTATAATATTTTTGGACTTGTGTGCATATTTGGATTGGATCCCCGAGGGCTCGGGTGAGTTTCGGATAGCCTACGAACCTTGTGATCTTTGAAATTTTTTGTTTCCCTTAGCAGCTGGTGTCCTGTGATATTTCCTTCTGCACGATCGCGAAGGAACTCACGCGATTGTGAAGAGTGATCTGGGCTGGGGAGGGGATAACCCTATGCGAACGCAAGGTATAGGACGTGAATGTGGAGCAGTTCGGGGAGAGGGGGGAGACTGTCCTTCGTAAACGCGTCCACACCAGCGCGAACGTGTAGCTTTGTGAGGCGGGGGCTGGGAAGTTGAGGTAACTTTATGCGAACGCGAGCCTAATCTAGTGAACGCGGAGGTGAGGCGGGCTAGACCTTCACGAGCGCAGGAGTTACTCGCGATCGCGTAAGCCAGTTAGGCCATGATCTTCGTGAACGCGTCAAGTTTCACGCGATTGCGATGAACACCTGTGCCAGTGATTTAAAATTGTCCCAAAATATAGGTTTCTCCCATTTGCCATAAACCTTCCATTAGAGCTCGGCCTAGAGGCAATTTTGAAGAGAAAACTCAACACCAATTCATAGGTTTGTGCACTTTAGCTCATTTTCTTCCATTTCTAACATCACCCATTAATTTCTAGCCCTAATCTTTGTTCTTCCATGGTAGAAAACTAGGGATTTAGGAAGAATTGGGGGTTTTAGAAATTAGGAATTTAGACCTCTATTTGAGGTTTTATTCCGAAACTAATTACATAATCGGGCTCGGGGGTTAATGGGTAAATGGTTTTTAATCCAAATCTTGGGTTTTGACTAAGCAAGCCCGGGGTTGATTTTTTTTTTTTGGAAAGGGATAAAAATCCTATCTTTATGTATTGTAATTGATTTCCTTAGCATAATCTGACGTTATCGAGTCGATTATGGTTAGATACGAGTGGTTTGGAGACGGATTCTAGAGGAAAGGCCCCGGTAGAGCTCTAATTTGACTGCGGAGTGAGCTAAGTGTCGTGGTTAACCTTGAATTGAGGGATTATGACTTGTTTGCCTATTTGCTACATGTTTAAATGTAGGGTATAATGTATATGTGAGGTGACAAGTACTTATGCGTTGTTGTTGGGTTAAAGCATGCGGGTGATACTTTTTTTTCTTGTGATTTATTTCCTTCTTTGATTATGATATCCATGCTTAGACTAGTTTATTACTTAATCGACCGTCCTTTCCGAATTTATGAACTATTCGTGATAATTGAATATTATTGGAAGTTAAGGTTCGGTATTATGGAACTATTGTTGACGTAAGGTTTATTCTTGATTATTCTTTCTCCAAATGTTATATATTCATTGCTTCATGGTAAGGGAGAGAGTGTTAAAGCATGAAGGGTGATGCCGTGCAGATTATTGTTTTATTAATTGATTTATACATAGTATGGAAGAGAGCTAAAGCACGAAGAGTGATGTCGTATCGTATTTATCGTTTCATGATGAAATTGAGAGCAAAAGCACGAAGGTTGTTTTCGTGCCGTATTTATCATCTTATGGAGAGATTGAGAGTAAAAGCACGAAGGGTAATGTCGTTCCATTATTTTTGTTCCATGGTGAGGTTTATAGCAAAAGCACGAAGGGTAGTGCCGTGTGGTCTTTATTCATTATGTTTATCCGTTTTCATTGGTTGAAGGTTTATTTACTGTTTAATGTGGTCATTTCCTGTTACCGTACCTTGTACCCCCTTTTGCAAGTCCCCTCCACTAGCACGTGCTTAAATCTCTAGTTGTTGTTATGGTGTGTGTGTGTGTGTGTGTGTGTGTATATATATATATATATATATCCTCATTTATACATGTTAATTATGTGAGTGTCCTGTTATAGCCTCGGTACTAGCTCGTCAAGGTTAGGCTCTACACTTACGGAGTACATTGGGTCGATTGTACTCATACTACACATTGCACTTCTTGTGCAGACTTTGGTATTGGTCCCAGTTGTACATGTGGTTCATCAGCTCGGATTGGCATACTTAGAGACTCGAGGTAGATTTTATGGCGTCCGCAGACGTTGAAGTCCCCTTTCTTTTTTCCTTGTTACTGTTGATTTCATTTGAGACAGTTGTACTTATTTTAGACTTTATTTGTGGTTCTTCTAGAAGCTCGTGTACTTGTGATTCCAGGACCGGGATTTATACTTAGATATTTTGGGTACTATGCCACTTAGTACTTAATTCTAGTTTCATTTCAGTTTACATGAGTTTTAAATTCTTGAATTGTTGAAATGGCTGAAATTACTCTAACGTTGGCTTGCCTAGCGAGTGAAATGTTAGATGCCATAATGATCCTGTAGGTGGAAATTTCGGGTCATGGCAAGTTGGTAGGTTGCCTAGGTCTCACAAGTCACTATCAGGCTTAGTAGAGTCTAGAGGATCGGTACAGAAACGTGTGTACTTATCTTCTAGAGGCTATCGAGTTTAGGAACAATTTCACTTCTATTATTCTCCGTCGTGCAATTTTATTCTATCATTGCTGATTGAACTCTTCAATTCTTGTTCTCTTGCAGATAGCGAGAATACTTACTGCATTTTCAGTTGGACAGCAGCCAGAGCCCCCAGTGATAGCTCATATGAGGGGTAGAGGTCAAGGCTGAGGTCGCGCTAGAGGACGAGGCAGAGGTAGAGCTCAGCCTAGAGCCCGAGCAGCAGCACCAGTAGTGGAGCCTCGGGTGGATTTTAATGAGGAGGTTCCACCTAAGACAAAACCTGTTGGACCAGCTCAGGTCTCGGAGGGGTTCATTACCACCCAAGTGCTTCAGGATGCTCTAGTCTATTTGGTGGGCCTTATGGAGAGTGTGGCCCAGGCCGGTATGTTTCTGGTGGCTCCAGCAGTCTTTCAGGCTTTGGGAGGAGCACAGACTCACGCTAGTCACACTCCGAAGTAGATGGCTCCCTTGTATCGGACTCTAGCAACCCCGCCAGTTGGAGTAGTTCAGTCGGTTATTGCAGCACAGGCCGGTGATAGGCCCTCCATGTCTTCTGAGGGCTTATTGAGATTGGACATTTTCACAAAGCTCTTCTCAGTTCACTTCACTAGTGCACCTTCTAAGGACCCACAGGATTATCTTGACCGCTGCCATGAGGTGTTGCGGAACATGGGGATAGTAGAGACTGTTGGGGTCAATTTTGCCATGTTTCAGATGACGGGTTCCACCAAGAGGTGGTGGAAGGATTATGTGTCGACCAGACCAGCTGGGAAGCCTGCTCTTTCTTGGGACCATTTCACTTAGCTATTCCTAGAGAAGTTCCTCCCTATCACACTAAGAGAGGATTACCGCAGGCAGTTTGAGCATCTCCAGCAGGGCAGTATGAATGTTACTTCGTACGAGACCCGTTTTGTGGATCTAGCCCGACATATTCTTCTTTTTCTTCCTACTGGGAGAGAGAGAGAGAGGGTGAGGAGGTTTATTGATGGACTCGCTCACCCTATCAGGCTACAAATGGCTAAGGAGATCGTGGGTGAGATTTCCTTTCAGACAATTGCTAATGTTGCTAGGCAGATAGAGGTATTTCATGCAAATGAGAGAGGGCAGGGATTTGATAAGAGGCCTCGTCATTTCGGTGGATTCAGTGGTCCCTCGTCTGGAGGCAGGGATACTTTTGGTAAGGGCCATCCTCCCAGGCTGTTTCACTCAGAGCTCCAGGCATCTCACAGTGCTTCAGGTGGTCGTGGCCCTCAGATGTCTCATCCTGACTATCTAGCCTACTGTGCACCACCAGCTCTTATTAGTGCACCTCCGTTTCAGAGTTTTTAGAGTGGTTACTCAAGTCGACAGGGTCAGTTTTAGGATCAGCAATCACAATAGCCGAGGTTCTGCTATAGTGCGGTGATCCGAGGCACATTGCTAGATTTTGCCCTCGGGCACCAGGTAGCTCACAGCAGTAGGGTTCTCATGTCATGGTTCCAACACCGATTGCCCCACCGCCCACTAAACCCACTAGAGGCAGAGTTCATGCAGCCAGAGGTTGAGCTCAGGCCATTGGAGGTGGAGGTCAGGCCGTCAGAGATGGAGGCCAGCCAGCTAGTGCGTGTCCCAGAGGCGTAGTTCAGAGTAAAGGGGCCCCGCCCCGAGTTTATGCTTTTCTAGCTAGGCCAGAGGCTGAGTCATCTGACGCTTTCATCTCAGGTATTTTTCCAGCTTGCCATAGAGATTCTTCAGTTCTTTTTTATCCGGGCTCTACTTATTCATACGTGTTATCTTATTTTGCTTCATATATGGTTATGCCTCGTGATTCTTTGAGTGCTCCTGTGTATGTGTCCACACCTATGGGAGATTCTACTATTGTAGAGCTTGTCTATATCATTCATGTCTAGTTACCATTGGGAGTCTTGAGACTAGCATAGATCTCCTACTTCTCGATATGGTTGATTTTGATGTCAACTTGGGTATGGATTGGTTGTCACCTTATCATGCTATATTGGATTGTCACACTAAGACGGTGACCTTAGCTTTGCTGGGGTTGCCTCGATTAGAGTGAAGGAGGACTCCTAGCCATTCTACCAGTAGTGTTATCTATTATGTGAAGGCTCGACGTATGGTCGAGAAAGGGTGCCTAGCTTATTTGTCTTATGTCCCCGATTCTAGTGCAGAGGTTCCGTCCATGGATTAAATACCAGTTGTTTGTGAGTTTCCAGAGGTGTTTCATGCAGATCTGTTGGGGATGCCACCCTATAGAGATATTAACTTCTGTATTGATTTGGCTCCGGCCACTCATCCCATTTCTATTCTACCATACCGTATAGCCCCACTAGAGTTGAAAGAATTGAAGGAGTAGTTGCAATATTTGGTTGATAAGGGCTTCATTAGATCTAGTGTCTTACCCTGGGGTGTGCCTATGTTGTTCGTAAAGAAGAAGGATGGATCGATGAGGATATGCATAAATTATCGGTAGTTGAGCAAAGTCACCATCAAGAACAAGTATTCATTGCCGATGATTGATGACTTAGTTGATTAGATTCAGGGTGACAAGGTGTTTTCGAGATTGATTTTAGTTCTGGCTACCATTAGTTGAATATTAGGGCATCTGATGTCCCTAAGACAGCTTTTCAGACTCGGTATGGGAATTATGACTTTCTAGTGATGTCATTTAGGCTTACAAATGCCCCAGAAACATTGTTGGATTTGATGAATCGGGTGTTCAAGCTCTATTTGGATTCCTTTGTGATCGTATTTTTTGATAATATCTTAATCTACTCCTGCAGTCGAGAGGAGCACAAGCAGCATCTTTGGATTGTACTTGAGACTCAGAGAGATAGCCAGTTATATGCCAAGTTTTAAAAGTGCGAGTTTTGGTTGGACTTAGTGGCCTTCTTGGGGCACATCGTATCGGCAGAGGGCATACAAATGGATCCTAAAAAGATTGAGGTAGTTCAGAACTAGCCTAGACCCACTTCAGCTATAAAGATCCGGAGTTTCCAGGGTTTGGCGGGCTAATACCGCTGGTTCGTGGAGGGGTTTTCATCCATAACAACCCAATTAACCAGATTAACCCAGAAGGGTGCCTAGTTTAGATGGTCAAGCGAGTGTGACTCAAGCTTTCAGAAGCTAAAGACTGCTTTGACTACGACGTTAGTGCTGGTGTTGCCCACAGGTTCAGGTCCTTACACGGTGTATTGTGATGCATCTCGTATTGAGCTCGATGCAGTATTGATGCATGATGATAGCATATGCGTCGAGGCAGTTGAAGGTTCACAAGAAGAATTACCCTGTTCATGACTTAGAGTTGGCAGCCATTGTTCATGCGCTGAAGATTTGGAGGCACTATCTTTACGGTGTGTCGTGCGTGGTATTCATGGATCATCCGAGTCTATGGTATTTTTTCAAACAAAAGGATCTAAATTTGGGGTAGAGGAGGTGGTTGGAGCTGTTGAAAGGTTATGATATCACAATTTTGTATCATCCCGGGAAGGCCAATATGGTGACCGATGCCTTGAGTAGAAAGGCAGTGAGTATGGGCAGCCTTGTGTACGTTCCAGTTGGTGAGAGACCGCTTGCATCAGATGTTCAAGCTTTGGCCAATCAGCTCATGAGGTTAGATGTTTCAGAACCCAGTCATGTTCTATCTTGCACAGTCGCTCTGTTTGCCTTGTATGAGCGCATCAGAGAGCGGCAGTATGATGACCCTCATTTGCTTGTACTATTACACCCCATATTTTCGTAGATGAGAGTACATCATAAGTCAATTGATGTAAGCTCATAAACGAGGTCGTCTTTAAAAGTACATAAAGTAAGTTAATCATGTTACCTTGGAGGTTACAAATTAATAAGATCATGGATAACAAGTACCAAGAGGGTTGAACGACTTAGAGACTAAACAAATTGAAGAAAATAAGTTTCGTCGAAAGTCAACAAGTTGGGAATATTATAACATGTACTTTTGGGATAAGAATAGGGTGCTTAACGTGATAAGGAGGTTATGTTATTCGTTATTTTAGGCTAATGATAGTCGTGTGTTACGTCTTGAAGTCAAGCGAGTTATGGAACAAAAGTTGGCAAAGGTCATCACAAGTTACATTCATAATGTGCTGAAAATTATGTAAAATGTAGCTGCGATTTCTCCCAATATAGATAGAATTAAGGGGTTCACCACATATCAAATTGAAAATCTATGAGTCTAGTTTCTAACGCATTAAACAATTTGTCGATACGACATCGGAGTAGAGAGATATTTGCAGTTTTGCGAGACTGCACAAACTGCATAGGTGACAAGTAGGTGTGTCACTGAAACATTTTGTGCAATACATTTCGTGTATTATATGAAGTCTTTCTGGGACATATATATACCACATTGAAGGTCTTGGAATTCAGTTTCCAACTCTTTTAACCGTTTGTTCATACGACATCTGGTTAAAAAGGTATAAGCGTAAGAAGATGGGCCAATGCTAGGGTGCCAAGCTAGCACCTCTTTGACTGTTCCAAAGTTGATATACATAGGTCTTAGGCCATCTTTATCTTTATTTTTCCATATAATACGACCAGAGAACATCCATAAACATATCCATAAGCTCTCTTCTAGGGTTTCAAAGAAGATTAACACCCCGCATACGCAATCAAGAAGCGATATATCGCCTCTCTTTCTCTTTGTAGTTTGAGTTTTGGAAGGTACTTCATAGTTAAGAAAAGGTATAATTTATGTATTTAAGCTGTCATATCAAGTAAGGTTGATAAATTCATTTCCTAATAGTTAGAACTCATAGGACAGTGATCGGAAGTCGTGAGTTCAATTTATTTAACTTTTAGTGGAATGTTTTGTAGTCCACTTACGTTGGCCTATTGTGCTTCTTATTTATGGAGTTTGGAAGGATGAAGGGAATGAAGAAACGCTGCATGTGGTGGGGTAGTAGGCTTGTCTCTCGTCATTGCAATTTCAGGCTAATTGATAACTTGTTGATTAGGTGTGTTATGGTATATTTGGATTGTTTGTTGTATTGAAGGTCCCAAATTGTAGTTGGGTTGTTTTTGAGTTGTTGATTGTATTATTTTTGTATCTCACCTATAGTAGGCTTGAGGGAGTAGTAAAATCAGGGTAAATGCTGCCCGTTTTATTTTAGAATCGAGTTATCGTTTGAGATACGTCATATACTAGTGTAATCTAAGTTGTACATGTATTTCTCTGCTATAGGGTTGGCGTGCTAGTTGTCATGAGCATGTTATTGATGTTGTTCTTATTGTATTTATCAGGTTGTGGTTGTTGGTATTTGGTATTGGAGGAGTACCTTGTTACAGGGGAGATGCTGCCCAAATTTTGCATAAATGAGCTACTAGTTTATGTTGCGGTCTTAGCCTTTACTCAGCACTGATTTTGAATTTCCTTATGTTTTATTCTGGTTATCTCATAAATGAGAGCACATCGTAAGTCAATTGATGTAAGCTCAGAAACGAGATCATCTTTGAAAGTACATAAAGTAAGTTAATCATGTTACCTTTGAGGTTACAAATCTTTAACATCATGGATAACAAGTACCAAGAGGGTTGAAAGACTTAGAAGCTAAACAAATCGAAGAAACTAACTTCGTCGAAAGTCGACAAGTTGAGAATATTATAACATGTACTTTTAGGAAGAAAATAGGGTGTGTAACGTGATAAGGAGGTTATGTATTCGTTATTTTAGGCTTGTGATAGTCGTGTGTTACATTTGAAGTCACGAGTTGTGGAACAAAAGTTGGCAAAGGTCATCACAAGTTACATTCATAATGTGCTGAAAATTAGGTCAAATGTAGCTGCGATTTTCTCCCAATATACTTGGAATTAAGGGGTGATCCACATATCAAATTGAAGATCTATGAGTCTAGTTTCTAACTCATTAAACTTTTTGTCAATAAGACATCGGAATAGAGATATATCTGCAGTTTTGCAAGACTGCGCAGACTGCATAGGTGACAAGTAGGTGTGTCACTAATGGTTTTTGAGTAATACATTATGTGTGTTATATGAGGTCTTTTTGGGACATATTATATACCAAATTGAAGGTATTGGAATTTAGTTTCCAACTGTCTTAACCGTTCGTTCATACGACATCCGGATAAAAAGATATAAGCGTCAAAAGATGGGCCAATGCTAGGGTGCCAAGCTAGGACCTCTTTGACTTTTCCAAAGTTGATATATATAGGTCTTAGGCCGTCTTTATCTTCATTTTTTCATAGAACACCACCAGAGAACATCCCTCAACATATCTGTAAGCTATCTTCTAGGGTTTCAACGAAGATTAACATCTCGGATACGATATCAAGAAGCGATAACATTAGAACGATGCTTACGACGTAAGTATCGCTATATCGCCTCTCTTTCTCTTTGTATTTTGAGTTTTGGAACGTACTTAATAGGTATTAAAAGGTATAATTTCTGTATTTAAGCTGTAAATATTAAGTAAGGGTGATAAATTCATTTCCTAATAGTTAGAACTCACGGGACGGTGATTGGAAACCGTGAGTTCAATTGATTTTACTTTTAGTGGACTGTTTTGTAGTCCACTCGTGTTGGCCTATTGTGCTGCTGATTTACGGAGTTTGGAAGGATGAAGGGCATGGAGAAATGCCACATGTGGTAGGGTAGTAGGTTGGTCGCTCATTTTTTTCAATTTCAGGCTAATTGATAACTTGTTGATTGGGTGTGTTATGTTATATTTGGAGTTTTTGTTGTATTGAAGGTTCCTTATTGTAGTTGAGTTATTTTTGAGTTGCTGATTGTATTATGTTTGTATCTCACCTATAGTAGGCTTGAGGGAGAAATAAAATTAGGGAAACTGATGCCTGTTTTATTTTAGAATCGTGTTATCATTTGAGATACGTGATATACTAGCGCCTTCTAAGTTGTACATGTATTTCTTTGTTAAAGGGTTGGTGTGCTAGTTATCATGAGCTTGTTGATGATGTTGTTCTTATTGTATTGCTCTGGTTGTGGTTGCTGGTATTTGGTTATGGAGGAGGACCTTGTTACAGGGGAGATGCTGCCCAAATTTACATAAATGAGCTACTAGTTTAAGTTGCGGACTTAGCCTTTACTCTGAAGTGATTTTCAATATCCTTATGCCATGGTAAATTCAATTGATTGTTTGAAGAATTTATTGGAAGGTATTAAAGACTCAACGGAGTTAAGGTACGTTAAGCCTATCCCTTCTTTCCGATTGGCATGATCCATATGATACAACAAAATGAGCAAGCACACAACTTTCACAAATGATTCTATTCTTAGAAGTACTAGGGTCGCCTATGTTCTTGATTCCCCATGTGTCCTACTATCATATCGTCTGTTCAGAGGACTCATGACATTCCGAGAGATATTATTAACTTACTTCATTATGCATTGCATTCATTTATACATGTATATTGAACCATGACCAGATGGCGTTATATACGCGTATAGTATATGTATATCGATATAGGGAAAGGTTATGGCGTTATATATGCACCACCACCTGATCAGCTGGTATATGATGATGATTTCTCCCATAGAGGCCGAGATGATATGATGGGATGCCCTTAGAGGCTTGATGATGTTATGTATACATATACCTATGCATGATATGACATTTATACGTATATAAGTAACACTCTAAACGTTTCATGATTCATAGAGCTATTCAAACTTACAGGTTGAGTTCTTTACTCCATGTTTCTTTCATGTCTTTTATATACGGCTTTCATGCCTTACATACTCGGTACTTTATTTGTACTGACATCCCTTTTTCCTGGGGATGCTGCATTTTATGCCCGCGGGTTCCGATAGACAGGTTGACAGTCCTCCTAGTAGGCTATCAGCTCAGCGAAAGGTGCTGGTGCACTCCACTAGCTCCTGAGTTGCCTATTTTGTTAGTATAATTTTGACATGTATTAATTGATATGGCGGGACCCCATCCCGACCTTTAAGAAGCTTAGGTACTCTTGGAGGCTTGTAGAAAGATGTCATGTATATGGATACTTGCATGGCCTTGTCGGCCTACATTTTGAGTGTACAAATGATCATGTCGGTCTTCAAGGCCCGTATGTCACATGTATAAGTTTCTATATCATCCTGGATTGTCCTATGTCTAGTATTCCCTTATGTATTATTCTGGTTATCTCATGACGGCTTTTTTGCCCACTTACCTATGATAGTACGATAAGTAAGATATATTACATTGGTACTCGATTGAGTAAGGTACCAGGTGCCCGTCGCAGCCATTCGATTTTGGTCGTGACATGTACTTAGGGACACAATGCTGCATGGTGGTGCTAATCAGGTTACTATTAGGAATGATTCGGTTTCAAAAATGCAGGGTCATATTTGTGTGCGCAATGTAGATGGACATCGTGAGTTGATTCTTGAGGAGGCCCACAGTTACCTCTATTCTATTCATCCAGGTGCTGCCAAGATGAATCAGGAGTTGCGACATCACTATTGGTGGAGGAGGATGAAGAAGGACATAGTTGCATATGTAGCTTGGTGTCTAAATTGTACTCAAGTTAAGTACGAGCATCAAAGACCTGGTGGTTTGCTTCAGAAGTTAGAGATTCCTTAGTGGAAGTGGGAGCGCATCACTATGGATTTTATTGTTAGACTCCACGGACTCAGAGGAAGTTTCATGCGGTATAGGTCACTGTGGACAGGCTAAACAAGTCAGCACATTTCATTCCTGTTGTAGTTACCTATTCATTAGAGCGGTTGGCTGAGATTTACATCTGTGAGATTGTTTGTCTTCATGATGTGCCCGTGCCCATCTTTTTTTATCGTGGTGCGCAGTTCACCTCGCACTTCTAGAGGGCAGTATAGCGTGAGTTTGGTACGCAGGTGGAGTTGAGCACAGCTTTCATCCCCGGAAGGACAGACAGTCCGAGTGCACTATTCAGATATTGGAGGATATGCTTCGCGCTTGTGTTATAGATTTCGGAGGTTCTTGTGATTAGTTCTTGCCACTTGTGGAGTTTGCCTACAACAGCTACCAGTCGAGCATTTAAATGGCTCCCAATAAGGCATTATACGGGAGGCGGTGTTGATCGCTACTTGGATGGATCGAGCTAGGGGAGGCTGGGTTGTTGGGTACATATGTGGTACAGGACAACTTGGATAAGGTCAAGATTATTCAGGATAGAGTTCACACAACTCTGTCCAGGAAGAATAGTTATTCCAACTGTAGAGTTTGTGATGTTGCATTCATGGTCGGAGAGAGGGTGTTGCTTCGTGTTTCACCCATGATGGGTGTGATGAGGTTTGGAAAAAAAATGGCAAGTTGAGCCCTAGGTATATTTGACCCTTTGAGATTCTTCAGAGAGTGAGTGAGGTGGCCTACAAGCTTGCATTGCCACCTAGTTTGTCAACAATCCATCCAGTGTTCCATGTGTCCATGATCCGGAAGTATCATGGCTATCCGTCCCATGTGTTATATTTCAGTTGAGTCTAGTTGAACAAGGATTTAACTTATGAGTAGGAGCTAGTGACTATTCTAACCCTGTAGGTCCGACAGTTGAGGTCTAAGAGTTATCCTTCAGTTCGAGTTCAGTGGAGAGATCAGCCGGTCGAGGCAGCCACTTGGGAGCCTGAGTCGGATATGCGGAGTAGATATCCACACCTTTTCACCAGTCCATGTGCTTTTCTATGTCCATTCGAGGATGAACATTTGTTTTAGAGGTGGAGAATGTGATGACCCGACAGGTCATCTAGAGCTTTTACCCTTAATTCTATGTTTGAAGCCTCAAATAGCTCCTTTTAGCCTTCTTTGATATGCATGCGCAGTTCGTGCCTTTTTCCAGAAAGCTTTTATGTGAAAAATTGACGAAAATGTGAACTCGTGCTTTAAAACCCAATTCAGCTGACTTCAGTCGATGTTTTGAGCAAACAGCCCCTGATCCATGTTTTGACAGTCCCGGCAGGTTAGTATCTTGATTTGGGACTTGGGCGTATGCCCGAAATCAAATTCAAAAGTCCCTAGCTCGAGTTATCGCATTTTGTCGAAAATTTGAAGTTTAAAGGTTTAAAACTTTATAAATTTTACCAATGTTTGACTATGTTGATACCGGGTCCGGATTTTGGTTCCAAAACTTTTTATAGGTCTGTTACGATATTTATGACTTGTGTGCAAAATTTGGTGCAAAACGGAAGTGATTTGACGTGATTCGGAAGTCTGGTTGTTAAAATGAAAGTTCTTAAGTTTTATTGAAATTTCATTCGTTTTGGTGTCCGACTTGTAGTTCTAGGTGTTATTTTGGTATTTTAATCATGCGAGCGAGTTTGTATAATATTTTTGGACTTGTGTGCATATTTGGTTTGGAGCCCCGAGGGCTCGGGTGAGTTTCGGATAGCCTACGGACCTTATGATCTTTGAAATTTCTAGTTTCCCTTAGCTGCTGGCATCATCTGATATTTCCTTCTTCGTGATCGTGAAGAAACTAATCTTGAAGAGTGATCTAGGCTGGGGAGGGAATAACCCTACGCAAACGCGAGGTATAGGACGCGAACGCGAAGCAGTCGAGGGACTGCCCTTTGCGAACGCGTCCACACCAATGCGAACCCGTAGGCAGGGGCTGGGAATTTGAGGTAACTCTACGCGAACGTGAGCCCAGTCTCGCGAACGCAGAGGTAAGGCAGGAAAGACCTTCGCGAATGTGTGGAGTTACTCATAATCGTGTAAGCCAGTTGGGCCATGCTCTTCGCATTTTAAACAGTCCCAAAAATAGGATTTCTCCCATTTTTATAAACCTTATATTAGAGCTCGGCCTAGAGGAAATTTTGAAGAGAAAACTCAACACCAATTCTGGGGCTGTGCACATTAACTCATTTTCTTCAATTTCTAACATCACCCATTAATTTCTATCCCTAATCTTTGTTCTTCCATGGTAGAAAACTAGGGATTTAGGAAGAATTGGGGGTTTTAGAAACAAGGGATTTAGACCTCAATTTGAGGTCGGATTCCGAAACTAATTACAAAATCGGGCTCGAAGGTGAATGGGTAAATGGGTTTTGGTCTGAACCATGGGTTTTGACCAAGCGAGCTCGGGGGTTTTTTTTTTTGACTTTTGAGAAAGGTGTAAAAATCCTATCTTTATGTATTGCAATTGATTTCCTTAGCATAATTTGACGTCATCGAGTCGATTGTGGTTAGATACGAGCGATCTGGAGACAGATTCTAGAGAAAAGGCCCTGGTAGAGCTCCAAGTTGACTGCGGAGTGAGGGAAGTGTCGTGGTTAACCTTGACTTGAGGGATTAGGACTTGTTTTCCCATTTGCTACATGTTTTAATGTTGGATACAGCGTATATGTGAGGTGACTAGTACTTATGCGATGTTTTTGGGTTAAAGCATGCGGGTGGGACTTGTTTCTTGTGATTTATTTCCTTCTTTGATTATGATATCCATTCTTACACTAGTTTATTACTTAATCAATCGTCCTTTTCGCATTTATGAACTATTTGTGATAATTGAATATTATTGGAAGTTATTATTCGGTATTGTGGAACCGTTGTTGACGTAAGGTTTATTCTTGATTATTCTTTCTCCCAAATGTTATATATTCATTTCTTCATGGTAAGGGAGAGAGTGTTAAAGCACGAAGGGTGATGTCGTGCCGATTATTGTTTCATTTATTTATTTATACATAGTGAGGAAGAGAGTTAAAGCATGAAGGGTGATGTCGTGCCGTATTTATCGCTTCATGATGAAATTGAGAGTAAAACCACGAAGGGTGATACCATGCCGTATTTATCATCTTATTGAGAGATTGAGAGTAAAAGCATGAAGGGTGATGGCGTGCCATTATTTTTTGTTCCATGGCGAGGTTGAGAGTAAAAGCACGAGGGGTGATGTCGTGCGGTGTTTATTCATTATGTTTATCCGTTTTCATTGGTTGAATGTTTATTTACTATTTAATGTGGTTGTTTCCTATTTTAGTTACCGTACCTTGTACCCCCCTTTCGCATGTCCCCTCCCACTAGCACGTTGCCTAAATCTCTATTTATTGTTATGTTATATATATATATATATATATATATATATATATATATATATATATATTAGTTACGTGAGTGTCCCGTTATAGGCTCGTCACTACCTCGTCAAGGTTAGGCTCGACACTTAAGGAGTACATTGAACCGGTTGTACTTCTTGTGCATATTTTGGTACTGGTCCCAACTGTACGTGAGGTACATCAGCTTGGATTGGCATACTTGGAGACTCGAGGTAGATCTGCTGGTGTCCGCAGGCCTTGAAGTCCTCTTTCCTCTTTCCTTAATACTATTCATTTCATTCGAGACAGTTGTACTTATTATAGACTTTATTTGTAGTACTTCTACAAGCTCGTGTACTTGTGACTCCAGGTTCGGGATTTGTACTTAGCTATTTTGGGTATTATGGCACTTAGCACTTCATTCTAGTTTCATTTCAGTTCAAATGAGTTTTAAACTATTGAATTGTTGAAATGGCTTATAAATTACTCTAACATTGGCTTGCCTAGCGAGTGAAATGTTATGCACCATCACGATCCCGTAGGTGGGAATTACGAGTCGTGACATATAAGATCAACTTGGAGGAAGGTTCCAAACCATCTATTGAACATCAAAGGAGGCTCAATGAGGCTATGCAAGAAGTTGTCGAAAAGGAGATTATCAAGTGGTTGGATGCCGGGGTGGTCTATTCCATCTCCAATAGCTCATGGACTTCTCCGGTTCAATGTGTCCCAAAGAAGGGGGGCATGACAGTGGTCACCAATGACAAGAATGAACTGATTCCTACAAGAATGGTGACCAGATGGAGAGCGTGTATGGATTATCGCAAGCTCAATAAAATCACAAGGAAGGATTACTTTCCACTTTCTTTCTTAAATCAAATGCTCAATTGATTGGCTGGCCGTGCTTTATATTTCTTTCTTGATGGGTATTCCGGCTACAAGCAAATTCTTATTTCTTTGGAAGATCAAGAGAAACAACCTTTACATGTCCCTATGGTACTTTTGCTTTCGAGCGGATGCCATTTGGTTTGTGCAATGCATCGGCGACCTTTCAAAGGTGTATGATGGCTATCTTCACGGACATAGTGGAGGACTACCTGAAGTTTCATGGGTGACTTTTCGGTGGTTGGGGATTCTTTTGATGATTGTCTTGCAAATTTGGATAAAGTCTTGGCAAGATGCGAAGAAACAAATTTGGTGCTCAATTGGGACAAGTGACATTTCATGGTCGAGGAAGGCATTGTCCTTGGACACAAATTATCAAAGAATGGAATTGAAGTTGCCAAGGAAAAGATTGAGGTGATTTCTAAACATCCACCTCCAACTTCGGTGAAGGGTGTGCAGAGTTTCTTAGGCCATGCGGATTTCTACCGGCGCTTCATCAAATATTTCTCTAAGGTGGTGAATCCATTGTGCAAGCTTCTTGAGAAGTATGCTAAGTTTAATTTCAATGATGATTTCATGAGAGCTTTTGAATTGTTAAAGTTCAAGTTGACAACTAATCCCATCATCACCACTACAAATTGGAGTGTCCCTTTTGAACTTATATGCGATGCAAGTGACGTAGAGGTTGGGGTTGTTTTGGGGCAACGCATTAACAAGATTTTTCATCCGGTCAACTATGCTAGTAAGACCATGAATAGTGTCCAAGTCAACTATACTGTTACGGAGAAAGAGTTCCTTGCCATTGTGTTTGCAATTGAGAAGTACCACCCTTACTTGATGGGTGAAAAAGTTATTGTCCACACGGATCATGTGGCGCTTCGTTATCTTATGAGCAAGACAGATTCCAAAGCTCAATTGATGAGATGGGTGCTTTTGTTTCAAGAGTTTGATATTGACATCCAAGATAGATAAGGGAGTGAAAACCAAGTGGCGGACCACTTATCTCGTTTTGAGGAGGAGGGGAGGCCGCATGATGGCCTTGAAATCAATGACTCCTTCTCGATGAACAACTCTTGGCTATTTCAATGAAAGAGGTTGCATGGTTCGCGGATCTAACAAATTTTCCTTGTGTGTAGCATCATCCCGGATGCTTCTCTTCAAACCAAAGGAAGAAGCTCAAACGGGATTGTCAAGATTATTATTTGGATGAACCATACATTTTCGGGATTTGTACGGATGGCATGATTAGAAGATGTGTACCGGAAGAAGAACAAAGTGAAATTCTTGGGCTTTGTGATTCTTCGCCATATGGTGGTCATCATGGTGGAGCGAGAATGGCAACCAAAGTACTTAGTTGTGATTTCTATAATCCTACTATTTATAAGGATGCAAGTGAGTTGGTGAAAAGATGTGATTAATGTCAACGGGCTGGTGGAATCTCAAAGAAAAATGAAATGCCTCTCACCACCATTTTGGAGATTGATATTTTTGATGTGTGGGGTATTGACTTCATGGGTCCTTTGTGAGTTCTTGTGGAAATACCTACATCTTGATCGCGGTGGATTATGTGTCCAAATGGGTTGTGGCCATTGCTCTACCAACAATAAGGCGAGAAGTGTGGTGGAGTTCTTGAAGAAGAATATTTTCACAAGTTTTGGCACAATGAGGGCTATTATAAGCGATGGGGGTCACATTTTTGCAACAAGGCTTTCAACACTTTACTTGGAAATTATGGTGTTACTCGTAAAGTCACGACTCCCTATCATCCACAAGCTAGCGGTCAAGTGGAAGCCTCCAACCGAGAGATAAAGAGTATTTTGTCCAAAACAGTGAATGCTAACCGGACAGATCGGTCCAAGAAGCTTGATGATGCATTATGGGCTCATCGGACATCATACAAAACACCTATCAGAATGTCTCCATACCGGTTGGTGTTCGGTAAAGCTTGTCATCTTCCAGTGGAACTTGAGGATAAGGCCATGTGGGCTCTAAAGAAGTTGAATCTTGATTGGGATGTAGCTTCTAATTTGAGGGTTGCACATTTGAATAAATTGGATGAGTTCTGGTACCATGGTTATGCGAATTCGTCCTTGTACAAAGAAAAGATGAAATATCTTCATGACAAATACATTTGGAACAAAGAGTTCAAGGTGAGCGATCTTGTATTGTTGTTTAACTCAAAGTTGAGGATGTTTCTCGGGAAGCTAAAGTCTAAATGGAGCGGTCCTTTTGAAATTGTTGGCATGACACCTTTTGGTGCATTGGACTTGAAAAACAAAAATAATGAAGTATTCTGAGTCAATGGTCACCGGGTGAAGCACTATTTGGGAGAAGTTGGGGATAGCCACGTCATGGTGTTCATTCATTTCAATTGATGGTATTCTGCGTCGTGCCGCAACGTAAATCAGACTCTTCTTGGGAGGCAACCCATGATTCTTTTCTTTTTCTTCTTTTGTAGTTAGGTGTTATTTTTGCGCTAACTTGCTTTGAAGTGTGCTACAGATTTGAGTGTGACTTACAGGAATTGTGGACAGAAATTTGGCTAAGTGTTACAAGAATTGCGGACCGCAGTTGAAATGTGCAGACCGCACATTTATAGTTGTTGTAGCAAAAGTGCACTGCGTCCGCATAATTATCTTACGTACCGCACAAATGAAGGGTTGAAAATGCAAACTCTCTGATGTTTAGTCTGTGAGAGAAAAGCTCGTGCGACCGCAAGAGGAAATCTGCGGCCGCAACAAGAATTTTGCGTCCGCACACATAATTTTGTGAGCCGCAGATGGAGAACCAAAAAAGAATCCCCAGGTAACAATGTGCGGGCCGCACATTAAAATGTGCGGCCGCACTCAACCTTCTTCCCTCTTTCATGAACCATAAATATAAATAGAAGGGCAGGGGCAAGGGTTACGATTTTCACTCTCTGAGCACAAAAATAGCACCCTCTTTAAATTTCTTGGTGAATCTCTCTGTCCAAACACACAACATCATTGTTTAGTCACTCATCACACTCATTCATCTGGTATGCTTCAATTTCTTGTTAATCTTGTTCTTTTAATATTTAGATTTATAGTCATTTTTAGGCCATTTGTCAATAAAATTCAATTGTGCATTTATGTGGGTGTAAATCTGTAGTGGTTGAACTGATACATGCTCTATAAGGACATTTTCATGCCTCAATGATGTTACCATGTCAAATTGTGCACAAAATTGCAAAACCTAGAATAACCTAACTGAACTGTTCGAAGTTTTCTTGAATTTCGCGGCCGCACCTGAAATTGTGAGGCCGCAGAATTGGTTCTAGGGCATCCTTAGTGAAGAAGGGGTCTGCGGCCGCAAGGTAAAATGAGCGGACCACAGAATTCCCATTGCGGCCGCAAAATAGCCCTTTTACTGTCATCAGAGAGTCTACACTTTGTGACTCACTTGTGCGGCCGTAGGTCTAATTGTGCGGACCGCAGAAATCATGTTGCGGCCGCACATCAGCCAATTCTCTATCATCAGAGAGTTGGCATATTCTAGGTTTCTAAAATGTGGCTGCAAGTTAAATTGAGCGGACTGCACTTCACTTTTACGGCCGCAAAACAAAATTGTGCCATCCGTAATGCCTCATCTGCGGCCGCAAGAAAATTGTGCGGACCGCAGATCATTATCCTGCAAACATGCCGTCACTATGAACTTTATTGTGTTTTCTAGTGTATACTTGCATATCTCCTTGTATGTCTGATCATTGAATATCAACTAACAATCACTTTTTCTTGATACTGACAATGGTTCGATCTAGAGGCAGAGGTGACACTTCTAAAGGAATAGGTGAACCTTCTCGAGGTTCAGGCAAGAGTGCCTTACCCCTCGGCCACAAAGAACAATTACAAAGAAAGCTATAGCCGGCAGAGGGAGAGGTGCAGATCTCTCTGAAGCAAGCTCTTATGTCCCGTCTAAGGAAGCATCAGAGGGAAACTCAACCTCTGGTCAGGAGCAGGCGGCCATATAGTCAAGGTCGTAAGGAAGATACCAACTCAGGGACGAGTCGTCCTCATCTCATAGCACTTCTGAGGGATTGGAAAGTTCTGGTCAGGCATCTGAGCCATCGACTACACCTGTCCCTATTCCTGAGGCACAAGGTACACCTGTTCAGGATATCCCCGATGATGGCAGAGGGGAAGATGCTACAGCTGTTGGTCTTAAGAGATCGAAGAAAAAAGAGTTTTAGGAGGACCAATTTGGTAGCTTGGCTGCCTTCACCAGCTTTCGTACATGGTAGCTAGTGAGGTCGCTAACTCTTGAGCGACAGTTTTAGTTGAAAGATTTAGAGAGGTACAACCCATCAGTGTTAAGACAATTCAGGGAACGCAATGGGTTGAGGTGGTTCACTCAGAGTGTATTGGATGCCAAAGAATACCTTGTCAGTGAATTCTAAGCCAATGTGGTGCATGTCAAAATAGGGACAAAGGTAAACAAAGTGTGTAATGTCCAAGTGAGATTTGATGAGCAGACACTCAACACGTACTTGGGCTTTGAAGATGTTGAGCCAAAGGGAATATTTAGAGAAGTATGAAATGGGAGATGCAGCCCGACCGTGGTTAGCAGAGATTCTAGCAGCACCAGGGTCACCACCACCATAGATTGTCGCAGGGGTTCCTATCCATCGAAGCACTATGAGTCGAGGCGAAGGGGTCGCAAACCTTTGTCTGCAGTTGACTACACCCGAGCCAGAATGAGTACCTTCTGATTCCTCGGGCAGTTCTAGTTGCTTCTATCATGGCCGAGTACCCTATCAATATGGGTGTCGTGATGTCGGACAACGTCTCAGTGATTGCTCGGTAGGATGACTCATCATACCCATATCCCAACACCATTACAGAATATCTTACGGATGTGAGGGTAGAGCCGAGGGATTATGATACAAAGGTGCAGCCGAAGAATCCTTTCTCTTGGTACTCACTGATGGATGCAAACAACCCGAAGAGAAAATGTCAGCCTTCTACCACCATAGGCCAGTCTAATGAGCCAGTCGTGGTAGTTGTGGAGGCAGTTGACGTTCCATACACTTTGGCCGAGCCTTCCTCTAGTGCCGCTACTATGCCTCCACCATCATCTACAATCCCTACTACAGTTCCTGCCACAACTTCGACTTTAGCTTTGAAGCCGGTGCCTATGCCTACTGTCTCACTCTCTATGCTGCGAGTGTCCCAGACATTGGCGAGCCTCAACAACTGGATGCAGACAGCCACTGCAAAGTTGTCTGACTTATCCAGTACTATTGCAACACAGTCTTCTGTTTAGTCACCTCAGGTTCCCTGGCTGTTGAAGAGACATTGAAGAAGCTCCTGGAGAACCAAACCACTATTATGGCTACCTTGGTACAGTGCGGGTCAGTGATTGAAGAGTTGGGAAAGGAAGTAAAGAAGATGCAAAAATCCCAAGCCAGCAAGAAATCAATAGATAAGCTCTGAAGAGATTGAAAAGAATTTCTACAACCGGAGACCTCCACTTTGACATGCTGATTGACCCACACCATTCAGGCCCACATCCTACAGCACCATCTGCACGGGTAGCACCAGCTGGCCAGTCTGAGGAGCCAGACCGTGCTGCCGACACTACTAAGGCACTGCGCGAGATGTTCACCAACCCAGCCACTCCCAAAGTTGAGGATGATGAGATTAAGTTGGATGAGCCTGAGAACGGTGACATTGATGGGGACACAGAGATGTCCAAGGAGCCATAGGGAGTTTTTCTTCACTCTTTACCCTCTTTTACTCTTATTTTGTTAAGAATTGGGGACAATGCTTATCTTTATTTTGGGGGTGGAGTTTATCGATCATATTTGATACATTCTGAGACATTTGGCCTGTAATACTTTGATAGTATTTTCTCTTTTCTTATTGTGTATATATTCCCTCTCTTTCTCTCATTATGTATATTTAGTAGTGTTTTTTGTTTATTAGCTTCTTTATTTTTGTTTCTTTATTAGTTCTTAGTTGATTTAGTAGATTCTTAGTTTGATTTAGTAGCTTCTTTGTTTGCTTTAGTAGCTTCTTTTTATGTTTTAGTAGATAACAATCCTTTGGTTTTTTTAATGCCACGGATTTTTTCAAAGGTAGTTGTTGTGTGAACCGGGTGACTTTTCCCAATGATGGATGGCGTGACAACCTTCTTAAGGGAATGAGTCCATTTGTTCAGGTAATAATAGTAGTAGTAATGAATAAAAAACCTAATTAAGTCATACTCGAAGAGTCAACCATGCTTCAATTGGAACCAACACACTTACCTACGTGTTTATGGTTAGAGACAATTTTGAAAGAAATAGCTCTAGTTAGTGACCTTGTGACTCTTGTGTTGACTTTGGCAATCATCGAGTGGTTTAATTGGACCATAGTGATCTTCAAACTTGAATGTGGTCGTTGTGGGCCCTTGACTCTGTCCTCTTTCACAATCCGATTGCGTGAGGGGTGAGATGAATCGTTGCTTTTCGAAGTATCCGTGCGAAAGGTCTAGAAATTTCCCCGAATGTGTTTGAAGGCGAAATCCTAAGTATTGCTTGGTTTGAGAAGTCATTGTAGGCTCTCCTTGGCCCATTCGAGTTTTCTATTGCCAACCAATATCATTATACCTAGTCAACTTCTTTGAGCCTTTAGCCTTTATCATTTGAAAACCATGTTACAAGTCTTTACCCGTTTTGTCGTGGCACCCGAGCTTTCCTTAAAACTCTTGTTAAATAAATGGCTCAAAACGTAAGCTTTGGGGGAGAGACAAGGAACTTGAAAAAGGTATCATGGCACAACAAGAGAAAATAAATGATGAGAAGAAAAGGCAAGAAATGAAAAGAACAAAAGAAAAATGCAAAAAAAGAATAAGTGGAGGGGTTGAAGGGGTACAAAGAGAGGTAATGATCCAAAACGTGGAGAAATTAAAAAGGGAGAAAAATAATGAAATGATCAAGAAAGAGTGATGTTAAGTCTCTCTAGCCCCCAAATGAAAAGAAAGTGCCTTGAAGGATTGAGAAAGCGTGAGCCGAGAAATGAAAAATGGAGTGCTTAAGGAAAGGTGTAACCACTTACCCATACGGTATCCTAGCCAAACCCAAAAGCCTTCATTACATCCCGAAAGAAGTCCTACTTGATTTCAAGCTGAGTGAGCTTACATTAGTGGCGATCTACATGAGGGGCAAGCCTATGGTACTTGAAGCCATACTTGTGACATTCTCTTGAGAGAGATGAGTGAACCTTTCATAAATCTTTGGATCGAGTGCTAAATTTCTTAAGTGTGCTTGGTAAATGGACAGTAGAGGAGGAAGAGTTTGGAGTCCACCTTGACCTACATGATAAAGCAAGAATCCTTGATGAGTAAAGTCAATTCTTGAAGCTCAAATATCACATTAGAACTATATGTGCATGAATATTTAACTTGTCGCCTTGTTGATAGTACATGAGCAGTGTAGGTAATTGTTGGTCCCAACTGATGTGTAGATGGCTCACCTTTGACTCGCTGAAACTTAACTGTTAGAGGTGGGAACTGATTTATTTGCTTGAGGACAAGCAAAGACTTAAGTTTGGGGGAGTTGATAAATGGGAATTTTGACTACTTATTAGCACCTTTTAGCTTTTGTTTTAGTCAGGAAGTATTGAATTGTGTTCCCGAAACTAATAAAATTCTACAAATTGCAGGAATGCTGGAAGTTTGGTCTCCCTAGATGAAATCCGACTCCAAAAGGAGTGTTCCGAAGCACAAGGCAATAAAAGGGCGCAAAAGCTCAAATGTGCGGTCCTTAGAAGGAATTTTGCGGTCGCAGAAGAAATTGCGGACCACAGAATTCCATCTGCGGCCGCAAACCAAGAAGGAAAATTTAGTAGACCTTTCAGCAATGTGCGGACCGCAAATGAAATGTGTGGCTGCAGAACTAGGCTAAGAGTCAAAGAGCAGGGAGTATACAAAAAGACCAAGTCCATGAGCCTTTGTAAATTGCGGACCGCACAAGAAGTGTGCAGCCATAGAAGACTACCTCGCGGCTGCAGTTCAGAAATGTGCAGCCGCATAACTCCACTTCCTGCCAGCTGAAGAAAATCTACGGACCGCACATGGAAATGTGCGGCCGCAGAACCTTCCGAGGAGAATTTTTGTTCGAGATTTTCAGCCTCGTAAAAATGGACGAGTTTCGCAAAATTAGGTCATCTTTTGAACATCTAAAGTTGCTGTAGCCGTTTTTCTTTACTACGTTAAGAAGTTTTACATTATTTTGGTATTTTAATATTAGATTTCATCATTTTAATCTTCCATAATGAGTTTAATTAGCTTTTATTCTCTATTTTCTGTAATTGCTATTATGTATAGTTAGATTTCTACTAGGGTTTTGACCTAACCCTAGTGTGTAAACCTTATGGGTGATTAATTTAGTGCTTGCTTATGATTGGGTATTGATTACTTAGCTTAGTCATGCTTCAATTGTAGAATTAAGGGTTGCAAACATTGATTCATGCCTATTTGACTTAGTCTCTACTTGAGAAAGAGAGACCTAGTCTAGAATAACTTAGCTAAGAAGGAATTGGGTCATTGAGAGATTGATTAACCTAATTAAAGGGTTCAACCTAGAGATAATAAACCGGACTTGAGCTCTTATCAGCTATTTTGATTGATACCCGTTTGGTCTTGAGAAAGCCAAATTAGGCAAAACCAATCTCTGACCGAGAGGTACTGAGTGGGTAACGTAGAGTTGTGAGCTATAATACACCCCAATCAACAATACAAGCATTAATGTCTTTATCGCATTAGGCAAACACCTAGGTTATGGTCACATCCCTAGGCCTTTAATCCAATTGGAAAAACCTCAAAAATATTTATCTCTAATCAATTTTCGTTATCCTGCTTTCATTAGAGTAACAGTAGAAACAGAAAATAAAACCTTGTTGTGAAAGTGCAATCTAGATAATCTAATTGCTCATTTCAGATATATACCCCTAACTCCCATTGTAACTCCAAGTGGATTCGACCCCGACTCCTAGTTGGGTAATTATTATTGCATACAACTGTTTCATATCTCAATTGGGGTGTGTTGTGGACGTGATCAGATTTCAACACGCCGGAGTACTCCGAGGACGAGCCAGAGCAGTCCGAGGAGGAGGAGGATGATGAAGCTGATGAGGGAGCAGAGGATGAAGAGTGGACAGCTGCAGATGGGGTCTTCGACGATGATGGCGATGATGACGACTGATCAGGGAGTTTTTTCTACCACCTTACTTGTTTTTATGGATTTATATATGCACTTAGGACATTGCATGAAATAAGTGTTGGGTGGGGGATTCTATATTCTCTATGAATTGTAAATATTAGATAAACTAATTTTTTCTTGTTTTATTTTTATTTTTTAGCTTCTTCTTCTCTATTTTAGCATTAAAAAAAATTTAGCATAGTATTCTAGCTTTAGTCTTTAGTTTTTAGGATTACTTTTAGTAGTTAATCTCATAATATATATATATATATATATATATATATATATATATATATATATTTCTTGGTTATCTAATTGTATTATCCATTACTTAATATTGTTAAATTGATATATGAATTATTAATAAATTACCAATTTAGTATAACAACTACTCCC